>NC_139994.1:61538009-61666297 GCF_964263955.1 Coregonus lavaretus
TGCACTCTCCCATTTTCTCTCTCTCGCTCCCTTTTTTCGCTTTCCCTCACATTCTTTCTTTGATTGATTGTTTTAATTTAAAACTGCAGTTATCTATTTATTTTCTGTTTATTTATTTGCTTGAAAGAGCTCATATCGGTCAGCGGCAGGTCGCACAATTCCCATTTCCAGCATCGCCCCAAAATGCAGAATGACTCTAATAATGGCCTTTTACTCTCTGTCTCTGTCTCTGTCTTCCTCTCACTCTGTCTCTCGCTGACTCTGTCTTCCTCTCACTCTGTCTCTGTCTCTGTCTCTGTCTCTGTCTCTCACTTCCCCTTTCTTTCTCTCTCTCTCTCTCTCTCTCTCTCTCTCTCTCTCTCTCTCTCTCTCTCTCTCTCTCTCTCTCTCTCTCTCTCTCTCTCTCTCTCTCTCTCTCTCTCTCATCCTCACCCTCTCCCTCGCTCCCTCTCTCTCTCTCTCTCTCTCTCTCTCTCTCTCTCTCTCTCTCTCTCTCTCTCTCTCTCTCTCTCTCTCTCTCTCTCTCTCTCTCTCTCTCTCTCTCTCTCTCTCTCTCTCTCTCTCTCTCTCTCTCTCTCTCTCTCAATTAAATTACATTTCAATTCAATTCAAGGGCTTTATTGGCATGGGAAACGTATGTTAACATTGCCAAAGCAAGTGAAGTGGATAGTAAACAAAAGTGAAATATACAATAAATATTAACAGTAAACATTACACTCAGAAGTTCCAAAAGAATAAAGACATTTCAAATGTCATATTATGTGTATATACAGTGTTGTAACAATGTGCAAATAGTACAAATGGGAAAATAAATAAACATATATGGGTTGTATTTACAATGGTGTTTGTTCTTCACTGGTTGCCCTTTTCTTGTGGCAACATGTCACAAATCTTACAGCTGTGATGGCACACTGTGGTTTTTCACCCAGTAGATAAGGGAGTTTATCAAAATTGGGTTTTTGTTTTCGAATTCTTTGTGTAATCTGAGGGAAATATGTGTCTCTAATATGGTCATACATTTGGCAGGAGGTTAGGAAGTGCAGCTCAGTTTCCATCTCATTTTGTGGGCAGTGTGCACATAGCCTGTCTTCTCTTCAGAGCCAGGTCTGCCTACGGCGGCCTTTCTCAATAGCAAGGCTATGCTCACTGAGTCTGTACATAGTCAAAGCTTTCCTTAAGTTTGGGTCAGTCACAGTGGTCAGGTATTCTGCCACTGTGTACTCTCTGTTTAGGGCCAAATAGCATTCTAGGTTTCTCTGTTTTTTGTTTTTTTTTCTTTCCAATGTGTCAAGTAATTCTCTTTTTGTTTTCTCATGATTTGGTTGGGTCTAATTGTGTTGTTGTTGTTGTTGTTGTTGTTGTTGTTGTTGTTGTTGTTGTTGTTGTTGTTGTTGTTGTTGTTGTTGTCCTGGGGCTCTGAGGAGTCTGTTTGTGTTTTTGAACAGAGCCCCAGGACCAGCTTACTTAGGGGACTCTTCTCCAAGTTCATCTCTCTGTAGGTGATGGCTTTGTTATGGAAGGTTTGGGAATCGCTTCCTTTTAAGTGGTTATAGAATTTAACGGCTCTTTTCTGGATTTTGATCTCTCTCTCTCTCTCTCTCTCTCTCTCTCTCTCTCTCTCTCTCTCTCTCTCTCTCTCTCTCTCTATTTACTTGAACACTCAGGATCAGAGAGACAGGTAAAACAGACACAGGCTAATGTATGTGAAGACAAAATACTGGAGAGAAAATGTATTGGATGCTAAATGGGATACCTGGATGTGAACTGTTTTAACGCTGTGATTTGCTGTGATCAGTGTACTGTAATGAGACAGTGAGCATATGGGTGAAAGCACAGAGATACTCGGAAACACTTTCTATGAAGCCCATATTGATAATACATTTATAGATTTATTTATTTATTTAACCTTTATTTAACTAGGCAAGTCAGTTAAGAACACATTCTTATTTACAATGACGGCCTACCCCGTCCAAACCCGGACGATGCTGGCCAATTGTGCGCCGCCCTAAGGGACTCCCAATCACGGCCGGATTGTGATACAGCCTGGAATCGAACCAGGGTCTGTAGTGACGCCTCTAGCACTGAGATGCAGTGCCTTAGACCACTGCACGCTCATAGATTCATAATGTTATAGACTCATAATCCCATATACCAAAACTCCTAATGCATTATAAGTATAATCATAATAATAATATAATAATAATATGCCATTTAGCAGATCTCTTACAATGTACAGCAACATAGTGCTTCATCATTACTGGTCACTTTTTCCTCAGGGAACGCACAGCGTTACAAATTTCAAAATACCATGTGATTCTTCTGTAATGGTGAGTTGGCTATATGTACATACGATATTCATCAAAACCTTTCTTCTCAGCTTGACTCAATAGTTAGCTAGCTAGCAAGCTGGTCATAGAAGTTGGGAAAAAAAGTTTGGATCAACAGTGTATGTGTACACGTAGCAGCTAGAGTGGATCCCACTATCTGTCACTCCATTCAGAGCTACACTACAGGTCTAAAGAGTGTGCAAAGCTGTCATCAAGGTAAAGGGTTGCTCTTTGAAGAACCTCAAACATAAAACATATTTTGATCTGTTTAACACTTTTATGGTTACTACATGATTCCATATGTGTTATTTCATAGTTTTGATGTCTTCACTATTATTCTACAATGTAGAAAATAGTAAAAATAAAGATAAATCCTTGAATGAGTAGGTGTTCTAAAACGTTTGACCGGTACTGTATAGCAATAGCAATAGTGACAGCTTCTGGTGCATTACGTTTGGTTGCCATAGACATTTCATCACTTTACCTAAAGCGATCAAAGATGACTGGCTTGTAGGTATGATGACTGGCTTGTAAGTATTCTATAACACACCATAACAAAGATTGTGATGAAATAATAACGATGTGCTGCTCATTGACAAAAACATTATGAATACATCACACTGACGGTCTTTACAATGCTTCATCCTTGGGGAAAAGTGACCAGTAATTATGAAGCACTATGTTACTGTGATTATGATTATATTTTGCATAATGCATTATGAATTGGGGCTTCATAGAAAGTGTTACCAGATTCTTTTTTTAGTAGAAGAACAAGTCTTCAACAGCAATATACAGTATAAGTTTTCATTGTGAAAAACATGACGTCTCAATGTTTTTTGAATCACAGCTTTCAATTGTCAATTGTGTTATTCCGTGTGCTCCAGCATATTGAAACTCTTGCACTTTAAAATGGAGCAGAATGTTCTGTTTTCTCTTTTCAGAATTGGTTTAATGGCCATTTTTTTACCCTGTAGGCACCTGCAACTTATCACAGGTGAGATAAATTACACATAAACGAGAATCACTTGCCTCCAACAATTGTTTTACTTTCAAGTGGAAAAATATCCATTTCAGTTCAAAGGTTTTTTTATTGTTCCTTGTATATCATACAAAAACACGCATGAACACCAAAAGTATTTTAAATTTCAACTTAATTTAGAGGAAATAGTGAATCGTGTGAGTGTACAAAACATTAAGGACGCCTGCTCTTTCCATGAAATAGACTGACCAGGGGAATCCAGGTGAAGCTATAATCCCTTATTGATGTCACTTGTTAAATCCACTTCAATCAGTTTAGATGAAGGGGAGGAGACAGGTTAAAGAAGGGTTTGTAAGCCTTGAGATAATTGAGACATGGATTGTGTATGTGTACCATTCAGAGGGTGAATAGGCAACACAAAATATTGAAGTGCCTTTGAACGGGGTATGGTAGTAGGTGCCAGGCGCACCAGTTTGTGTCAAGAACTGCAACGCTGCTAGGTTTTTCACGCTCAACAGTTTCCTGTGTGTATCAAGAATGGCCTACCACCCAAAGGACATCCAGCGAACTTGATACAAATGTGGGAAGCATTGGAGTCAACATGAGCCAGCATCCCTGTGGAACGCTTTCGACATGTTGTAGAGTCCATTCACCGACAAATTGAGGCTGTTCTAAAGGCAAACATTCTTCCAGGAGTCTTGATGTTCATCCAGGTGCTTCCAGGTGCTTTTTGGTAAACTTGAGTCAACTTTTTGGACAAGATGGGTCCCATTATGTCTGGCGAAAACCAAACACTGCATTCCACAGAAAAAAACTCATACCAACAGTCAAGCATGGTGGTGGTAGTGTGATGGTTTGGGGAGGCTTTGCTGCATCAGAACCTGGACGACTTGCCTTAATAGAAGGAACCATGAATCAGAGAATTCTATAGGAGAATGTCAGGCCATCAGTCTGTGAGCTGAAGCTGCAGCGCAGCTGGGTCATGCAGCAAGGCAATGATCCAAAACACACAAGTCTAAATGAAGATGGTTAAAAAGCAACACATTTGAAGTTTTGGAATGGCCTAGTCAAAGTCAAGACCTACTCCGAATTGAGATGTGGCAGGACTTGAAACGAGCAGTTCATACTTGAAAACCCACAAATATCGCTGAATTAAAGCAGTTCTGATTGGAAGAGTGGGACAAAATTCCTCCACAGTGACGTGAGAGACTGATCAACTACATGAAACGTTTGGTTGGAGTCATTGCAGCTAAAGGTGGCACAACCAGTTATTGAGTGTAAGGGGGCAATTACTTTTTCACACATGGACACTGGGTGTTACATAACCTTGTTTATGAAATAAGTATGTAATTGTTGTGTTATTTGTTCACTCAGGTTCCCTTTATCTAATATTCAGTTTTCTTTGAAGATCTGATAACATTCCGTATGAAAAATATGCAAAAGTTGAGAAAATTTGAAAGGGGGCAAATACTATTTTTACAGCACTGTATATTAACATAACTACAGATAACTAATTTACAGACATGATGTATTCAATGTCTATCTGGAGAACACACCCCTGTAATAAAACAACCAAGTCAATACAATTACCAAGAAAAACATATAATAATAAAATATCATTAATGTTCATAATTAAACAATTTACTTAATAAAACACAATTAAATAGGCTGAGTACAGTACAGATAATTGATGTAAATAAAAAGAGAAATGTCAGGAAAACATTTGATATAATTAGAGTTCTCTCTTTGTCATCATCCTCTTCTTCCTCTTCTTCATCTTCTTCTCCTCCTCCTCTTCTTTCTTGGGAGACCCCTCTTTCTCCTTGTTGAAGACCTTCCCATCGGGCTGCTTTTTCCATGTCAGTTTGGTGTCTGCAGGTAACCCCTGCTCCTTCAGCTTGTTCCTTATCTGGAGAAACACACACAGAGAGAGAGAGAGAGAGACAGATAGAGACTATATTATTATGTAATAGTCTTTCTGAAGATCTACAACTACCATTCCTTCCTGCTATACTGATGTAATGAATACTCGGACAGAGTGGTAAGATCCAATCGCAGAATAGCGATGCTTTATTAGAGTACAGACAAGGGAATAGCTTAATCGTGGTCGGGCGGTCTGTGGTCAAAACCGGGCCAGGCAGAAACAGGCAGAGGTACCAAGGGAGCGGGCTAGTCGTAGTCGAGGGCACAGGCACAGGATCAGAGGACGGTAATCACTGGGATAACAAGCAGAGGATTAAGCAATTCGGGAAGTCAAACAACAAGGCACAGGTCGGATACACGGGTAATCAAAAACAACAAACTCTCTCTCTCTCTCGGAACAAAACGCTTAGCAAGTCACAATGGAACAATACCTCGCGCCGACTGAGCTTCTGAGCACACCTTAAATCCTACACTAATTACTAACAGGTGTGCTCAGAACTCAGGTGAACCAGATCGAGTCTGATGACTCCCCCTCTCTGTAGATCGGGGAAGTGTCAGACTCTGTCTAGACCCAGCCAACCCCCGATCCCTTACAGTATCCCCCTCCCCAGGGCCGGCTCCTGACGGCCTTCTACCTCTACCGGGTGGTCTTCCTCTGGGTCGGGGTCCTGGATGATCTGGGTGCTCAGCGTGGAAAGTGGCCTTGAGAGCGGGATCCAGTATGTCCTTAGCCGGGACCCAGGACCGTTCCTCAGGTCCATATCCCTCCCAGTCCACGAGATATTCGATGCCCCCTCGTCTCCGTCTTGACTCCAGTATCTCGTGGACTGTATAGATGGTGTCCTGTTCATCCTCCAAAGGTGGTGTAGTAGGTTGTTGAGCGATTGGGGGGTACATCGGGCTATAGTGGACAGGTTTCTACAGGGAGACGTGGAACGTAGGGTTTATCCTGTAGTGTCGAGGGAGTAACAGACGGTAGGTGACAGGGTTAATACGTCTCTGTACATTGAAAGGACCGATGTACCTGGGTTGGACCTTCTTGCAGCTCCGTCGGAACCGCAGGTCCCGGGTAGACAGCCACACTCGTTGCCCGGGTTGATAAGTGGGAGTAGGTCTCCGGCGTCGGTCGGCGTAGGTCTTTTGCTGTTGTGAGGCCTGACTGAGATGTTGATGGGCCGTCTCCCAGACCTGCGCACTCCGACGGAACCACTCGTCCACCGCCGGTACCATCCCTGATGCGGTATCCCACGGGAACAGGGGTGGTTGATACCCTAGAACACACTGAAAGGGCGTTAGGCGTAGGGAGGTGTGAATGAGTGAGTTCTGAGCATACTCTACCCAAGGAAGGAATCGGCTCCACTCTTGCGGCTGCCGCGAACATTGTTGCCGTAGATATTTCCCAATTTCCTGGTTGAGCCGTTCTGTCTGCCCATTGGCCTGGGGATGATATCCGGAGGTTAGGCTAACCGAGATGCCCAAGCGTTCGCAGAAGGCCTTCCAAACCCGGGATACAAACTGGGGTCCCCGGTCGGAAACAATATCCTCCGGGACACCAAACTGCCGGAACACCTGGGTAAACATAGTCTCAGCCATCTGAGTGGCGTTAGGCAAACGGGTCATGGGTACTAACCGGCACATCTTGGAGAAACGATCGATGACCACGAGAATTACAGTATGGCCCTCTGATTCTGGTAGGTCGGTAACAAAGTCCATAGCAATGTGCGACCAGGGTCGTTGCGGAGTTGGCAATGGCATCAGCTTACCCTCCGGTAGTGCACGAGGTACCTTCGACTGAGCACATACTGGACAGGATAAGACATAGTCTCTGACGTCATCTGTGAGGGAATCCCACCAGTATTTTCGGCTGATGAGTCGGGTAGTTCGAGTGATTCCGGGATGACCAGATCCCAGCGACGTGTGGCACCATTCCATCAGTTGCGGTCGAAGCGGAGCTGGTACAAACACCTTTGACACCGGGGTTTCTGGAGGGGCTGGTTCCGCTTGTAGGCTCTCCTGAATAGTGTCATCGATAGCCCACCTCACAGGACCAGCACGGCAACTCATGGGAAGGATAGGTTCTGGTTCCACGGGTCTTTCCGCCCGCTCGAACCGTCGGGAAAGCGCGTCCGCCTTACCATTCTTGGACCCGGGGATATAAGAGACAGTGAATCGGAAACGGTTGAAGATCAACGACCACCTTGCCTATCGGGAGTTCAGACGTTTAGCACTGTGAAGATACTCCAGGTTGCGGTGGTCCGTGAGCACTTGGAACGGATGCTCTGCTCCCTCCAACCAATGTCTCCACTCCTCCAGTGCTAACTTCACCGCCAGTAATTCACGATTACCCACGTCGTAGTTCTGCTCGGCCGAAGTCAGTTTCCTTGAAAAGAAAGCACAGGGCCGTGATTTAGGCAGCTCACCTTGGCGTTGGGATAACACGGCTCCCACTCCTATCTCCGAGGAGTCCACTTCCACGATAAACGGCAAGGTAGGGTCCGGCTGACACAAAATAGGAGCGGTGGTAAAGCGTTGTTTCAACGTCTCAAACGCACGCACTGCCCCCTCCGTCCAGTTCAGACCGCGACCCTTGTAGCTGGTCATCGCCGACAGGGGCGCTGCGGTGGTGCTGAAATTACGCACGAACCGTCTGTAGTAATTGGCAAACCCTAAGAATCTCTGGAGCTCCTTCACCGTCTGGGGTTGAGGCCAGTCTTGTACCGCTTGTACCTTGGATTCATCCAGTTTAACCCCGTCGGGAGTGAGTATGGCCCCAAGGAAGGAAATCGTAGTGACATGGAATTCACTATTTTCTGCCTTCACGAACAGAGAATGGTGTAGGAGCCGATCCAGAACCTGTCGTACATGGGACACATGTTCACTCAGAGAGTTAGAATATATTAGGATGTCATCAATGTACACTATAACAAAGCGATCAATCATGTCCCTGAAAATGTCATTCATGAAAGCCTGGAATACTGAGGGCGCGTTGGTAAGTCCATAGGGCATGACACAATATTCATAGTGTCCTCGATGTGTGATGAAGGCGGTCTTCCATTAATCCCCTTCTCTAATGCGCACCAGATTGTACGCACTCCTGAGGTCCAGCTTACTGTATATAGAGGCCTGCCCCACCTGCTCGAGGGCTGCTGGGATCAAAGGAAGAGGGTAACGATTTTTTATGGTAATATCGTTCAAACCTCGATAGTCTATACAAGGACGCAGTCCGCCATCCTTTTTCTTCACGAAGACAAAACTGGATGCGGCGGGAGACGTAGATGGGCGAATGGCCCCTTGCTGTAGTGCCTCATCAATATACTTGCTCATCGATTCTCGTTCCGGCTGTGACAACGGGTAGATTCTTCCACGAGGAGGTGTAGCCCCGGATAGCAGATCAATCGCGCAGTCCCAGGCCCGATGAGGTGGTAACACGGTAGCCCTCTCCTTGGAGAACACCTGCGCGTAATCCTGGTATTCTGTAGGAACAACAGTAGACACCGCACCCTGCGCATCCTCCACAGTAGACATTTTGCACGGTAAATTGAGGCACTCTGCCCTACATACCTCACTCCAAGCCGTGATATCGCCAGATTTCCAGGAGATGAGCGGATCATGGGTGACGAGCCAGGGGTGGCTGAGAACTAGCGGCTCCCGTGGAGCGGAGATGACAAAAAAAATTATGTTCTCATGGTGTATGGAGCCCACTTGTAACTGGATTTCCTCTGTACGGTGCGTAATGAACCCAGTGCCCATGGGCTCACCGTCTAGCGCGTTAACTCGCAGGGGAGGTTGAATTGGGATAAGTTGAACTCCCAACTCCTCTGCAAGACCCATATCCAGGAAACTGGCAGCCGCTCCGGAATCAATGAGTCCTTCCAACCTGCGCACTTTCTCTCCGACAGCTAAGGTAACTGGCACATACATTTGTTTAGATGTAATGTTCAAAACTTGAGTCTCACTCACCGGTTGGGTAGTTCCGAGGCGATATCCTGGGGTACGGTTTGGTCGTACTGGACATTGACGAACGAAATGACCCGACTGACCACAATACAGGCATAGTCCGTCTTGCCGACGTTGTTGTCTCACCGAACCTTGTAGGGGTGACCGTCCCAGTTGCATAGATTCCTCCTCAGATTCTCTCCTCCGCTCTGTCGATTGCTTAGGACCAGTGATCGAGGGCTCCCGTATTGTGGATACCTTGTGTTGCACTATCAGATTATCAATAGACATGGCTATTTTGATAAACTCATGTAGCGCAGTGATATCTCCTCGACAAGCCAACTCAGTCTGTACGTCTTTGCGCAGCCCTCTTTGGAAAACGGTGAGCAAAGCAGTCTCGCTCCATCCGCTACCGGCTGCTATAGTACGGAACTCTAAAGCGTAGTCGGCTACTGTGCGACGGCCCTGCTGAAGTTCGCATAGTTGGTCTCCCACACTACGCCAAGATACTGGGTGGTCGAACACCTCTTGGAACAGTCTCTTGAACTGAGCTTCCGCATTCAACTCGGGGACCTCAGCTGCCCAAAGCGCAGTAGCCCAATCCAGTGCTCTTCCCGTTAGCAGAGAAATCATGAAATCCACCCTGCTACGGTCATCGGAAAACATAGTACGATTATACGACATATACAGGGACGTCTGGAGTAGAAACCCCTGACATTTGCCAGGTTCCCCGTCGTACCTTGTCGGTAGAGAAATTGGAGGTGCATGACGAGGACTGACCGTGCTCGAGGTGGTGCCTTCAGCCGCACCAGCGTGGAGTAGCTGCAGGAGTTCATCCATCCGTTTCTCCTGTATCTCCCATCGCCTCTGTAATTCCGCTGGATCCATGGTAAGGGCGAGGTATTCTGTAAGGAATACTCGGACAGAGTGGTAAGATCCAACCGCAGAATAGCGATGCTTTATTAGAGTACAGACAAGGGAATAGCTTAATCGTGGTCGGGCGGACTGTGGTCAAAACCGGGCCAGGCAGAAACAGGCAGAGGTACCAAGGGAGCGGGCTAGTCATAGTCGAGGGCACAGGCACAGGATCAGAGGACGGTAATCACTGGGATAACAAGCAGAGGATTAAGCAATTCGGGAAGTCAAACAACAAGGCACAGGTCGGATACACGGGTAATCAAAAACAACAAACTCTCTCTCTCTCTCGGAACAAAACGCTTAGCAAGTCACAATGGAACAATACCTCGCGCCGACTGAGCTTCTGATTACACCTTAAATCCTACACTAATTACTGACAGATGTGCTCAGAACTCAACAGATCGAGTCTGATGACTCCCCCTCTCTGTAGATCGGGGAAGTGGCAGACTCTGTCTAGACCCAGCCAACCCCCGATCCCTTACCACTGACATGTTCTTGACTTCAACCCTTTGACTCTATGGGGAGATGATGCTTATATTTGTCCTATTTCACACATGTACACGTGTCTTTTAATATGCATGTGTGAATTGGAAATGTGTTTTTTGAATATCCCACTCTCCCTGAAACACCTTCGGAGAGTGGGGTCACGGCCAGGAGAGGAGGTCATCCACAACAGACTAGGACCCAGACCAGAGAGGAGGTCATCCACAACAGACTAGGACCCAGACCAGAGAGGAGGTCATCCATAACAGACTAGGACCCAGACCAGAGATGAGGTCTGTACAGTTTGTATCATTACTGAGTTTGTTCTTCATGAACAGGGTGAAACTCACCTCTTGTAAGATTTCGTGCTGAACAGCAGGATCGCTGAGGTTCAGATTTGGATCCTTTGGAGTCATCTTCACTCTCACCACCTGTCTATTCAGTTGAGGTTTCTCAGGGTTCTCCACAGCTGGGCCTACAACAGAATAAAATCCCACAGTGACAGTAGTGAATCATGGGGGCAACATTAGAGTTATCCTGTCATCATAATATCAGGTAGATCAGGTGGAGAATATGGTAACTTACCGTAGCAGATGAAAGGATAGGAGTCGACACAGGGATAATTGATACATTTAGTATTATAATAATCATAAGGAGATAAAGACATCACAGTGCAGTTGTATTCCTGATCTGTTAAAGGTTCTCCTGGCGGCCAGTTCCTGAATGAGGAGTCACTCTGGTCAGACCATCTCCAGTAGTCTTGAAACAGGCCGATCCACACAGGCAGTCCCCACAGTGATATCTGCTCTATCTCTGTGTTCTCTTTCTGGTTCCTCACACTGACCAGGTCTGTGTGATACTGTCTGCAGTAACTCTGAGCATCTCTCCAGGTCTTGTTCTCCTGAATTAAGACGTATGTTAGGTTGGTGTCTTGTTTTCCTGTAAAAGTCAAATTTAATAATCAACACAAAAATCCAATGAAATATAATCTACTGATCATCTATTGTACATGTTCTCATTGATTTGATACTGATTAATAACTTAAAGCCATCATGAGTCTATGTTTCAGCTCAATGACAGCCCTGGCACTTAGAACAGGCTTCATCGTTAGTCAAATTAAACACTCACCATCATAACAGATGAAGTGATGCTGTTCATCACAGGAGGCGTTGTTCCACATCCCAGCTTTACTCATAAAAGCACAGTTGCCATTTTGGGGCGTCCCAGTGTACCAGTTTCTAAACTCAGTCTCTCCCTCTCTGTAGAAACGTCTGTCTGCTAGAGACCACTGCCACTTCATGGAGTCTCCTATCTTCAGTCCGATCCAAAACCAGTTTTTATAATAATTGAGAGTAGTAATCAGCCTGTTTAGGTCCTCCATGTCATCTACTGTGGCCAGGTCAGTGTAATTCTCTCTGCAGTAACTCTGGGCGTCAGTCCAGGTCATAGACTTGGTAATGAGGTGAAATTGATGAAGACATGAGGAAGGTGTGTAGAAGCCTGTGAACAGAATAATGATTCATGAGGGACATATTCTCCGGCAACTTCTCAACCCCAACCACATGTAGTGTATTAAGATTATGATGGTGTTAAATGTTTTTCATGAAGAAATGGAATGTTGTTTATGTTAGTATCAAGAGGGAATGTTTTAGGTGTAATGCCACATACAACAGACAGGAAGTGTGTTGTAGACAGGGGAGACTGGTGATTGGCCAGAAGAGGGAGCATCATTGTTTATAAATAGGGGGGAAAACGAAGGAGAGGGCAGAACGAGCAGCCAATCTGTGGCGTCACTCTCCGGGTGTCATGTCACCTGTCACTCATGCTGAAGCTTGTGATCTGAATAAACCTTATGATCAACGTTCAGTATGAGCAGACTCCTTTTGTTCATCAGCAATAATTGCCACCACTCACTCGATACGACAAATGGCGAGCTTGCCAGGAGTAGTCTGCAATCCTCCTTTGAACATTCGTAGCCGCCAAGCTAACTTCGGTCTGAAGTGCCAGAAAGGGTGAGTTTTCCTCACAGCTTGGGAGATTGTTAGTTTTGGATGCTATGTGATTGTACACTGGAGGAATGTACCATTACGACCGTGCCTCGGGTGGCGTTTTTGCTGATGACTGGGGGGTCTGGCTAATCATTATAAAATTTTAAAAACAGCGCAAAAGTGGTTAGAGTTTATGGATTGTTTATAGAGATGTGTTGCTTGAATAGTAAGTCAAGAACAATCGGGGCCAAGATATGTATACAATTTTAGAGCATTGCAGGTTTAGATAAGCCCTCGTGACGAACGGGGCGACCGCATGGTGGGCCACAAAATCCTGGCAACGCGTTAGGAGTTTCAGGTCAGTCTTGGACTGGGGTTGGTGGGACATTTTCTTGGGGATTGCTTGCTCATCTTCTGTCCGACGGGATATTTGCATGGGGGGGATCGCTCATAGAAATAGCCATACTCACGGCAGAATAAATTTAGGACAAACGAAATAGTAATCAATTTAAGACGCAATGCGGGTTTTGTTACATGTTGTAGGCCGCAGTTGGCTAAAGGCTAATGCTAATGCTAAATGCTAAATGTGTGTTGTGTCACATTGTACCTAAAGCTAATGCTAATGCTAAATGCTGGATGTGTGTTGTGTCACATTGTACCTAAAAGCTAATGCTAATGCTAATTGCTAAATGCTAATTGTGTTGCGTGCTACATGATAACCTTAACCTTAGAGGTCCACTGCGATGGATTCAAGCCTCTTAAACTTGTTTGTATGTGGGTGGAACTGAAAGTTCTACGCAAATGTGAGCTCTGTTATGTGTAATTGTGTGAGTATAAGGTATAAAATAGTGAAGCTGTAGCGTAATGCTATCGTTCTATTGTCCGGGCATCGTATCATTGAATGTATGCGCATGCGTTTAATTTTGCGACACTACACTACAGAAAGGGGGAGTTTATGGCACGAGATTAGGACACGTTTTGTTTTACGGCACTAAACTACCACACGAGGGTATAGTAAAACTACAAAACTGCATTGTGGGTAAAGGTCATAGGTCCCATCTGGGGTTACCCTGCACGGGGGAGACAGAGAAACACACAGACAAAGAGAAGATAGATTTTGACACGAGTATTCTAGTTTAAACGGCGGATGGTTAAAGATGAAACTTGTTTTGTGACCTATTGAATTTATAAATTAAATATATGTTGACGGAGTATAATGAATTAAATTAAATGACGGATTAAAATAAAATAAAAATGTTTTTGAGCGATCTATTTAGTTCTGAGGTTAGTCTTAGAGTGAATAATGGGTGAACGAAGGAATGTTGAATATGGTTGAGATAACTCAGTGATTGCATTAACTACTAAAATGTTATTCTGTGTCTCTGTTTTTCTGTCATATGAGAGGAGCAATACGATACGACAGGAGAGAGGAGATACAGGAAGTGCTGACGTGACATCACGTGACGAGGCAGAGGATCAGATATCAGGCTAGTTCACAAAATCATCCCTTAGAAAATATGTGATGTTGTGACAATTTTACATAGGCTTGGCAAATGATTCATTAAAAATTGCATTTTGGAGGCTCTGTGCATCACTGGGGTTTGATTGAAGTTGTGTTGGGAATCAAGGACTGACATTATTCTGTAAATTTAAGAGAATTAGGTGCTGATAGAGCAAGGGGTTATGGGAATTGGAGTAATGGTAGGGTTACAGGCTTTGTTTTTGGGATTGCTTTGAAGTTGACTAACTTACATTTGCATTTGATGGGTTGTGGTAAGATAGCCAACACTAATTGATCAATTGGTGACATAGGATAGAGGAATAAAAATTGGTTTTAATTATTCATGATTTTTAATTGATTTATTTAAAAAATAATTACAGGGGGGGAAGCCATAGGCTATATAGTCTAAAATAAGATAATTCATAATAAAGGAATATAAGAGTAGTTACAATGGTAGTTACAATGGGGAGAAAGGACAGCAAGGCTATATGAGGGTGATTACACCGATTGATATGGTATAAAATGGTAATCCTTTAACTAAAGTATTGCGAGGTTATCTGGCAAATGAAACAAAAGTTGCCCTTCATTCTCAAAACAAAAACTGATAAAGGATTCCAGCGATAAGATAAACAAAGCTATAGAGATAAGGCTAAGGGAGTAGAGCTTAGGGATGTTTATCCTCAGGTGATTGTTGCATCAGAGATGAAGATGAACGAATAATAGATAGAGGACAAGCAGAAACAACGATAAAGATGAATCCAAAACTCCAGAAGGAAGGAAATGAGATGTCTGGAAGAGAAGAGTGAGGGTAAAGAGGATGAGGATGATGAAGATGAGTGATTGAGAAGAGGTCATGGGTGGATATGACTCTGTGATCAGAAGGTAGTTGGCAAGAGAGGAAAGAAGAAGGATACTAGAGATTTGATCTCTGATGAAAGCAAAGATGAAGAAAGCGATGAAGATTTGGAGATTAAAGGTGCTTTATGTTCAAGAGGATTTTATCCTACAATGACTAGCAAAGAAGAAATAGAAGGAGATATAGACCGATGCTTATCATGCCTGGATAAAGCAAATAGTTTAGAAGAAGTAACACAGCTGAAGATACAGAAGAGGAGAAACTGCTGAGAGGATCCCAAGAATTGGAGAAGAAGAAAGAACAGGACGAAGAAACTCTGAAAAAACTCAATCATACAACTGGTGGAGAAGAGAAGCTTTGGTTATGAAGAATCAGAGTGAACCAAATCAACAATCACTGTTACAGCTTCAACTGAACAATATCAAATGCAATTGTACCAGCCAAGGGGGGTACCAAATGTTCCATATCCACAGCCAGTTTCTGGACAGACACAGAATTGGAGAGGAAGAGGACGAGAAGGCTTAGAAGGAGGAGGAAGATTTCAGCTACACTTCCAGCAACTTTCAGAAGACTGTTATAATTGTGGACAGATTGGGTACTTTACCTGTGAGTGCAACAAGTCAGGAGGAAAAACAGAGAACATTTTTAAGGAAGATACAGGGGTGCCAGCTGATAGCACCGATTAGAGAAGAAGACAAAATATCCAACAATTGAAGTAAAAACAACCGACCATTAGAACTGATGGTGAATAGTGGAAAAACGTATCTGTGTTCAGCCTAAAGAGGTTAAACATCTCACTATGTAAAATTAACTAATTAGGATAGGGATTTGAGGTAGAAGATACTGTTATGGCAGTGTTGGGAAGAGATGCATTGTTTGAATTGAATTGTACAATAAGATGTACACTAAACGGCTGTCTGGTAGAGGATTTTAAAGAGTCTGGGTTACATTCTTACACCAAGGGATTTCAGGCTAGGCTAAAAGGTGATTAGTCATTTGCCAAGTCTGTGTGTAAAAAAGTCAAAGGCAGGTGGGGACTTTCCCAATCACATATTCTAAAATTTGGTGGTAAAGGGATTTTGTGAATAAATCAGTGGAAAAAGTTTTTAAAGGTTATGAGAGAACAGATTAGATTAAAATAAGTTAGGAGAACTAGGGTTGAAGGAACTCTAAGACAGTAAGCTAAGTTTCAAAGTTAGTAGTAAGAGAGAGAACAATGGTGAATGACACTTTAGAGTAGTAAGATCAAGGTAATTGTAGGTGTATTTTTTATAATCAAAAGTTTGAAAGTCAGGGATTAGAGATAGGACTGAGAGTGGGAAAAAGTGACACTAGTGGTGATAGATGGAAGTACAAGCAAAGACAACTTGTCTTTGGGGAAAAACTAGAAGTAACTAAGGACATTAACACTTCAGTCTATTATAACAACAGTGAGAAGCAATTTAACTCTTTCAACATTGATAGTTATTAAAGCCATAAATATATCGCATTTGATTATAAGGGAACCAATAGCTCCAGCGCCAATTTTAGGGAAAAAATACTTATTGGGGTTAGGATGGGGACGTTCCTCCCACATGGAGAGATAATTATGGAGAAGAAGTATACTTATCTAGTGCAAGCATTAGAATTTGTTCTGGTTAAGAATTATTGGTTAAAAGGCTTTGTAATTCATAAAGTAACGCTTATGATGGAAGATTTGAAATCTGTTGAAGTTTCACAATCACCAAGGGAGTTCAGGAAGAATATGTTACAGTAGTCACTCCAACAGTAAATAATGCACATAGGATATCGGTAGTGAAGAGTGTTGATACATCAGCTAAATCAACTACTTTAATGGTAACTTTGGAAGGGATTAATGATAATATTAGGTCAATAGCAAATGTAGGGAGTATGGCATCGACAACAACTTTTCTGAAATTAAAGGGGTAGTAAGAAGGACTCAGGGGTTATGTTACGGATGGAGAGTGCTGTCAATGATAGTACGAATAGGGTTAAAATAGGAGAACAGATAGTAGTGAAGAGAATATAGATTCATCATGGAGGTACAGGATGAGGTCTTTGATTTTAATGACCGACAAGGAGAGGTATCTGATCAGTACCGCTCGGTAGGGAAGAGAGAAACTATATGCATGTGGTTTGATTCTTCTGTTGTGAGAATTAGAGATAGATGGCCAGGTAGGAATCTTTGGTTCCAGCGGTTAGCTCATTCTGTAAGATCAGTGAGGAATCTTGAGGGTCCATGTCTGTTGAGAATTCTAGCAACAAACATGTTAGAGACGGTCGTTCGACCTCTATCAAGTATGTGGCAATCTTATGCGTTGTCATGACTGTTGTATCAGCAGCAACAGTCAGTAACAGATAAAATAATGTCGTTGTCAAAACATTTGTTTAAGCCTAGGTTTAGGGGTTATTGGGTTAAGTGAATTAACTTGTGTAAATTTGTTAGATGTGAAGTAAAATCAGGTAACAGCAAAAACTGAAGCATTTGAGGTGTAACCATTGAGGGCTAAAAGTTGTTTGTTCTAATAAAACATATGAGGTAAGGGGTATGTTTATGGGAATATCAGATTGTGATGATTATATGATGACTTTGGATAAGCATGAACATAAGGTTAGAGATGACAAATATAATGTAATTTTTATGTACCAGGTAGTAGGAACAGCAGGACTTTGATGGTTAAAATATTAGCTTTTGCCTGACAGTGTGACTATGGGGAATTTTAGAGATATTTGGAGGGTTTGTGGTGATAAAGCATATATATTCTTACATTATGGATGGACAGGATTTTGTTACATGTCAACGTTGAAGCTTCCATATGAGGTTTTTACCATTATAAGAGGAGTTGCACCGGACACAGAAATCTGAAGCTATATTTGAAATTGGATGAAAGAGACATGAAGACATGTCATAGTCTTCAAGCCTATCATTGAAGGATAAATCTAAGGGAGAAGGGGGGACTTTTTCCATGGTTCGATAATGTCACGAGTGTTATATATGCATTGAAGAATATAAGGGATGCATTTGGGAGATCTGAGGGAGCAGAAGTCAGTGAAGACTTGGTTGCAAAATCAGGTAGGCCAGTAGGGGCAGTGATGGGTTACATTTAATGGCAGCTTTGATAACACTGTGTGTGATGTTTGTAATTTGTTACTGACCTTTGAGAAAGCTATGATATTGAGATAGGTTGGAGAGTGATGCCTGGAGACAACACTCAGATGCAGGTGTTGACTGTTCCCGATCTGGATAAAGATGGACAAGTGGAACTGAATGGATAAATATCATTGTTGATTATTTGATCATTTTTCAATTTTTTCAATATTGGTGTGATTTTTAGTATGATTTATGAATCAAGGGGGGAATAGGTTTATGTGATTCATACATCATTTATATATCATTTTTATATTCTTAGTTGATATTGATGTTTAATTTGAAAGTGTTGTTTTGCAAAAGATACTGTTTGGTCTTTCCTTTTCTTTCAGAAGCATTTGGGGGAACATATGGAGATTGAAATACTCAAAACAAGGACAATATGAAGGGACAATATGACTGGAGGAGATGAAACAAGGAGGGTGTGGCCGATTCCATCATCAACAAGTCCATTGGAAGAGGAGACTACAGGGAAATGAAGTGTAGTGGACTACATTCCAGTGTCTGCAATGAAATATAGACATGTGTAATACATAATTGTGTCATATTCTTAGGGATTAATTTTTGTAGAAGGATATTTGATGTTATTGAATACATGTGAGGATCTTAGATGTTTTTGTTTATTTCGGTGATGCTTAGGGACAGAGAAAGTCTAGGCAGGGATAGTTCCACTGTAGGGTCCAATGGGTTGACCAGCCTTACAAGTGGATGTTTTTGGATAGGATTTTGTTTGCAGGGGCTTACATGTGTATCTAATTGCATCATAGTTTCAAATGCATTTACATGGTTTATGAGGTTATCTGGAGTACCGAAGGTGGTTGCCTGGGGCAGAGGGACCGTGAGAGAATTTTACTGTCTTGATTGATGGATGGAAGGTTGCCGGACAGTTTTTCGCTCTTACACTCCATAGAGATTTGTTCATATTTCATAGTAATGTATTCACACTTCATAAACAGTTATTTCATAGAAAGGTATTTACACTCTAGAGGAGAATGTTTTTGGTTTAATGTTAAAGATACTCAATAAGATAAATTGTTACTGGTCATAATCCTATTCTGTTTGTTTTCGAGACTTTTAGTTTGTCTCGAAAGGGGGGAATGTAGTGTATTAAGATTATGATGGTGTTAAATGTTTTTCATGAAGAAATGGAATGTTGTTTATGTTAGTATCAAGAGGGAATGTTTTAGGTGTAACGCCACATACAACAGACAGGAAGTGTGTTGTAGACAGGGGAGACTGGTGATTGGCCAGAAGAGGGAGCATCATTGTTTATAAATAGGGGGGAAAACGAAGGAGAGGGCAGAACGAGCAGCCATTCTGAGGCGTCACTCTCCGCGTGTCATGTCACCTGTCACTCATGCTGAAGCTTGTGATCTGAATAAACCTTATGATCAACGTTCAGTATGAGCAGACTCCTTTTGTTCATCAGCAATAATTGCCACCACTCACTCGATACGACACACACTTTCTATGGATCTGTGAACATACAGTACACCCTGGTGTGCAAACACACACACACCAACTACATCCATAAACACACACACACCTACATCCATAAACAAACACACACCCAGCATACATGAACGCATTTGCCCTGCATGGGTATTCAGTGGACAAGGTGGGCACACAGCAAGCCCAACACAGGCTAGCCCACACCAACCCAACACTGGCTAGCCCACACCAACCCAACACAGGCTAGCCCACACCAACCCAACACAGGCTAGCCCACACCAACCCAACACAGGCTAGCCCACACCAACCCAACACAGGCTAACCCACACCAACCCAACACAGGCTAGCCCACACCAACCCAACACAGGCTAACCCACACCAACCCAACACAGGCTAGCCCAAACCAACCCAACACAGGCTAGCCCACACCAACCCAACACAGGCTAGCCCACACCAACCCAACACAGGTTAGCCCACACCAACCCAACACAGGCTAGCCCACACCAACCCAACACAGGCTAACCCACACCAACCCAACACAGGCTAGCCCACACCAACCCAACACAGGCTAGCCAACACCAACCCAACACAGGCTAGCCCACACCAACCCAACACAGGCTAGCCCACACCAACCCAACACAGGCTATCCCACACCAACCCAACACAGGCTAGCCCACACCAACCCAACACAGGCTAGCCCACAACAACCCAACACAGGCTAGCCCACACCAACCCAACACAGGCTAGCCCACACCAACCCAACACAGGCTAACCCACACCAACCCAACACAGGCTAGCCCACACCAACCCAACACAGGCTAGCCCACACCAACCCAACACAGGCTAGCCCACACCAACCCAACACAGGCTAGCCCACACCAACCCAACACAGGCTAGCCCACACCAACCCAACATAGGCTACCCCACACCAACCCAACACAGGCTAGCCCACACCAACCCAACACAGGCTAGTCCACACTAACCCAACACAGGCTAGCCCTCACCAACCCAACACAGGCTAGCCAACTTAAAGCACAGCAGCAACATGTTAGTGAATGACAGCAGCAGCTCTGTTGTCATTCTGGTGTAATGTAACACATTAGATAAATAAGGTCGTTTTCACACTTGGGCCCTTTCAGCCAATTTCTGTTAACTCAGTGAGGTTTGCTTAATTTTTTGTGCAGTGTGAAGACTTGAAAGGAACTCAGACCCATCAAAAGAGCCCCAGAAGCGAATCGAACTGAGATGGTCTGAGTTCGTTTCGCTTGAATTCCGCTTGTAAAGTCACTATTTTAAGGCCAATGTGAACACAAAGCTCCCCAGGTTCGCTTGTCATTATTCCCACACCACACACTAGACTACTGCAACACCGTTTCCCGCACCACACACTAGACTACTGCAACACCGTTTCCCGCACCACACACTAGACTACTGCAACACCGTTTCCCGCACCACACACTAGACTACTGCAACACCGTTTCCCGCACCACACACTAGACTACTGCAACACCGTTTCCCCTGCCATAAACCCTCACATTGGTGCCACAAAAGAGAGAAGATGATGATGTGCAGGTTCACGGGAAAACATTTGTGTTGTTTTTGGATATTGATTAGCGATTGTCAACGATGCACAGAAATTCCAAAATGTGTGGAGTTTTTAGCTCAGGTGATTTGTTTGCCATATGTGATCTATAGGCTAAGAGAGCTTCATAAGCTGTTTATTGATTGTGGTGTTTGAATAACGTGTGAAGACAACCTATTTGGTGAGAATTTTGAATTAAAGCATGATTTATTCTGCAGTTATTCTGCAGTTATTCTAATGCTATTCATTATGTTAGCAATAATATGTACAGTAAATGTTAATAGTATCTTCTGATTACAATGATTATGTCTATATATATAGTAGCTTCCAAAATGTAAGTAGGTATATCTAGCTGTCCGATAACACATTCTGATTGAATTGCTTGTCCTGCACTTTGTAAAAACCCAGAGTGCACTCAGTGAATGTTGTAAAAAGATCTTGGTTCTTTTCTAAACGTAGACGTGTGAATGCAAAGAGCACTCACTCCACAAAATAGGTGAAGTGAACTAGCAAAAGAGTTGAGTCCTCATTCAAAGGCAAGGGCAGTGTGAATACAAAGAGAAGTGAGTTATTTAGCTCTTTTTTTTACCCCAGTTCACTTTAAAGAGGACTGAGATCAGTTATTTAAAATAGGACCATATGTGAAAACACCTAACAGAATTTAGGGCTCGTAAATGTTACAATTGATTCACGCTGGGCCACTCTGGGCCAATGTCTTGGGGGCCAGTAGGGAGCCAATTAACAAGGACTCTTCAGCCCAAAGTGGGCATGTTTGCTGACACACACACACACACACACACACACACACACACACACACACACACACACACACACACACACACACACACACACACACACACACACACACACACACACACACACACACACACACACACACACACACACACACACACACACACACACACACATACTAAACTGACCTGAGATTAGCAGGGTGAGATACAAAAATGGTTCCATCTCTGTGAAATTCAAAGGTTATATGATTAAAATGTATACTGTACACAGACTTTTACAAAACTTAATAAATGCAAACTGTCTTTCTCCTTCTTTACTAATATGACGTGATAGGACAGGTCAAGATAGTGCTCCCCACATTATCACCTGTTCAGAGACATGAACAATCACTGATTGTTAGGTCAGGTTTCTAAAGTATTGGAAGTGGGTAGGGGTGAAAAACCTCAACATAACATTTTCAGAGGGCCAACAAGGGTAAGAACACATGGTTGATTATTCTACACTGGAACCTTCCAAACTGCAACATGATTCCTATGGTCACACACTGCCTGACTTTAAACACAATGAAAACACAATGAAAGGTTTTGAACATAAGACAGAGGATATTACACAATTAGAGTTTGTGTTCCAAGAGTTTTGGAAATGTACCACTTACATCTGAAAAAATATTGGGGAAAAAACTATAAATACACTTCTCTACAATAAAATTGCTAGATTTTCAACATGATTATACAATCCAAAATGGCCTCACTTGTTATTTGAAGGTAACTCTGTCTTTCGTTCTCTCTCGCTCCGTCTCTCCAGATTTAACCTATAAACCTTACACTGTTCCTAATTTCCTTGAATGTGTTATTTATCAACAAAAACAACTGTGCACGTGACATTCATCCCACTGGAAAAGGGGTTGGACAGAACCAGAGAAGGAAACAGTTAGAGAGGCTATACAGAACATTTGCATGTGATGGTGCTGCTGATCCATAGGAGATAACCCAGTCCTCTAGACAGACATATTGCCCAGAAATGGCCTCAATGTACTGAAAAGGACCTACCTCCTCACGTCTAAAAACTAAGGGTTGTGTGGTTTTAAGTATTGTTGAGGTGAGTGAGGCCTGAATTGAGAGTGACACTCCCAGGTAAAGCCACTTGACTGGAGCAGGACTAGAGGTAAACCACAGAGACAGGCAGGAACCCAGAGGCCCTGGTCTCAGCTCTCACTCTCTGAAAATTAGTTTTTTAAGACAAATTCCACAGGTTTTACATTGGGGGTTCCTAGAATGTTTTTAGTTGTCTATATTTGAATGTTATTCAGGTAATTATTGGGCTGCTATGGTAAAAATATATACACTGAGTGTACAAAACATTAGGAACACCTTCCTAATATTCAGTTGCCCTCAGAACAGCCTCAATTCGTCAGTGCATTAAATCTACAAGGTGTCTAAATTGTTCCACAGGGATGCTGGCCCAAGTCGACACCAATGATTCCCACAGTTGTGTCAAGTTGGCTGGTAGTGGATCTCTACTCCAACTAGCTCGTTCCATTTTATCCCACAGATGATCAATTGGATTGATATCTGATGACTGGTGAATTAACTGTCATGGAAAGAGCAGGTGGTCCAAATGTTTTGAACACTCAGTGTATAGATCAACATGAACTACTCTAGCATTGGGTCCTCAGCCCTCCCTCTCCGCTGTCATTGGGTGCTCTCCCCTCTCTCTCCTCTTTCATTGGGTGCAATACCCTCTCTCTCCTCTGTCATTGGGTGTTCGGCCCTCCCTTTCCTGTGTCATTGGGTGCTCAGCCCTCCCTCCCCTCTGTCATTGGGTGCTCTTCCTTTTCTCTCCGCTGTCATTGGGTGCTCAGCCCTCCAACTCCTATGTCATTGGGTGCTCTCTCCTCTCTCTCCTCTGTCATTGGCTGTTTGGCCCTCCTTCTCCTCTGTCATTGGGTGATATTCTCTCTCTCTCCTCTGTCATTGGGTGATATACACTCCCTCTCCTCTGTCATTGGGTGGTCTACACTCCCTCTCCTCTGTCATTGGGTGTTCTACACTCTTTTTCCTCTGTCATTGGGTGTTGTACACTCTTTTTCCTCTGTCATTGGGTGTTCTACTCTCTCTCTCCTATATTCAGTGAATTCATGCAAAACTTTGCCCTTCTCCAAATGCAAACCATTTGTCAGCAGGTCATGGTTACAGCTGACACCTGTTTGGTGGTTGAGATGGGTCTTGATAAGTAACAAATGGAATATGAACCAAATATACAATTCTCATATAAAATTGTATCTGACAATATAGTGTTATGTGGTTGCTTGGCTGGAGGTTATGCATGTACACAAAATAGGCAAAATTGGTGGTGAAATGAAAAAAATAACTTGTTAAAAAAAATTCAAAATAATAAATAACGGAAAGGTGGTGCGTGCATATGTATTCACCCGCATTGCTATGAAGCCCCTAAATAAGATCTGGTGCAACCAATTACCTTCAGAAGTCACATAATTAGTTAAATAAAGTCCACCTGTGTGCAATCTAAGTGTCACATGATCTCAGTATATATACACCTGTTCTGAAAGGCCCCAGAGTCTGCAACACCACTAAGCAAGGGGCACCACCAAGCAAGCGGCACCATGAAGACCAAGGAGCTCTCCAAACAGGTCAGGGACAAAGTTGTGGAGAAGTTCAGATAAGGGTTGGGTTATAAAAAAAAATCAGAAACTTTTAACATCCCACAGAGCACCATTAAATCCATTATTAAAAAAATGAAAGAATATGGCACAACAAGAAACCTGCCAAGAGACGGCCGCCCATCAAAACTCACCGACCAGGCAAGGAGGGCATTAATCAGAGAGGCAACAAAGAGACCAAAGATAACCCTGAAGGAACTGCAAAGCTCCACAGCGGAAATTTGAGTATCTGTCCATAGGACCACTTTAAGCCGTACACTCCACAGAGCTGGGCTTTACGGAAGTGTGGCATCATGCTAAATACAGGGAAATTCTTGAGGGAAACCTGTTTCAGTCTTCCAGAGATTTGAGACTGGGACGGAGGTTCACCTTCCAGCAGGACAATGACCCTAAGCATAATGCTAAAGCAACACTTGAGTGGTTTAAGGGGAAACATTTAAATGTCTTTGAATGGCCTAGTCAAAGCCCATACCTCAATCCAATTGAGAATATGTGGTATGACTTAAAGATTGCAGTACACCAGCGGAACCCATCTAACTTGAAGGAGCTGGAGCAGTTTTGCCTTGAAGAATGGGCAAAAATCCCAGTGGCTAGATGTGCCAAGCTTATAGAGACATACCCCAAGAGACT
Source organism: Coregonus lavaretus (assembly GCF_964263955.1). NCBI lineage: Eukaryota > Metazoa > Chordata > Actinopteri > Salmoniformes > Salmonidae > Coregonus > Coregonus lavaretus. The sequence goes on from NC_139994.1 coordinate 61,563,169, forward strand.
TGCAGCTGTAATTGCTGCAAAAGGTGGCTTCACAAAATATTGACTTTGAGGGGGGGGTTAATAGTTATGCACGCTCAAGTTTTCTGTTTTTTGCATCTTCAAAGCGGTAGGCATGTTGTGTAAATCATGCACGCTCAAGTTTTCTGTTTTTTTCCATCTTCAAAGTGGTAGGCATGATGTGTAAATCAAATGATACAAATCAATTTTAATTCCAGGTTGTAAGGCAACAAAATAGGAAAAATGCCAAGGGGGGTGAAAACTTTCGCAAGTCACTGTATGTATCAGATAATACAGCGTTTAATCAGATTCAAATTCAATCAATTCCTGTGGTTTGTTTCTTTATGTAGTTTTGATGCCCTCTAAATAATTGCTCGGTAATTGTTCACCAAAAAGTTTTTCATTGTCTTTTAGTGCCGTCCTTTTCAGGTTTAGTCAGCTTAAGCTGCTGTTTGAAGTCCATTCTTATTTATTTCATTAGTGACTGAAGAAAAGTGTCTTTGCCATCTCTTCCCTGTGTGGGTAGCCATATCTAGTGAGGGCAGCCATATCTAGTGAGGGCAGCCATATCTAGTGAGGGCAGCCATATCTAGTGAGGGCAAACATATCTAGTGAGGACAGCCATATCTAGTAAGGGCAGCCATATCTAGTGAGGGCAGCCATATCTAGTGAGGGCAGCCATATCTAGTGAGGGCAGCCATATCTAGTGAGGGCAGCCATATCTAGTGAGGACAGCCATATCTAGTAAGGGCAGCCATATCTAGTGAGGGCAGCCATATCTAGTGAGGGCAATATCTAGTGAGGGCAGCCATATCTAGTGAGGACAGTAATATCTAGTGAGGGCAGCCATATCTAGTGAGGACAGCCATATCTAGTAAGGGCAGCCATATCTAGTGAGGGCAGCCATATCTAGTGAGGACAGCCATATCTAGTAAGGGCAGCCATATCTAGTGAGGGCAGCCATATCTAGTGAGGGCAGCCATATCTAGTGAGGGCAGCCATATCTAGTGAGGGCAGCAATATCTAGTGAGGGCAGCCATATCTAGTGAGGACAGACATATCTAGTAAGGGCAGCCATATCTAGTGAGGGCAGCCATATCTAGTGAGGGCAGCCATATATTGTAAGGGCAGCCATATCTAGTGAGGGCAGCCATATCTAGTGAGGGCAGCCATATCTAGTGAGGGCAGCCATATCTAGTGAGGGCAGCCATATCTAGTGAGGGCAGCCATATCTAGTGAGGACAGCCATATCTAGTGAGGGCAGCCATATCTAGTGAGGGCAGCCATATCTAATGAGGGCAGCCATATCTAGTGAGGGCAGCCATATCTAGTGAGGGCAGCCATATCTTGTAAGGGCAGCCATATCTAGTGAGGGCAGCCACCTCTTCCTGATTCTGCCATTTTACTACATGATGATGATGACACCTCCCTATTTTGCAGGCCACAGTGAAGCTTTTCAGAGTGTGTGTTTGAGTGTGTGTGTGTGTGTGCCTGCTACCCTGTCAGCCTTTGTGTGTGTGTGCGTGTGCATGTGAGTGTCTATGAGGTTTTTCTAAGGAGAGGGACAAGAGGCTCTTCCCACACAGTTCCAAGCACGACAGTGAGCCACCATGTTTGAAATCAACCAAAACTAACAAGACAATCATTTGGGTGCTTGTACATTAAAATATTCCAAGACATCCCCTACATCAGGGGTGCCCCCACCCCCCCCCCCCCCCCCCACCCCCCGCTCTACATCCTGAAAAGTCTTATTCATGTCAAAGTTTTTTTTAACGTCCAACGTGCATTATTTTACCATGGGCAACCGGGGAGGTGGAATTTATTCAGGATTCCATACCATTTACAGAAAATGAATAATTTAAGGAAAGAACGGACACCTCTCTCTCACCAGAGAGCCTACTGACTCCTTGCACGTACACAGTCGCAATGATGTGTACAGAAGGTGGCATTGTAATGTGGTAGTGACGTAACATGGAAGGTGGTGGAAGGCTACTTTGTTTGTCATTTTCATATGCTAAGCAACTGTATGCTAACATGTGCCTTTAGTGACGTACTGCAGCAGTGCCCTGTTGTTCTCTGTTCAAGCTCAAAACCTGCCTGGCCAGAATCAATACTCAGAGATTCAGGCCCTGCCCAGCCTGAGCAAGTCGGGTTTGGGATGAAAATGAAAACTCTATTCCTGATTCCATCCCATTTACAGAAACTGAATAATTTAAGGAAGAACGGAAACCTCTCTCTCACCGAGAGCCTACCCAGCAAACATGACCCCATTGGCTCCATGTGGGTATTTGGTGGGCAAGGTGGACAGGGGTTAGCCCACACACAGATTATCCCACACCAAGTATCCCATACCACATCCAGCAAAGGTTAGCCCACCCCAGCCCAACACAGGTTAGCCCACCCCAGCCCAGCACAGGTTACCCCACACAAAGCCCAGCACAGGTTAGCCCACACCAGCCCAGCACAGGTTAGCCCACACCAGCCCAACACAGGTTAGCCCACACCAGCCCAGCACAGGTTAGCCCACACCAGCCCAACACAGGTTAGCCCACACCAGCCCAACACAGGTTAGCCCACACAAAGCCCAACACAGGTTAGCCAACACCAGCCCAACACAGGTTAGCCAACACCAGCCCAGCACAGGTTAGCCCACACCAGCCCAGCACAGGTTAGCCCACACCAGCCCAACACAGGTTAGCCCACACCAGCCCAACACAGGTTAGCCCACACCAACCCAACACAGGTTAGCCAACACCAGCCCAACACAGGTTAGCCCACACCAGCCCAACAGAGGTTAGCCCACACCAGCCCAGCACAGGTTACCCCACACCAAGCCCAGCACAGGTTAGCCCATACCAGACCAACACAGGTTAGCCCACACCAGCCCAACACAGGTTAGCCCACACCAGCCCAACACAGGTTAGCCCACACCAACCCAACACAGGTTAGCCCACCCCAGCCCAACACAGGTTAGCCCACACCAGCCCAACACAGGTTAGCCCACCCCAGCCCAACACAGGTTAGCCCACACCAGCCCAAGACAGGTTAGCCCACACCAGCCCAACACAGGTTAGCCCACACCAGCCCAACACAGGTTAGCCCACACCAACCCAACACAGGTTAGCCCACACCAACCCAACACAGGTTAGCCCACACCAGCCCAACACAGGTTAGCCTACACCAGCCCAACACAGGTTAGCCCACACCAGCCCAACACAGGTTAGCCCACACCAGCCCAATACAGGTTAGCCCACACCAGCCCAACACAGGTTAGCCCACCCCAGCCCAACACAGGGTAGCCCACACCAGCCCAACACAGGTTAGCCCACACCAGCCCAACACAGGTTAGCCAACACCAGCCCAACACAGGTTAGCCCACACCAGCCCAACACAGGTTAGCCCACACCAGCCCAACACAGGTTAGCCAACACCAGCCCAACACAGGTTAGCCCACACCAGCCCAATACAGGTTAGCCCACACCAGCCCAACACAGGTTAGCCCAAACCAAGTCCGGCTGCTTCATAAAGTAGAGGAGGGGCTAATTAGAATATTTGGGGGCGTGTTTTGCAAATACCCAAATTCATGTCGTTAAATAAAAAAATTATACAAGATAAAAATTGATGACAACATTCAAACCAAAGAGTATTCGGAACTTTAAAGCCAATTATTAATCATCTTTTTTCAGATAGAACCTAAGGTCACAAGTAATTTTTATACAACCATTACCGAGAGAGCCGTTCCATTATTCTGTTGTGTAACGTAAAAACCTATTGAACTTGTACCCTGCCAATGTTGAAGTACGTAAAAATACTTAAATAAGAGCATGTGACATATGATAAATAATATATCTATACTATATATACATAAGTATTTGGACACCCCTTCAAATTAGTGGATTTGGCTATTTCAGCCACACCCGTTGCTGACAGGTGTATAAAATCTAACACACAGCCATGCAATCTCCATAGACAAACATTGGCAGTAGAATGGCATTAGTGAATAGCTCAGAGACTTTCAACGTGGCACCGTCATAGGATGCCAATGGCTCAACCGTAAAGTCGTAGGCCACACGAGCTCATAAAACGGGACCGCCGAGTGCTGAAGCACGTAGCACGTAAAAATCGTCTCTCCTCCATTGCAACACTCACTACCGAGTTCCAAACTGCCTATGGAAGCAACGTCAGCACAAGAACCAATGGGTTTCCATGGCCGAGCAGCCGTACACAAGCCTAAGATCACTGTGCACAACGCCAAGCGTCTGCTGGAGTGGTGTAAAGGTCGCCGCCATTGGACTCTGGAGCAGTGTAAAAGCGTTCTCTGGAGTGATGAATCACGCTTCACCATCTGGCAGTCTGACGGACGAATCTGGGATTGGCGGATGCCAGGAGAATGCTACCTGCCCCAATGCATAGTGCCAACTGTAACTTAGTTCCAATGAAGGCAAATATTAACGCTTCAGCATACAATGCCATTCTAGATGATTCTGTGCTTCCAACTTTGTGACAACAGTTTGGGGAGGCCAGTCATGTTCTGTCTGTTTCAGCATGTCAATGCCCCCACGCACAAAGCTAGGTCTGGCTGCCCTCAGTAGACATGGCTGCCCTCACTAGATAAGGCTGCCCTCACTAGATATGGCTGCCCTCACTAGACATGGCTGCCCTCACTAGATACGGCTGCCCTCATTAGATATGGCTGCCCTCGCTAGATACGGCTGGCCTTAATAGATATGGTTGCCTTCACTATATATGGCTGCCCTCAGTAGATATGGCTGCCCTCATTAGATATGTCTGCCCTCACTAGATATGACTGGCCTTAATAGATATGGCTGCCCTCACTAGATATGGCTGCCTTCACTAGATATGGCTGCCCTCACTAGACATGGCTGCCCTCACTAGATACGGCTGCCCTCACTAGATATGGCTGCCCTCACTAGATATGGCTGGCCTCAATAAGTATAATAATAATAATAATATGCATTTTAGCAGACGCTTTTATCCAAAGCGACTTACAGTCATGCGTGCATACATTATTTATTTTTTTGTGTATGGGTGGTCCCGGGGATCGAACCCACTACCTTGGCATTACAAGCGCCGTGCTCTACCAGCTGCCCAAACAGGAAAGGGATGGGAAATACACGTTTCTTCAGTCACTAATGAAATAAATAAGTAAGGACTTCAAACAGCAGCTGAAGCTGACTAAACCTGAAAAGGACGGCACTAAAAAAATGATGTAACACTTTTGGGTGACCAATTATGAGCAACTATTTAGAGGACATCAAAACTACATGGAGAACAAAACACAAGAATTGAATTAATTTGTATCTGATAAAACCGTGTATTGTCAGATACATGCATAACCACTAACATAACGGAGTATGGTCAGATACATGCATAACCACTAACATAACAGTGTATTGTCAGATACATGCATAACCACTAACATAACAGTGTATTGTCCGATACATGCATAACCACTAACATAACAGAGTATGGTCGGATACATGCATAACCACTAACATAACAGTGTATGGTCAGATACATGCATAACCACTAACATAACAGTGTATTGTCAGATACATGCATAACCACTAACATAACGGAGTATGGTCAGATACATGCATAACCACTAACATAACAGTGTATGGTCAGATACATGCATAACCACTAACATAACAGTGTATGGTCAGATACATGCATAACCTCCAACCAAGCGACCACATAACAGAGTATTGTCACATGTTACATGCATACTACTGTGTGTGTGTGTGTGCCTGCATGAGTGAGTGATTGAGTGAGTGAGTGAGTGACTGTGACCATCTGTTACTTGTGTGTTGGTGCATTACACATGCAGTGTATGTGGCTGTCTGATTGGTATTGAGTCTGTGCCTGCTTTTATGTTCCTTTGGTGCATGTCATTTCCTGCTCTCCAGTCAAACCACAAAGCAACTCTAAAAGCACTAAGGAATCCCATTCAATTACAATAGTGACATCCTTTAGGTGATTTAGGGCCCTAAGCATTGACCCCATGAGAACCTGCTCATCTCACTCCTACCTGCCTCACAACCTCCCCATGTTCAGCAACAGACCTGTAAAAACCAAAAACAAAGGGATGGAGAATTTGATACGATGCTGTTGAAATAGCATTCATACTCATTCTTTACAAAGTAGTCGTTTTTTTCAGAGGGAATTTAACATAGAAAGTAGAACTCTCTCTCTCGCGCTCTCTCTCTCTAGTCAGGGGTGCTGGGTTATGATATTTACTGCTGGGTTATGACCTTTACTGCTGGGTTATGATATTTAATTAATTAATTAATATGCCATTTAGCAGACGCTTTTATCCAAAGCGACTTACAGTCATGCGTGCATACATTTTTTTTTGTGTATGGGTGGTCCCGGGGATCGAACCCACTACCTTGGTGTTACAAGCGCTGTGCTCTACCAGCTGAGCTACAGAGGACCACAATACTGCTGGGTTATGATGTTTACTGCTGGGTTATGATATTTACTGCTGGGTTATGATATTCACTGCTGGGTTAGGATATTTTCTGATGGGTTATGATATTTACTGCTGGTTTATGATATTTACTGCTGGGTTATGTTATTTACTGCTGGTATAGGGGAGCAGTGCTGGTCAGGGAGCTGAGACCAGGGCCGCTGGGTTCCTGCCTGTCTCTGTGGTATACCTCTAGTCCTGTTCCAGTCAATCGGCTTTACCTGGGAGTGTCACTCTCAATTCAGGCCTCACTCAGCTGAACAATACTTGAAAACACACAACCCAAAGTTTTATAGCTAATCTCATGCAATCCACACATTTTGTTCCGGGCCCACCCGTGCTTACGCAGCTGCCACATTGAAGATGTTTTGGCAGTGTTGGAGGTGGACCTGCATTAGAGCCTTCAAATCCGTGATCATTGTCAGGAAGCCACACCCACCCCACTGGGGTTAGAAGTTCAGAGATAGAAAGTATAGGTTCTATAGACGCTCAAAGTGAAAAATCATTCAACTAAATAATGAGGATTTCTATCATCCTAATGGAGGTGTAGATTACATCTCACATTCCAGTGTTCAAAGGCTGCATTGGATTTCTGTTAATGCGACTCCTTGCAGCCAATGGCAATGTCCGCTTTAGGTGTAATGCCTGGAGCCACGTTTCGATTTGACAGCTCTAACCCAGTTCCACCTCCGACACCGCACAGACCCTATCAGGAGGTGGTTCGGGGAACCGTGCCTGATACCTGGAGACTTGCGTCATCTTCCCGATCTTATGGTTGTCACTAGTTAAAACAGCCACATTCAAAATTGTCTGTATCGTCAGAATTCATGAAAACTAAAATTAGCTTTTTGGTCTTAATCGTCCGCCATGATGAAATCAGGTGGTGAATGTGGATCTGTCTCCGTCGGTCCGTTCGTTCGTACGTTAGTCACACGCGATATCTCAGACAGCACTGGCCCGGTTTTGAAGAAACTTGGGTGAAAGATTTGTCTTGCCATTGAGATCTGGCATTTACAAAATTACACTGATTGACCCGAGGTGGGAGCTATAGTAATTAACTAATTTGGTTCAAATGGGGGCACTGCATCATTCGTGGGAGACTGAGCTCAGAAACCGGGAAAATACAGAAGTTTTGCATGAATTCCCTGTAAATGTCAGAGGATAAAGACTGCAGAACACCCAATGACAGAGGAGAGAGAGCGCAGGGCAAACAATGACAGAGGAGAAGGAGGGCTGAGCATCCAATGACAGAGGAGAAGGAGGGCTGAGCATCCAATGACAGAGTAGTTAATGTTGATCTACACATTGAGTGTACAAAACATTTGGACCACCTGCTCTTTCCATGACAGTTAATTCACCAGTCATCAGATATCAATCCAATTGATCACCAGTGGGATGAAATGGAACGAGCTAGTTGGAGTAGAGATCCACTACCAGCCAACTTGACACAACTGTGGGAATCATTAGTGTTGACTTGGGCCAGCATCCCTGTGGAACAATTGAAACACCTTGTAGATTTAATGCACCGACGAATTTAGGCTGTTCTGAGGGCAACTGAATATTAGGAAGGTATTCCTAATGTTTTGTACACTCAGTGTATATCTTTTTACCATAGCAGCCCAACAATTCCTTTAAATATAGACACGGCAAAAAAAATATATATACATTCTAAGAACCCCCAATGTAAAATCGGAGGAGTTTGTCTTTAAAAAAAAAACATTTTCAGAGAGTGAGAGCTGAGACCAGGGCCTCTGGGTTCCTGCCTGTCTCTGTGGTTTACCTCTAGTCCTGTTCCAGTCAAGTGGCTTTACCTGGGAGTGTCACTCTCAATTCAGGCCTCACTCACCTGAACAATAATTAACACCACACAACCCTACATTTTTAGACGTGAGGATGTAGGTCCTTTTCTGTACAGTGAGGCAATATGTCTCTGGGCAATATGTCTGTATAGAGGACTGGGTTATCTCCTATGGATCAAGAGTATCATCACATGCAAATGTTCTGTATAGCCTGTCTAACTGTTTCCTTCTCTGGTTCTGTCCAACCCCCTTTCCAGTGTGATGAATGTCACGTGCACAGTTGTTTTTGTTGATAAATAACACATTCAAGGAAATTAGGAGCAGTGTAATGTTTATAGGTTAAAACTGGAGAGACGGAGCGAGAGAGAACGAAAGACAGAGTTACCTTCAAATAACAGGTGAGGCCATTTTGGGCCATATTGTATAATCATGTTGAAAATCTAGCAATTTTATTGTAGAGAAGTGTATTTATAGTTTTTTCCCCAATATTTTTTCAGATGTAAGTGGTACATTTCCAAAACTCTTGGAACACAAACTCTAATTTTGTAATATCCTCTGTCTTCTGTTCAAAACCTTTAACTGTGTTTTCATTGTGTTTAAAGTCAGGCAGTGTGTGACCATAGGAATCATGTTGCAGTTTGGAAGGTTCCAGTGTAGAATAATCAACCATGTGTTCTTACCCTTGTTGGCCCTCTGAAAATGTTATGTTGAGGTTTTTCACCCCTACCCTCTTCCAATACTTTAAAAACCTGACCTAACAATCAGTGATTGTTCATGTCTCTGAACAGGTGATAATCCTCTTTGTGGGGAGCACTATCTTCACCTGTCCTATCACGTCATGTCAGTAAAGAAGGAGAAAGACAGTTTGCATTTGTAAAGTTTTGTAAAGTTCTGTGTATTAATTTTAATCATATAACCTTTGAATTTCACAGTGATGGAACCATTTTTGTATCTCACCCTGCTATTCTCAGGTCAGTTTAGTGTGTGTTTGTCCCAGCAAACATGCCCACTTTGGGCTGAAGAGTCCTTGCTAATCGGCTCCACATTGGCCCCCAAGACATTAGCCCAGTGTGTCCCAGTGTGTCCCAGTCTGTCCCAGTGTGGCCCAGTGTGTCCCAGTGTGTCCTAGTGTGGCCCAGTGTGTCCCAGTGTGTCCTAGTGTGTCCCAGTGTGGCCCAGTGTGTCCCAGTGTGTCCTAGTGTGGCCCAGTGTGGCCAAGTGTGTCCCAGTGTGTCCTAGTGTGGCCCAGTGTGTCCCAGTGTGTCCCAGTGTGTCCAAGTGTGGCCCAGTGTGTCCCAGTGTGGCCCAGTGTGGCCCAGTGTGTCCTAGTATGGCCCAGTGTGTCCCAGTGTGGCCAAGTGTGTCCCAGTGTGTCCTAGTATGGCCCAGTGTGTCCCAGTGTGTCCCAGTGTGTCCCAGTGTGGCCCAGTGTGTCCCAGTGTGTCCTAGTGTGGCCCAGTGTGTCCCAGTGTGTCCCAGTGTGTCCCAGTGTGGCCCAGTGTGTCCCAGTGTGTCCCAGTGTGTCCTAGCGTGTCCCAGTGTGTCCCAGTGTGTCCCAGTGTGTCCTAGTGTGTCCCAGTGTGTCCCAGTGTGTCCCAGTGTGGCCCAGTGTGGCCCAGTGTGGCCCAGTGTGTCCTAGTGTGGCCCAGTGTGGCTCAGTGTGGCCCAGTGTGGCCCAGTGTGGCCCAGTGTGGACAGCCCGTATCTGGTGAAGACAGCCTTCACTGTTCCTGAAATTAGCCAACTCTTTGGATCGGCTGTCCGTATTGGGCCCATTTGGTCCACAACATGAGCTTATGTATTGGCCCTTTGTGTATTTACCACCATATGGCAATGTATCAGTTTAATCTATTATGTATAGGTATTTATTTATATATATTATATTTAGTACAAGTTAAATCAAATATTGCCAAAATAATGAATAAACTGTAACATTCATGAGCCGTAAATTCTGTTAGGTGTTTTCACACATGGTCCTCTTTAAAATAACTGATCTCAGTCCTTTATAAAGTGAGTTTAGAAAGGAACCAATATCTTTTTCTAACATTCACTCAGTGCACTCTGAGTTTTTACAAAGCGCAGGACAAGCCATTCAATCAGAATGTGTTATCGGACAGCTAGATATACCTACTTACATTTTGGAAGCTACTATATATAGACATAATAATTGTAATCAGAATATAGCAATAAAATGTACAGTACATGTTAATAGTAACAGAATGAATAGCATTAGAATAACTGCAGAATAACTGCAGAATAAATCATGCTTTAATTCAAAATTGCACACCCAAGGTAGGCTACTGCCCCTTTAAGAGCTAGAAGAGATTTTGTAGCCTATGTTGTGATTCTCACCAAATAGGTTGTCTTCGCACGTTATTCAAACCCCACAATCAATAAACAGCTTATGAAGCTCTCTTAGCCTATAGATCACATATGGCAAACAAATCACCTGAGCTAAAAACTCCACACTTTTTGGAATTTCTGTGCATCCTTGACAATCGCTAATCAATATGCAAAAACAACACACATTTTTTCCCGTGAATCTGCACATCATCATCTTCTCTCTTTTGTGGCACCAATGTGAGGGTTTATGGCAGGGGAAACGGTGTTGCAGTAGTCTAGTGTGTGGTGCGGGAAACGGTGTTGCAGTAGTCTAGTGTGTGGTGCGGGAAACGGTGTTGCAGTAGTCTAGTGTGTGGTGCAGGAAACGGTGTTGCAGTAGTCTAGTGTGTGGTGCGGGAAACGGTGTTGCAGTAGTCTAGTGTGTGGTGCGGGAAACGGTGTTGCAGTAGTCTAGTGTGTGGTGCGGGAAACGGTGTTGCAGTAGTCTACTGTGTTGTGCGGGAATAATGACAAGCGAACCTGGGGAGCTTTGTGTTCACATTGCCCCCCAAAAAAGTGCCGGACCGCAGAATTCAAGTGAACCGAACTCAGAACACCTCAGTTCAGTTCAATTAGCTTCAGGGGATCTTATGAAGGGTCTGAGTTTCTTTGGAGTCTTCACACTGCACAAAAAATTAAGCGAACCACACTGAGTTCACAGAAATTGTCTGAAAAGGACCAAGTGTGAAAACAACCTTATTTATCAAATGTGTTACATTACACAAGAAAGACAACAGAGTTGCTGCTGTCATTCACTGAGATGTTGCTGCTGGCCTTTAAGTTGGCTAGCATGTGTTGGGTTGGTGTGGCCTAGCCCGTGTTTTGTGTGGATTTGCCCGTGCTGGGTTAGCACTTGTTGGGTTGGTGTGGGCTTGCTGTGGGCTAGCCCGTGACCTCCTGGCCCACTGAATACCCACAAAGGGTGAATGCGGTGATATTTGCCAGGTGTGTGTGTGTTTATGGATGTACAGTTGAAGTCGGAAGTTTACATACACCTTAGCCAAATACATTTAAACTCCGTTTTTCACAATTCCTGACATTTAATCCTAGTAAAAATTCCCTGTCTTAGGTCAGATAGGATCACCACTTTATTTTAAGAATGTGAAATAACAGAATAATAGTAGAGAGAATAATTTATTTCAGTGGGTCAGAAGTTTACATACACTCAATTAGTATTTGGTAGCATTGCCTTTAAATTGTTTAACTTGGGTCAAACGTTTCGGGTAGCCTTCCACAAGCTTCCCACAATAAGTTGGGTCAATTTTGGCCCATTCCTCCTGACAGAGCTGGTGTAACTGAGTCAGGTTTGTAGGCCTCCTTGCTTGCACACACTTTTCAGTTCTGCCCACACATTTTCTATAGGATTGAGGTCAGGGCTTTGTGATGGCCACTCCAATACCTTGACTTTGTTGTCCTTAAGACATTTTGCCACAACTTTGGAAGTATGCTTGGGGTCATTGTCCATTTGGAAGACCAATTTGCGACAAAGTTTTAACTTCCTGACTGATGTCTTGAGATGTTGCTTCAATATATCCACATAATTTTCCTTCCTCATGATGCCATCTATTTTGATAAGTACACCAGTCCCTCCTGCAGCAAAGCACCCCCACAACATGATGCTGCCACCCCCTTGCTTCACGGTTGGGATGGTGTTCTTCGGCTTGCAAGCATCCCCCTTTTTCCTCCAAACATAACGATGGTCATTATGGCCAAACAGTTCTATTTTTGTTTCATCAGAAACATTTCTCCAAAAAGTATGATCTTTGTCCCCATGTGCAGTTGTAAACCGTAGTCTGGCTTTTTTATGGCGGTTTTGGAGCAGTGGCTTCTTCCTTGCTGAGCGGCCTTTCAGGTTATGTCGATATAGGACTCGTTTTACTGTGGATATAGATATTTTTGTACCTGTTTCCTCCAGCTAATTCACAAGGTCCTTTGCTGTTGTTCTGGGATTGATTTGCACTTTTCGCACCAAAGTACGTTCATCTCTAGGAGACAGAACGCGTCTCCTTCCTGAGCGGTATGATGGCTGCGTGGTCCCATGGTGTTTAAACTTGCGTACTATTGTTTGTACAGATGAAAGTGGTACCTTCAGGCTTTTGGAAATTGCTCCCAAGGATGAACCAGACTTGTGGAAGTCTACAATTATTTTCTGAGGTCTTGGCTGATTTATTTTGATTTTCCCATGATGTCAAATAAAGAGGCACTGAGTTTGAAGGTAGGCCTTGAAATACAGCCACAGGTACACCTCCAATTGACTCAAATGATGTCAATTAGCCTATCAGAAGCTTCTAAAGCCATGACATTATTTTCTGGAATTTTCCAAGCTGTTTAAAGGCACAGTCAACTTAGTGCATGTAAACTTCTGACCCACTGAAATTGTGATACAGTGAATTATAAGTGAAATAATCTGTCTGTAAACAATTGTTGGAAAACTAACTTGTGTCATGCACAAAGTAAATGTCCTAACTAACTTGCCAAAACTATAATTTGTTAATAAGTCATTTGTGGAGTGGTTGAAAAATGAGTTTTAATGACTCCAACCTAAGTGTATATAAACTTCCGACTTCAAATGTAGGTGTGTGTGTGTGTTTGTGTGTGTGTGTGTGTGTGTGTGTGTGTTTGCAAACCAGGGTGTACTGTATGTTCACAGATCCATAGATGAGTGTGGTTGGGGGTTGAGAAGTTGCTGGAGAAAATGTCCCTCATGAATCATTATTCTGTTCACAGGGTTCTACACACCTTCCTCATGTCTTCATCAATTTCACCTCATTACCAACTCTATGACCTGGACTGATGCCCAGAGTTACTGCAGAGCACAGTACACTGACCTGGCCACAGTAGATGACATGGAGTACCTGAACAGGCTGATTACTACTCTCAATTATTATAAATACTGGTTTTGGATCGGACTGAAGAAAGGAGACTCCATGAAGTGGCACTGGTCTCTGGCAGACAGACGTTTCTACAGAGAGGGGGAGACTGAGTTCAGAAACTGGGACACTGGGACGCCCCAAAATGGCAACTGTGCTATTATGAGTACAGCTGGGATGTGGAACAACACCTCCTGTGATGACCAGCATCACTTCATCTGTTATGATGGTGAGTGTTTACATACTAACGATGAAGCCTGTTCTAAGTGTCAGGGCTGTCATTGAGCTGAAACAGACTCATGATGGCTTTAAGTTGTTAATCAGTTATCAAATCAATGAGAACATGTACAAAAGATGATCAGTAGATGATTTTCGTGTTGATTATTACATTTGACTTTGGAAAACAAGACACCAACCTAACATATGTTTTAATTAATGAGAACAAGACCTGGAGAGATGCTCAGAGTTACTGTAGACAGAATCACACAGACCTGGTCAGTGTGAGGAACCAGACTGAGAACACAGAGATAGATCAGAAGATATCCCTGAGGGGACTGCCTGTGTGGATCGGCCTGTTTCAAGACTCCTGGAGATGGTCTGACCAGAGTAACTCCTCATTCAGGAACTGGCTGCCAGGATGGCCTTCAGTAAATCAGAGTTTAAACTGCATTCTGATGTCTTTATATCCTTATTCTGATCAAACTAAATTAATAAATAAGCCCTGTGCCTACTCATTTCCTTTCATCTGCTTTAGTAAGTTACCATATTCTCCACCTGATCTACCTGATATTATGATGACAGGAGAACTCTAATGTTGCCCCCATGATTCACTACTGTCACTGTGAGATTTTATTCTCTTCTAGGCCCAGCTGTGGAGACCACAACTGCCCCCCTGCCTACATCCACAACCACGACTTCCCCACCGACCACACCCACAACAACGACTTCCCCACCGACCACACCCACAACCACGACTTCCCCACCGACCACACCCACAACCACGACTTCCCCACCGACCACACCCACAACCACGACTTCCCCACCGACCACACCCACAACCACGACTTCCCCACCGACCACACCCACAACCACGACTTCCCCACCGACCACACCCACAACCACGACTTCCCCACCGACCACACCCACAACCACGACTTCCCCACCGACCACACCCACAACCACGACTTCCCCACCGACCACACCCACAACCACGACTACCCCACCGACCACACCCACAACCACGACTTCCCCACCGACCACAACCACGACTTCCCCACCGACCACACCCACAACCACGACTTCCCCTCCGACCACACCCACACCCACAATAATGACCAAGACTGCTACCTCGACCACACCCACAACCAATACTGCCACCCCGACCCCGACCACACCCACAACAATGACTGCCACCCCGACCACACCTACAACCACTACTGCCACCCCGACTCCGACCACATCCACAACAACGACTGCCACCCCGACCACACCCACAACCACTACTGCCACCCCGACCACATCCAAAACAACGACTGCCACCCAGACCACACCCACAACCACGACTGCACCCCGACCACACCCACAACAACGACTGCCACACCGACCACACCCACAACCACTACTGCCACCCCGACCCCGACCACACCCACAACCACTACTGCCACCCCGACCACATCCACAACAACGACTGCCACCCCGACCACATCCACAACAACGACTGCCACTCCGACCAAACGCAATAATGACTCTCCGACCCCTGAAAAACATCAACTGAAGAGACAGGTGGTGAGAGTGAAGATTACTCCAAAGGATCAAAATCTGAACCTCAGCGATCCTGCTGTTCAGGACGAAATCTTACAAGAGGTGAGTTTCACTCTGTTCATGAAGAACAAACTCAGAAATGATACAAACTGTACAGACCTCCTCTCTGGTCTCGTCCTTGTCTGTTGTTGATGACCTCCTCTCTGGTCTGGATCCTAGTCTGTTGTGGATGACCTCCTCTCTGGTCTCGGTCCTAGTCTGTTGTGGATCATCTCCTCTGGTCTGGGTCCTTGTCTGTTGTGGATCATCTCCTCTGGTCTGGGTCCTAGTCTGTTGTGGATGATCTCCTCTCTGGTCTGGGTCCTAGTCTGTTGTGGATGACCTCCTCTCTGGTCTGGGTCCTAGTCTGTTGTGAATGACCTCCTCTCTGGTCTGGGTCCTAGTCTGTTGTGGATGACCTCCTCCCTGGTCTGGGTCCTAGTCTGTTGTGGATGACCTCCTCTTTGGTCTGGGTTCTAGTCTGTTGTGGATCATCTCCTCTGGTCTGGGTCCTAGTCTGTTGTGGATGACCTCCTCTCTGGTCTGGGTCCTAGTCTGTTGTGGATGTCCTCCTCTCTGGTCTGGGTCCTAGTCTGTTGTGGATGACCTCCTCTCTGGTCTGGGTCCTAGTCTGTTGTGGATGACCTCCTCTCTGGTCTGGGTCCTAGTCCATTGTGGATGACCTCCTCTCTGGTCTGGGTCCTAGTCTGTTGTGGATGACCTCCTCTCTGGTCTGGGTCCTAGTCTGTTGTGGATGACCTCCTCTCTGGTCTGGGTCCTAGTCTGTTGTGGATGACCTCCTCTCTGGTCTGGGTCCTAGTCTGTTGTGGATGACCTCCTCCCTGGTCTGGGTCCTAGTCTGTTGTGGATGACCTCCTATCTGGTCTGGGTCCTAGTCTGTTGTGGATGACCTCCTCTCTGGAATGGGTTCTTGTCCCCATAGAGTCAAAGGGTTGAAGTCAAGAACGTGTCAGCATAGCAGGAAGGAATGGTAGTTGTAGATCTTCAGAAAGACTATTACATAATAATATAGTCTCTATCTGTCTGTCTGTCTCTCTATATATGTATGTGTGTGTGTGTGTGTGTGTGTGTGTGTGTGTGTGTGTGTGTGTGTGTGTGTGTGTGTTTCTCCAGATAAAGAACAAGCTGAAGGAGCAGGGATTACCTGCAGACACCAAACTAACATGGAAAAAGCAGCCCGATGGGAAGGTCTTCAACAAGGAGAAAGAGGGGTCTCCCAAGAAAGAAGAGGAGGAGGAGAAGAAGATGAAGTAGAGGAAGAAGAGGATGATGACAAAGAGAGAACTCTAATTATATCACATGTTCTCCTGACATTTCTCTTTTTAGTTACATTCATTATCTGTACTGGTCTAGATTTTCTCAGATAAACTGAAACAGGTCTTTATCTGAGATTCATTAATTGTTTTATCATATATGAATATTTATTTTATTTTATATATTAATATTATTTAATCATATATTAATATTCTTTTATCATATATAATATATATTTTTATCATGTATTAATATTGTTTTATGATATATTAATATTAATTTGATTGATATCTGGTGAATTAACTGTCAGGGAGAGAGCAGGTGGTCCTAAAGTTTTGTAAACTCAGTGTATAGATCAACATAAACTACTCTAGCATTGGGTCCTCAGCCCTCCCTCTCCGCTGTCATTGGATGTTCTGCCCTCCCTCTCCTCTGTCATTGGATGTTCTGCCCTCTCTCTCCTCTGTCATTAGGTCTGCAGGTAGCTTAGTGGTTAAGAGCGTTGTGCCAGTAACCGAAAGGTCGCTGCTGCTAATCCCCGAGCCGACTAGGTGAAAAATCTGTCAATGTGCCCTTGAGCAAGGCACTTAACCCTACTTGCTCTGGATAAGAGCGTCTGCTAAAATGACTAAAATGTCAAATTAGGTGTTTGTTCCTCCCCTTGTTCCTTCCCTCTTCTCCAAATGGAAACCAGTGGTCAGCAGGTAATGGTTAAACTGACACCTGTTTAGTGGTTGTGATGAGTCATGATGGCTTACAAACATATCGTTGCTGTCTGATGAACAGAACTTTTCAGGAAATTGCCATATTTTTCCATTAACGAACATACAATTATGAAACTTCAGAAGCTATTTTTTTATAAAAGTTCTTTGTCCAAGCGTCAAGAAATGTACAGAGTACATTGAGGGAAGTTAATGCTTTCAATAAATGTAAAACAAATTAAATAGGCAAAAAATAAAATTGCAAGCTTTTCCAATTTTAGATTTTCAACAAACTTTTATTTTGTCAGAAAAAATCAAATTAATGTAAAACCTTTTTGATAAATGAGTGATTATTTATTGAAATCTAAATGAACACTCCAGTAAAGAAAGACAGAGCCATTAGGATCGTAATCTGACGTGAGATCTGTGCTTGCAACTGGGACTTTCATTCATTGATGTCAATGCACAGAAATTCCAGTGAGCGGATCTCAAGTCTGAATACTGTCTATAATGATTGAGGAAAAATAGCATCTCACTATCACACATCATTTTATTTTGTTAACATTCCAGATGTGCCATCACGTTTACAGTTTTAGAAAAACTATGTTCTAATATATAAACAAACAAAAGAGATTCAAACAATGAATGATGTTAAAGATTTGGAACTTAAGATCACATCCTATGATAAAACTATATTAATGCATTATAAAACAATATTAATACATTATGAAACAATATTAATACATGATAAAACAATATGTATACATGATAAAACAATATGAATATATGATAAAACAATATTAGTATTTGATAAAACAATATTAATATATGATAAAACAATATTAGTATTTGATAAAACAATATTAATATATGATAAAACAATATTAATATATGATAAAACAATTTACTGTATCTCAGATAAAGAGCTGTTTCAATAAAGTTGAGAAAATATATGAACATAAACCTACTATGTGGAATATATCTAAGAAAGACATTCAAAAAATGTATAATGTTAAAGGGGCAATCTGCAATTGCTAAATACATTTTGTTCACTTTTAAATGAATGTTCCATTGATTCTTGAAGGATGTAACTTATAAATGCCTCGGGAGCTCAGTTCAACTGTCGTACTCCATCAGAACTCCATATATAAGCTAGTTTTGCTCCATTGTTTGTAAACAATGCAATTGTAAATAAACACTATACCCTCAACACATGGTTAAAACTGTCATGTCAGTCCTTGCATCCATAGCTCTGTATACATTTGAGAGTGGTTACATTTCTCCAGACCCAGCATTCTGAAGATTTGACTATTTCGTGATTACAGATCACACCTTATCTTAAAACAATAGTAATATATGATTTAAAAAAATGTGTGTATCTCAGATAAAGACCTGTTTCAGTTTATCTGAGAAAATCTAGACCAGTACAGATAATGAATGTAAATGAAAGAGAAATGACAGGAGAACATTTGATATAATTAGAGTTCTCTCTTTGTCATCATCCTCTTCTTCCTCTTCTTCATATTCTTCTCCTCCTCCTCTTCTTTCTTGGGAGACCCCTATTTCTCCTTGTTGAAGACCTTCCCATCGGGCTGCTTTTTCCATGTCAGTTTGGTGTCTGCAGGTAACCCCTGCTCCTTCAGCTTGTTCTTTATCTGTAGAAACACACACACACACACACACACACACACACACACACACACACACACACACACACACACACACACACACACACACACACACACACACACACACACACACACACACAAACAGAGAGAGACAGATAGAGACTATTTTATTCTGTAATAGTCATTCTGAAGATCTACAACTACCATTCCATCCTGCTATACTAACATGTTCTTGACTTCAATCCTTTGACTCTATGAGGAGATGATGCTTATATTTGTCCTATTTAACACATGTACAAGTGTGTTTTAATATGCATGTGTGAATTGGAAATGTGTTTTTTGCACAATCCACTCTCCCTGAAACACCCACAGAGAGTGGGGTCACGGCCAGAGAGGAGGTCATCCACAATGGACTAGGACCCAGACCAGAGACGAGGTCATCCACAACAGACTAGAACCCAGACCAGAGAGGAGGTCATCCACAACAGACTAGGACCCAGACCAGAGAGAAGGTCATCCACAACAGACTAGGACCCAGACCAGGGAGGAGGTCATCCACAATGGACTAGGACCCAGACCAGGAGAAGAGGTCTGTACAGTTTGTATCATTACTGAGTTTGTTCTTCATGAGCAGGGTGAAACTCACCTCTTGTAAGATGTCGTCCTGAACAGCAGGATCGCTGAGGTTCAGATTTGGATCCTTTGGGGTCATCTTCACTCTCACCACCTCCTCTTCAGTTGAGGTTTCTCAGGGGTCTCCACAGCTGGGTATAGAAGAGAATAAAATCCCACAGTGACAGTAGTGAATCATGGGGGCAACATTAGAGTTCTCCTGTCATCATAATATCAGGTAGATCAGGTGGAGAATATGGTAACTTACTATAGCAGATGAAAGGATAGGAGCCGACACAGGGATTATTTATCCATTTAGTATAATAAGAAGAAGAAGGAGATAAAGACATCAGAGTGCAGTTGTAACTCTGATCTTTTGAAGGCGTACAACAGAATCAAATCCTTTCTTGCGATTGGTCTCGGGGGCAGTGTTTTTTGTGGGTGTGGTCGGTGGGGAAGTCGTGGTTGTGGTCGGTGGGGAAGTCGTGGTTGTGGGTGTGGTCGGTGGGGAAGTCGTGGTTGTGGGTGTGGTCGGTGGGGAAGTCGTGGTTGTGGGTGTGGTCGGTGGGGAAGTCGTGGTTGTGGGTGTGGTCGGTGGGGAAGTCGTGGTTGTGGGTGTGGTCGGTGGGGAAGTTGTGGTTGTGGGTGTGGTCGGTGGGGAAGTTGTGGTTGTGGGTGTGGTTGGTGGGGAAGTCGTGGTTGTGGGTGTGGTCGGTGGGGAAGTCGTGGTTGTGGGTGTGGTCGGTGGGGA
The DNA here is from genome assembly GCF_964263955.1 of Coregonus lavaretus. Lineage (NCBI taxonomy): Eukaryota > Metazoa > Chordata > Actinopteri > Salmoniformes > Salmonidae > Coregonus > Coregonus lavaretus. The sequence goes on from NC_139994.1 coordinate 61,583,477, forward strand.
AGTCGTGGTTGTGGGTGTGGTCGGTGGGAAAGTCGTGGTTGGCGGTGTGGTCGGTGGGGAAGTCGTGGTTGTGGGTGTGGTCGGTGGGGAAGTCGTGGTTGGCGGTGTGGTCGGTGGGGAAGTCGTGGTTGTGGGTGTGGTCGGTGGGGAAGTCGTGGTTGGCGGTGTGGTCGGTGGGGAAGTCGTGGTTGTGGGTGTGGTCGGTGGGGAAGTCGTGGTTGTGGGTGTGGTCAGTGGGGAAGTCGTGGTTGTTGGTGTGGTCGGTGGGGAAGTCATGGTTGGCGGTGTGGTCGGTGGGGAAGTCGTGGTTGTGGATGTGGGCAGGGGGGCAGTTGTGGTCTCCACAGCTGGGCCTAGAAGAGAATAAAATCTCACAGTGACAGTAGTGAATCATGGGGGCAACATTAGAGTTCTCCTGTCATCATAATATCAGGTAGATCAGGTGGAGAATATGGTAACTTACTATAGCAGATGAAAGGAAAGGAGTAGGCACAGGGCTTATTTATTAATTTAGTTTGATCCGAATAAGGATATAAAGACATCAGAATGCAGTTTAAACTCTGATTTACTGAAGGCCATCCTGGCAGCCAGTTCCTGAATGAGGAGTTACTCTGGTCAGACCATCTCCAGTAGTCTTGAAACAGGCCGATCCACACAGAAAGTCCCCTCAGGGATATCTTCTGATCTATCTCTGTGTTCTCAGTCTGGTTCCTCACACTGACCAGGTCTGTGTGATTCTGTCTACAGTAACTCTGAGCATCTCTCCAGGTCTTTTTCTCCTGAATTAAGACGTATGTTAGGTTGGTGCTTTGTTTTCCTGCAAAAGTCAAATTTAATAATCAATGCGAAAATCCAATGAAATAAAATCTACTGATCATCTATTGTACATGTTCTCATTGATTTGATAACTGATTAACAACTTAAAGCCATCATGAGTCTATGTTTCAGCTCAATGACAGCCCTGGCACTTAGAACAGGCTTCATTGTTAGTCAAATTAAACACTCACCATCATAACAGATGAAGTGATGCTGGTCATCACAGGAGGTGTTGTTCCACAGCCCAGCTGTACTCATAAAAGCACAGTTGCCATTTTGGGGTGTCCCAGTGTCCCAGTTTCTGAACTCAGTCTCCCCCTTTCTGTAGAAACGTCTGTCTGCCAGAGACCACTGCCACTTCATGGAGTCTCCTTTCTTCAGTCCGATCCAAAACCAGTTTTTATAATAATTGAGAGTAGTAATCAGCCTGTTCAGGTCCACCATGTCATCTACTGTGGCCAGGTCAGTGTACTGTGCTCTGCAGTAACTCTGAGCGTTAGTCCAGTTCATAGAGTTGTTAATGAGGTGAAATTGATGAAGACATGAGGAAGGTGTGTAGAAGCCTGTGAACAGAATAATGATTCTTGAGGGACATATTCTCCGGCAACTTCTCAACCCCAACCACACTTTCTATGGATCTGTGAACATACAGTACACCCTGGTGTGCAAACACACACACACCAACTACATCCATAAACACACACATACCTACATCCATAAACAAACACACACCCAATATACATGAACGCATTTGCCCTGCGTGGGTATTCAGTGGGCAAGGTGGGCACACAGCAAGCCCAACACAGGCTAGCCCACACCAACCCAACACAGGCTAGCCCACACCAACCCAACACAGGCTAGCCCACACCAACCCAACACAGGCTAGCCCACAACAACCCAACACAGGCTAGCCCACACCAACCCAACACAGGCTAGCCCACACCAACCCAACACAGGCCAGCCCACACCAACCCAACACATGCTAGCCCACACCAACCCAACATAGGCTAGCCCACACCAACCCAACACTGGCTAGCCCACACCAACCCAACACAGGCTAGCCCACACCAACCCAACGCAGGCTAGCCCACAACAACCCAACACAGGCTAGCCCACACCAACCCAACACAGGCTAGCCCACACCAACACAACACAGGTTAGCCCACACCAACCCAACACAGGCTAGCCCACACCAACCCAACACAGGCTAGCCCACACCAACCTAACACAGGCTAGCCCACACCAACCCAACACAGGCTAGCCCTCACCAACCCAACACAGGCTAGCCCTCACCAGCCCAACACAGGTTAGCCCACACCAACCCAACACAGGCTAGCCCACACCAACCCAACACAGGCTAGCCCACACCAACCCAACACAGGCTAGCCCACACCAACCCAACACAGGCTAGCCCTCACCAACCCAACACAGGCTAGCCCTCACCAGCCCAACACAGGCTAGCCCACAACAACCCAACACAGGCTAGCCCTCACCAACCCAACACAGGCTAGCCCACACCAACCCAACACAGGCTAGCCCACACCAACCCAACACAGGCTAGCCAACTTAAAGCCCAGCAGCAACATGTTAGTGAATGACAGCAGCAGCTCTGTTGTCTTTCTGGTGTAATGTAACACATTAGATACAGTGAGGGAAAAAAGTATTTGATCCCCTGCTGATTTTGTACGTTTGCCCACTGAAAAAGAAATGATCTGACTATAATTTTAATGGTAGGTTTATTTGAACAGTGAGAGACAGAATAACATCAAAAAAATACAGAAAAAACGCATGTCAAAAATGTTATAAATTGATTAGCATTTTAATGAGGTAAATAAGTATTTGACCCCCTCTCAATCAGAAAGATTTCTGGCTCCCAGGTGTCTTTTATACAGGTAATGAGCTGAGATTAGGAGCACACTCTTAAAGAGAATGCTCCTAATCTCAGCTTGTTACCTGCATAAAAAGAAGCAATCAATCAATCAGATTCCAAACTCTCCACCATGGCCAAGACCAAAGAGCTCTCCAAGGATGTCAGGGACAAGATTGTAGACCTACACAAGGCAGGAATGGGCTACAAGACCATCGCCGAGCAGCTTGGTGAGAAGGTGACAACAGTTGGTGCGATTATTCGCAAATGAAAGAAACACAAAATAACTGTCAATCTCCCTCGGCCTGGGGCTCCATGCAAGATCTCACCTCGTGGAGTTGCAATGATCATGAGAGAGGTGAGGAATCATCCCAGAACTACACAGGATGATCTTGTCAATGATCTCAAGGCAGCTGGGACCATAGTCACCAAGAAAACAATTGGTAACACACAACGCCGTGAAGGACTGAAATCCTGCAGCACCCGCAAGGTCCACCTGCTCAAGAAAGCACATATACAGGCCCGTCTGAAGTTTGCCAATGATCATCTGAATGATTCAGAGGAGAACTGGGTGAAAGTGTTGTGGTCAGATGAGACCAAAATCGAGCTCTTTGGCATCAACTCAACTAGCCGTGTTTGGAGGAGGAGGAATGCTGCCTATGACCCCAAGAACACCATCCCCACCGTCAAACATGGAGGTGGAAATATTATGCTTTGGGGGTGTTTTTCTGCTAAGAGGACAGGACAACTTCACCGCATCAAAGGGACGATGGACGGGGCCATGTACCGTCAAATCTTGGGTGAGAACCTCCTTCCCTCAGCCAGGGCATTGAAAATGGGTCGTGGATGGGTATTCCAGCATGACAATGACCCAAAACACACTGCCAAGGCAACAAAGGAGTGGCTCAAGAAGAAGCACTTTAAGGTCCTGGAGTGGCCTAGCCAGTCTCCAGACCTTAATCCCATAGACAATCTGTGAAGGGAGCTGAAGGTTCGAGTTGCCAAACGTCAGGCTCGAAACCTTAATGACTTGGAGAAGATCTGCAAAGAGGAGTGGGACAAAATCCCTCCTGAAATGTGTGCAAACCTGGTGGCCAACTACGAGAAACATCTGACCTCTGTGATTGCCAATAAGGGTTTTGCCACCAAGTACTAAGTCATGTTTTGCAGAGCGGTCAAATACTTATTTCCCTAATTAAAATGCAAATCAATTCATAACATTTTTGACATGGGTTTTTCTGGATTTTTTCGTTGTTATTCTGTCTCTCACTGTTCAAATAAACCTACCATTAAAATGATATACTGATCATGTCTTTGTCAGTGGGAAAATGTACAAAATCAGCAGGGGATCAAATACTTTTTTCCCTCACTGTAAATAAGGTAGTTTTCACACTTGGGCCCTTTCAGCCAATTTCTGTTAACTCAGTGAGGTTTGCTTAATTTTTTTGTGCAGTGTGAAGACTTCAAAAGAACTCAGACCCCTCAAAAGAGCCCCAGAAGCGAATCGAACTGAGATGGGTCTGAGTTAGTTTCGCTTGAATTCCGCTAGTAAAGTCAAATTTTTTAGGCCAATGTGAACACAAAGCTCCCCAGGTTCGCTTGTCATTATTCCCGCACCACACACTGGACTACCGCAACACCGTTTCCCGCACCACACACTAGACTACTGCAACACCGTTTCCCCTGCCATAAACCCTCACATTGGTGCCACAAAAGAGAGAAGATGATGATGTGCAGGTTCACGGGAAAAAATGTGTGTTGTTTTTGGATATTGATTAGCGATTGTCAACGATGCACAGAAATTCCAAAATGTGTGGAGTTTTTAGCTCTGGTGATTTGTTTGCCATATGTGATCTATAGGCTAAGAGAGCTTCATAAGCTTCTTATTGATTGTGGGGTTTGAATAACGTGCGAAGACAACCTATTTGGTGAGAATCACAACATAGGCTACAAAATCTCTTCTAGCTCTTAAAGGGGCAGTAGCCTACCTTGGGTGTACAATTTTGAATTAAAGCATGATATATTCTGCAGTTATTCTGCAGTTATTCTAATGCTATTCATTATGTTAGCAATACAATGTACAGTAAATGTTAATAGTATCTTCTGATTACAATTATTATGTGTATATATATAGTAGCTTCCAAAATGTAAGTAGGTATATCTAGCTGTCCGATAACACATTCTGATTGAATGGCTTGTCCTACGCTTTGTAAAAACCCAGAGCGCACTGAGTGAATGTTGGAAAAAGATCTTGGTTTCTTTCTAAACGTAGACGTGTGAATGCAAAGAGCACTCACTCCACAAAATAGGTGAAGTGAACTAGCAAAATAGTTGAGTCCTCATTTAAAGGCAAGGGCAGTGTGAATACAAAGAGAACTGAGTTATTTAGCTCTCTTTTTTTTACCTAGTTCACTTTAAAGAGGGCTGAGATCAGTTATTTAAAAGAGGACCATATGTGAAAACACCTAACAGAATTTAGGGCTCGTAAATGTTACCATTGATTCACGCTGGGTCACTCTGGGCCAATGTCTTGGGGGCCAGTAGGGAGCCGATTAACAAGGACTCTTCAGCCCAAAGTGGGCATGTTTTCTGGGAAACAAACACACACACACACACACACACACACACACACACACACACACACACACACACACACGCACACACACACACACACACATACTAAACTGACCTGAGATTAGCAGGGTGAGAAACAAAAATGGTTCCATCACTGTGAAATTCAAAGGTTATATGATTAAAATGTATACTGTACACAGACTTTTACAAAACTTTATAAATGCAAACTGTCTTTCTCCTTCTTTACTGATATGTTCGTGATAGGAGAGGTGAAGATAGTGCTCCCCACATTATCACCTGTTCAGAGACATGAACAATCACTGATTGTTAGGCCAGGTTTTTAAAGTATTGGAAGAGGGTTGGGGTGAAAAACCTCAACATAACATTTTCAGAGGGCCAACAAGGGTAAGAACACATGGTTGATTATTCTACACTGGAACCTTCCAAACTGGAACATGATTCCTATGGTCACACACTGCCTGACTTTAACACAATGAAAACACAATGAAAGGTTTTGAACATAAGACAGAGGATATTACAAAATTAGAGTTTGTGTTCCAAGAGTTTTGGAAATGTACCACTTACATCTGAAAAAATATTGGGGAAAAAACTATAAATACACTTCTTTACAATAAAATTGCTAGATTTTCAACATGATTATACAATCCAAAATGGCCTCACCTGTTATTTGAAGGTAACTCTGTATTTTGTTCTCTCTGGCTCCGTCTCTCCAGTTTTAACCTATAAACCTTACACTGTTCCTAATTTCCTTGAATGTGTTTTTTATCAACAAAAACAACTGTGCACGTGACATTCATCCCACTGGAAAAAGGGGTTGGACAGAGCAAGAGAAGGAAACAGTTAGAGAGGCTATACAGAACATTTGCATGTGATGGTACTCTTGATCCATAGGAGATAACCCAGTCCTCTAGACAGACATATTGCCCAGAAATGGCCTCACTGTACAGAAAAGGACCCACCTCCTCACGTCTAAAAACTAAGGGTTGTGTGGTGTTAAGTATTGTTCAGGTGAGTGAGGCCTGAATTGAGAGTGACACTCCCAGGTAAAGCCACTTGACTGGAGCAGGACTAGAGGTAAACCACAGAGACAGGCAGGAACCCAGAGGCCCTGGTCTCAGCTCTCACTCTCTGAAAATTTGTTTTTTAAGACAAATTCCTCAGGTTTTACATTGGGGGTTCCTAGAATGTTTTTAGTTGACTAAATTTGAATGTTATTCAGGTAATTATTGGGCTGCCATGGTAAAAATATATACAATGAGTGTACAAAACATTAGGAACACCTTCCTAATATTCAGTTGCCCTCAGAACAGCCTCAATTCGTCGGTGCATTAAATCTACAAGGTGTCTAAATTGTTCCACAGGGATGCTGGCCCAAGTCGACACCAATGATTCTCACAGTTGTGTCAAGTTGGCTGGTAGTGGATCTCTACTCCAACTAGCTCGTTCCATTTTATCCCACAGATGATCAATTGGATTGATATCTGATGACTGGTGAATTAACTGTCATGGAAAGAGCAGGTGGTCCAAATGTTTTGTACACTCAGTGTATAGATCAACATGAACTACTCTAGCATTGGGTCCTCAGCCCTCCCTCTCCGCTGTCATTGGGTGCTATTCTCTCCCTCTCCTCTGTCATTGGGTGCTCAGCCCTCCTTCTCCTCTGTCATTGGGTGATATTCCCTCCCTCTCCTCTGTCATTGGGTGCTATTCTCTCCCTCTCCTCTGTCATTGGGTGTTCTGCACTCTCTCTCCTCTGTCATTGGGTGTTCGGTCCTCCCTCTCCTCTGTGATTGGGTGCTATGCTCTCCCTCTCCTCTGTAATTGGGTGTTATTCCTCTCTCTCTGTTTCTCTCTGTCTATTTTCTCTCTTCCCCTCTCTTTCCTTTCTCGGTCTCTCATCCTGTATCTCAGTCTCTCTCTCTCTATCTCTCTCTCTCTCTCTCTCTCTCTCTCTCTGTTTCTGTCTATTTCTCTCACTCTGTTTCTCATCCTCTCCCTCTCGCTCTCATCCTCTCTCTCTCTCTCTCTCTCTCTCTCTCTCTCTCTCTCTCTCTCTCTCTCTCTCTCTCTCTCTCTCTCTCTCTCTCTATATATATATATATATAGATATTTATTTGAACACTCAGGAACAGAGAGACAGGTAAAACAGACACAGGCTAATGTATGTGAAGACAAAATACTGGAGAGAAAATGTATTGGATTCTAAATGGGATACCTGGATGTGAACTGTGTTTTAACGCTGTGATTTGCTGTGGTCAGTGTACTGTAATGAGACAGTGAGCATATGGGTGACAGCACAGAGATACTCGGTAACACTTACTATGAAACCCATATTGATAATACATTTATACATTGATTGATTTATTTAACCTTTATTTAACTAGGCAAGTCAGTTAAGAACACTTTCTTATTTACAATGACGGCCTACCCCGGCCAAACCCGGACGACGCTGGCCAATTGTGCGCCGCCCTAATGGACTCCCAATCATGGCCGGATTGTGATACAGCCTGGAATCAAACCAGGGTCTGTAGTGACGCCTCTAGCACTGAGATGCAGTGCCTTAGACCGCTGCAAGCTCATAGATTCATAATGTTATAGACTCATAATCCCAAATACCAAAACTCCTAATGCATTAAAGTATAATCATAATAATAATATAATAATAATATGCCATTTAGCAGATCTCTTACAATGTACAGCAACATAGTGTTTCATAATTACTGGTCACTTTTTCCTCAGGGATCGCACAGCGTTACACATTTCAAAATACCATGTGATTCTTCTGTGATGGTGAGTTGGCTATATGTACATACGATATTCATCAAAACCTTTCTTCTCAGCTTGACTCAATAGTTAGCTAGCTAGCAAGCTGGTCATAGAAGTTGAGAATAAAAGTTTGGATCAACAGTGTATGTGTACACGTAGCAGCTAGAGTGGATCCCACTATCTGTCACTCCATTCAGAGCTACACTACAGGTCAAAAGAGTGTGCAAAGCTGTCATCAAGGTAAAGGGTTGCTCTTTGAAGAACCTCAAATATAAAATTTATTTTGATTTGTTTAACACTTTTTTGGTCACTACATGATTCCATATGTGTTATTTCTATAGGAGAATGTCAGGCCATCAGTCTGTGAGCTGAAGCTGAAGCGCAGCTGGGTCATGCAGCAAGGCAATGATCCAAAACACACAAGTCTAAATGAAGATGGTTAAAAAGCAACACATTTGAAGTTTTGGAATGGCCTAGTCAAAGTCCAGACCTAATCCCAATTGAGATGTTGTGGCAGGACTTGAAATGAGCAGTTCATACTTGAAAACCCACAAATATCGTTAAATTAAAGCAGTTCTGAGTGGAAGAGTGGGCCAAAATTCCTCCACAGTGACGTGAGAGACTGATCAACTACATGAAGCGTTTGGTTGGAGTCATTGCAGCTAAAGGTGACACAACCAGTTATTGAGTGTAAGGGGGCAATTACTTTTTCAAACATGGACACTGGGTCTTACATAACTTTGTTTATGAAATAAGTATGTAAATGTTGTGTTATTTGTTCACTCAGGTTCCCTTTATCTAATATTCAGTTTTCTTTGAAGATCTGATAACATTCAATAAGAAAATATGCAAAAGTTGCGAAAATTTGAAAGGGGGCAAATACTTTTTTTTACAGCACTGTATATTAACATAACTACAGATAACTAATTTACAGACATGATGTATTCAATGTCTATCTTGAGAACACATCCCTGTAATAAAACTCTCAAGAAAAACATCTAATGATAAAACACTATTCATGTTTATAATTAAAACATTTACTTAATGAAAAACATTTAGTTAGGCTGAGTACAGCACAGATAATGAATGTAAATAAAAATAAAAATGTCAGGAGAACATTTGATATAATTAGAGTTCTCTCTTTGTCATCATCCTCTTCTTCCTCTTCTTCTTCATCTTCTTCTCCTCCTCCTCTTCTTTCTTGGGAGACCCCTCTTTCTCCTTGTTGAAGACCTTCCCATCGGGCTGCTTTTTCCATGTCAGTTTGGTGTCTGCAGGTAACCCCTGTTCCTTCAGCTTGTTCTTTATCTGGAGAAACACACACACACACACACAAACACACACACACACACACACACACACACACAGACTATATTATTCTGTAATAGTCTTTCTGAAGATCTACAACTACCATTCCTTCCTGCTATACTGACATGTTCTTGACTTCAATCCTTTGACTATGAGGAGATGATGCTTATATTTGTCCTATTTAACACATGTACACATGTGTTTTAACACGCATGTGTGACATGGAAATGTGTTTTTTGCACAATCCACTCTCCCTGAAACACCCACAGAGAGTGGGGTCACGGCCAGGAGAGAGGATTATCTACAACAGACTAGGACCCAGACCAGAGAGGAGGTCATCCACAACAGACTAGGACCCAGACCAGAGATGAGGTCTGTACAGTTTGTATCATTACTGAGTTGGTTCTTCAAGAACAGGGTGAAACTCACATCTTGTAAGATGGCGTCCTGAACAGCAGGATCGCTGAGGTTCAGATTTTGATCCTTTGGGGTCAACTTCAATCTCACCACCTGTCTCTTCAGTTGAGGTTTCTCAGGGGTCGGGGTGGCAGTCGTTGTTGTGGGTGTGGTCGGGGTCGGGGTGGCAGTCGTGGTTGTGGGTGTGGTCAGGGTGGCAGTTGTTGTTGTGGGTGTGGTCGGGGTCGGGGTGGCAGTCGTGGTTGTGGGTGTGGTCGGGGTGGCAGTCGTGGTTGTGGGTGTGGTCGAGGTGGCAGTCGTTGTCATGGGTGTGTTCAAGGTTGGGGTGGCAGTCATGGTAGTGGGTGTGGTTGGGGTGGCAGTCATGGTAGTGGGTGTGGTTGGGGTGGCAGTCGTGGTTGTGGGTGTGGTCGGGGTGTCAGTCGTGGTTATGGGTGTGGTTGGGGTGGCAGTCGTTGTTGTGGGTGTGGTCGGGGTCGGGGTGGCAGTCGTGGTTGTGGGTGTGGTCGGGGTGGCAGTCGTGGTTGTGGGTGTGGTCGAGGTGGCAAATGTTGTTGTGGGTGTGGTTGAGGTGGCAGTCGTTGTTGTGGGTGTGGTCGAGGTTGGGGTGGCAGTCGTGGTTGTGGGTGTGGTCGGGTTGGCAGTCGTGGTTGTGGGTGTGGTCGAGGTGGCAGTCGTTGTTGTGGGTGTGGTCGAGGTCGGGGTGGCAGTCGTGGTTGTGAGTGTGGTCGAGGTGGCGGTCGTTGTTGTGGGTGTGGTCGAGGTCGGGGTCGGGGTGGCAGTGGTGGTTGTGGGTGTGGTCGGGGTGGCAGTCGTGGTTGTGGGTGTGGTCGGGATGGCAGTCGTTGTTGTGGGTGTGGTCGGGGTCGGGGTGGCAATCGTGGTTGTGGGTGTGGTCGGGGTGGCAGTCGTGGTTGTGGGTGTGGTCGAGGTGGCAGTCGTTGTTGTGGGTGTGGTCGGGGTCGCGGTGGCAGTCGTGGTTGTGGGTGTGGTCAGGGTGGCAGTCGTGGTGGTTTGTGTGGTTGAGGTGTCAGTCGTTGTTGTGGGTGTGGTCGAGGTCGGGGTGGCAGTCGTGGTTGTGGGTGTGGTCGAGGTGGCAGTCGTTGTAGTGGATGTGGGCAGGGGGGAAGTCGGGGTTGTGGGTGTGGTCAGTGGGGAAGTCGTGGTTGTGGGTGTGGTCGGTGGGGAAGTCGTGGTTGTGGGTGTGGTCGGTGGGGAAGTCGTGGTTGTGGGTGTGGTCGGGATGGCAGTCGTTGTTGTGGGTGTGGTCGGGGTCGGGGTGGCAGTCGTGGTGGTGGGTGTGGTTGAGGTGTCAGTCGTTGTTGTGGGTGTGGTCGAGGTCGGGGTGGCAGTCGTGGTTGTGGGTGTGGTCGAGGTGGCAGTCGTTGTAGTGGATGTGGGCAGGGGGGAAGTCGTGGTTGTGGGTGTGGTCAGTGGGGAAGTCGTGGTTGTGGGTGTGGTCGGTGGTGAAGTCGTGGTTGTGGGTGAGGTCGGTGGGGAAGTCGTGGTTGTGGGTGTGGTCGGTGGGGAAGTCGTGGTTGTGGGTGTGGTCGGTGGGGAAGTCGTGGTTGTGGGTGTGGTCGGTGGGGAAGTCGTGGTTGTGGGTGTGGTCGGTGGGGAAGTCGTGGTTGTGGGTGTGGTCGGTGGGGAAGACGTGGTTATGGGTGTGGTCCGTGGGGAAGTCGTGGTTGTGGGTGTGGTCGGTGGGGAAGTCGTGGTTGTGGGTGTGGTCGGTGGGGAAGTCGTGGTTGTGGGTGTGGTCGGTGGGGAAATCGTGGTTGTGGGTGTGGTCGGTGGGGAAGTTGTGGTTGTGGGTTTGGTCGGTGGGGAAGTCGTGGTTGTGGGTGTGGTCGGTGGGGAAGTCGTGGTTATGGGTGTGGTCCATGGGGAAGTCGTGGTTGTGGGTGTGGTCGGTGGGGAAGTCGTGGTTGTGGGTGTGGTCGGTGGGGAAATCGTGGTTGTGGGTGTGGTCGGTGGGGAAGTCGTGGTTGTGGGTGTGGTCGGTGGGGAAGTCGTGGTTGTGGATGTGGGCAGGGGGAAAGTCGTGGTCTCCACAGGTCGTTCTACAAGAGAATAAAATCCCACAGTGACAGTAGTGAATCATGGGGGCAACATTAGAGTTCTCCTGTCATCATAATATCAGATAGATCAGGTGGAGAATATGGTAACTTACTATAGCACATGAAAGGAAAGGAGTTGACACAGGGATGATTTATCCATTTAGCATTATCAGAAGAAGAAGGATAAAAAAACATCATAGTGCAGTTGTATTCCTGATATCTTGGAAGCCATTGTGTCCCCCAGTTTCTGAATGGGGAGTCACTCTGGTCAGACCATCTCCAGGAGTCTTGAAACAGACCGATCCACACAGGCAGTCCCCTCAGGGATGTCTTCTGATCTATCGCTTTGTTCTCAGTCTGGTTCCTCACACTGACCAGGTCTGTGTGATGCTGTCTACAGTAACTCTGAGCATCTATCCAGGTCTTGTTCTCATTAATTAAAACATATGTTAGGTTGGTGTCTTGTTTTCCTGCAAAAGTCAAATTTAATAATCAATACGAAAATCCATTGAAATATAATCTACTGATCATCTATTGTACATGTTCTCATTGATTTGATAACTGATTAACAACTTAAAGCCATCATGAGACCCATGGGGCGGCGCACAATTGGCCCAGCGTCGTCCAGGGTAGGGGAGGGAATGGCCGGCAGGGGATGTAGCTCAGTTGGTAGAGCATGGCGTTTGCAACGCCAGGGTTGTGGGTTTGATAAAATAATGTTTGTGCTAACTGTAAGTCGCTCTGGATAAGAGCGTCTGCTAAATGACTAAAATGTAAATGAAATGAGTCTGTGTTTCAGCTCAATGACAGCCCTGGCACTTAGAACAGGCTACATCGTTAGTCAAATTAAACACTTACCATCATAACAGATGAAGTGATGCTGGTCATCACAGGAGGCGTTGTTCCACAGCCCAGCAGTACTCATAAAAGCACAGTTGCCATTTTGGGGCGTCCCAGTGTCCCAGTTTCTGAACTCAGTCTCCCCATCTCTGTAGAAACGTCTCTCTGCCAGAGACCAGTGCCACTTCATGGAGTCTCCTTTCTTCAGTCCGATCCAAAACCAGTTATGAAAATAATTGCAAGTAGTAATCAGCCTGTTCAGGTCCTCCATGTCATCTACTGTAGCCAGGTCAGTGTACTGTGCTCTGCAGTAACTCTGGGCATCAGTCCAGGTCATAGAGTTGGTCATGAGGTGAAATTGATGAAGACATGAGGAAGGTGTGTAGAACCCTGTGACCAGAATAATGATTCATGAGGGACATTTTCTCCAGCAACTTCTCAACCCCAACCACACTATCCATGGATCTGTGAACATACAGTACACCCTGGTGTGCAAACACACACACACCAACTACATCCATAAACACACACATACCTACAGCCATAAACACACACACACCCAGCATACATGAACGCTTTTGCCCTGCGTGGGTATTATGGTAATATTTAATGTATCATTAAGTGTCAGAAGGCGACGGTGAAATGCGGTAGGCGAAGTCAAACGCAGGACACAGAGCTTACTGGAAACGTACTTTACTTGAAGTAACCAGAGCAGAAAACCATCTCCATACAAGGAGGAAAACAACCCGCACACTAACACTGTCGAAGACGAATACAATAACACACAACACACTATGCACGACAGAGGGTTAAATAGGGGAAACAATACAACATAATGGGGAACAGGTGTACACAATCAGGACAAAACATGTCAAACACCGAAACATAGATCGGTGGCAGCTAGTACTCCGGGGACGACGAACGCCGAAACCTGCCCAAGCAAGGAGGAGGAGCAGCCTCGGCTGATTCCGTGACAGTACCCCCCCCCTTGACGTGCGGAACCAGCCGTGCGCCGACCCCGGCCTCGGGGACGGCCAGGAGGACGCGGAGCAGGGCGAGTCGGATGACTCCGGTGGAAGTCCCTCAACATGGAGGGATCTAGAATGTTCCTCCTGGGGACCCAGCACCGTTCCTCCGGACCGTACCCCTCCCACTCCACGAGATACTGCAGGCCCCCCTGTCCGACGCCTCGAATCCAAGATGGAACGGACTGAGTACGCCGGAGCCCCCTCGATGTCCAACGGGGGCGGAGGAGCCTCTCGTACCTCATTCTCCTGGAGTGGACCAGCCACCACCGGCCTGAGGAGAGACACATGGAACGAGGGGTTAATGCGATAATACCTGGGCAGTTGTAACCTATAACATACCTCGTTCAATCTCCTCAGGACTTTAAAGGGCCCCACAAACCGCCGACCCAGCTTCCGGCAGGGAAGGCGAAGGGGCAGGTTTCGGGTCGAGAGCCAGACCCGGTCTCCTGGTGCGTACACCGGAGCCTCACTGCGGTGGCGATCGGCACTCGCCTTTTGCCGCCTGATGGCACGTTGCAGATGGACATGCGCAGCGTTCCAAGTTTCCTCCGACCGCCGAAACCACTCGTCCACCGCAGGGGCTTCGGTCTGGCTCTGATGCCAAGGTGCCAGAACCGGCTGATAACCTAACACACACTGGAAAGGCGTCAGGTTAGTGGACGAATGGCGGAGGGAGTTTTGGGCTATCTCTGCCCAGGAAATATATCCCGACCACTCCTCTTGCCGGTCCTGGCAATATGACCTCAGAAACCTACCCACATCCTGGTTAACTCTCTCCACCTGCCCATTACTTTCGGGGTGAAAACCTGAGGTAAGGCTAATCGAGACCCCCAGACGTTCCATAAATGACCTCCAGACTCTAGAGGTGAACTGGGGACCTCGATCAGACACTATATCTTCAGGCACCCCATAGTGCCGGAAGATGTGTGTAAACAGGGCCTCAGCAGTTTTTAGGGCAGTAGGGAGACCTGGCAGGGGAATGAGACGGCAGGCTTTAGAAAACCGATCCACAACGACCAAGATCGTAGTGTTCCCCTGGGAGGGGGGAAGGTCCGTGACAAAATCCACCGATAGGTGAGACCACGGCCGTTGTGGAACGGGTAGGGGTTGTAACTTCCCCCTGGGCAGTTGTCTAGGTGCCTTACACTGGGCGCACACCGAGCAGGAGGAGACATAAACCCTCACGTCCTTGGCTAAGGTTGGCCACCAGTACTTCTCACTAAGGCAGTGCACTGTCCGACCAATACCAGGATGACCAGAGGAGGGTGACGTGTGAGCCCAGTATATCAACTGGTCGCGAACCTCGAGCGGCACGTACCTCCGACCCTCTGGACACTGTGGAGGAGTAGGGTCGGAACGTAACAGTCTCCTGAGTGGCACAGTGGTCAAAGGCGCCGCATCGCAGTGCTAACTGTGCCACTAGAGATCCTGGTTCGAATCCAGGCTCTGTCGCAGCCGGCCGCGACCGGGAGACTCATGGGCGGCGCACAATTGGCCCAGCGTCGTCCAGGGTAGGGGAGGGATTGGCCGGCAGGGATTAAGCTCAGTTGATAGAGCATGGCGTTTGCAACGCCAGGGTTGTGGGTTCGATTCCCATGGGGGGCCAGTATAAAAAATATATAATATATATGTATTCACAAACTGTAAGTCGCTCTGGATAAGAGCGTCTGCTAAATGACTAAAATGTAAAATGTAAATGTAACGCCCGCTCGATTTCCGCATCCACACCACCAGCGCCACTAAACAAGACTCCGGGAGTATGGGAGTGGGCACAATGGGCCTCTCCGATGTCATATAGTCGGGACAGGGCGTCTGCCTTAGCGTTCTGGGACCCTGGTATATAGGTGAGCTTAAAGACAAAGCGGGAAAGAAACATTGACCACCTTGCCTGGCGAGGATTCAGCCTCCTCGCTGCCCGGATGTACTCCAGGTTACGATGGTCAGTCAGAATGAGAAAATGGTGTTTAGCCCCCTCAAGCCAATGTCTCCACACCTTCAGGGCTTGAACCACAGCCAGCAGCTCCCTATCCCCCACGTCATAATTGCGCTCCGCCGGACTGAGCTTCTTAGAATAGAAAGCACAGGGGCGGAGTATAGGTGGCGTACCCGAGAGCTGAGACAGCACAGCGCCGACCCCAGCCTCAGAAGCGTCCACCTCCACCTGGAATGCCAAAGAGGGATCCAGATGCGCCAGCACCGGAGCCGAGGCAAACAGGTCCTTCAGACGTTTAAACGCCCTATCCGCCTCAGCTGACCACTGCAGGCGCACCGGACCCCCCTTTAGCAGAGAGGTAATGGGAGCTGCTACCTGTCCAAAGCCCCGGATAAACCTCCGGTAGTAATTGGCAAAACCCAAGAAGCGCTGCACCTCCTTTACCGTGGTGGGAGTCTGCCAATTACGCACGGCAGAAACGCAGTCAATCTCCATCTCTACCCCTGACGCGGACAACCGATGTCCCAGGAAGGAGATGGACTCCTGGAAGAACAGACATTTCTCCGCCTTCGCACACAGGTCATGCTCCAACAGTCTACCAAGCACTCGCCGCACCAGGGACACATGCTCGACTCGTGTAGCGGAATATATTCGAATGTCATCAATATATACCACAACACCCTGTCCATGCAAGTCCCGGAAAATCTCGTCCACAAATGATTGGAAGACTGAAGGAGCATTCATTAACCCGTATGGCATGACGAGGTACTCATAGTGACCCGAGGTGGTACTGAATGCTGTCTTCCACTCATCTCCCTCCCTAATGTGCACCAGGTTGTACGCGCTCCTGAGATCCAATTTTGTGAAGAATCGCGCCCCGTGTAATGACTCCGTCATACTAGCAATCAAAGGGAGCGGATAGCTGTATTTGATGGTGATCTGATTTAGACCACGGTAATCAATACACGGGCGTAAACCCCCATCCTTCTTCTTCACAATAAAGAAACTCGAGGAAGCAGGGGAAGTAGACGGCCGTATGTAACCCTGTCTCAAAGATTCGGTGACGTAGGTTTCCATAGCGGCCGTCTCCTCCTGAGACAGAGGATACACGTGACTACCTGGAGGTCTATCGCACAATCCCCCTGTCGATGAGGTGGTAATTGAGTCGCCTTCTTCTTACTGAAGGCGAGAGCCAAATCGGCATACTCAGGTGGAATGTGCAAGGTGGGAACTTGGTTCGGGCTTTCCACCGTCGTTGCCCCTACAGAAACACCTACACACCGCCCAGTACACTGATCAGACCATCCCTGGAGAGCTCTCTGCTGCCATGAAATGTTGGGGTCATGAGCTGTTAACCAGGGAAGCCCCAACACCACGGGAAACGCAGGAGAATCAATCAAATACAAACGTACTATCTCCTCATGACCCTCCTGCGTTTTCATCCGGAGAGGCGCCGTGACCTCCCTAATTAACCTAGACCCCAACGGGCGGCTATCTAGGGCATGAATGGGGAAGGGCACATCAACAGGTACAATAGAAATCCCTAACTTATAGGTAAACTGGCGATCAATGAAATTCCCAGCTGCGCCTGAATCTACTAGCGCCTTATGCTGGGAGTGAGGAGAAACCTCGGGAAACACCACTTTAATACACATGATCAGCAGAGAGCTCTGGGTGAGTTGGGTGCCTACTCACCTGGAATGACTCATCAGTGTGTCGTCCACTGCCTCAATTCCTAGGAGACCCTCCCCAGCACCGACCAGCAGTGTGTCCTCTGCGGCCACAGTTGGTGCAGGGGACGGCCTCCCTCCTGGTCTCCCTCCTGGTCTCCCTAGCACCAGCACCCCCGAGCTCCATAGGGGTCGGCTCGGAAGTGCTGGGGGATGGAATGGATGGCCCCGAATCCGGACGTCCGTGGGTAGCCAACAGGGTATCCAGGCGAATCGACATGTCCACCAGTTGGTCAAAGCTGAGGTTGGTGTCCCTGCAGGCTAATACCCGACGCACGTCCTCCCGCAGGCTGCATCTGTATTGGTCGATGAGGGCCCTATCATTCCATCCCGTGTTGGCTGCTAGCGTCCGGAAGTCCAGCGCGAACTCGTGCGTGCTCCTCCTCCCCTGTCTAAGGTGGAATAGACGCTCACCCACTGCGTTACCCTCTGGGGGATGATCGAATACTGCCCCTCCTGGTCTCCCTAGCACCAGCACCCCCGAGCTCCATAGGGGTCGGCTCGGAAGTGCTGGGGGATGGAATGGACGGCCCCGAATCCGGACATCCGCGGGTAGCCAACAGGGTATCCAGGCGAATCGACATGTCCACCAGTTGGTCAAAGCTGAGGTTGGTGTCCCTGCAGGCTAATTCCCGACGCACGTCCTCCCGCAGGCTGCATCTGTAGTGGTCGATGAGGGCCCTCTCATTTCATCCCGTGTTGGCTGCTAGCGTCCGGAAGTCCAGCGCGAACTCCTGCGCGCTCCTCCTCCCCTGTCTAAGGTGGAATAGACGCTCACCCGCCGCTTTACCCTCTGGGGGATGATCGAATACTGCCCGGAAGCGTAGCTGACCGTAGCGGCGTCAATCCCACCCCATTCGGCGTTGGCCCATTCCAGCGCCTTGCCGGACAGACAGGAGATGAGGGCGGACACGCTCTCGTATCCCGAGGGCGCCGGGTGAATGTTTGCTAGGTAGAGTTCAACCTGGAGTAAGAAACCCTGACACCCGGCCGCGGTGCCATCATAAGCCCTCGGGAGCGAGAGCCGAATCCCACTGGACTCCGGAGATGGACCGATGGGTATGGCTGATGGTGGTGGTATCGTAGGATGAGGTGTGGGCAAACCTCCACTCTCCCATTGCCTCAAGGTGTCCATCACCCCTTGGATGGTGGTGCCCAGGTGCTGGATCACGGCCTCTTGTTGGGTTACACGCTCCTCCAATGCTCCCCTGAGCGCGGACAATCCTGCTGACTCCATCTGATGGTGTGTTATTCTGACAGAAGGCGACGGTGAAATGCGGTAGGCGAAGTCAAACGCAGGACACAGAGCTTACTGGAAACGTACTTTACTTGAAAGTAACCAGAGCAGAAAACCATCTCCATACAAGGTGGAAAACAACCTGCACACTAACACTGTCGAAGACGAATACAATAACACACAACACACAATGCACGACAGAGGGTTAAATAGGGGAAACAATACAACATAATGGGGAACAGGTGTACACAATCAGGACAAAACAAGTCAAACACCGAAACATAGATCGGTGGCAGCTAGTACTCCGGGGACGACGAACGCCGAAACCTGCCCGAGCAAGGAGGAGGAGCAGCCTCGGCTGATTCCGTGACATTAAGGAAAATGTTGGGAAATGTCAAAGATAAAATATAGTAAACATGATTTACATTTTATAAGTCCAGATGCATGGCTAAATAAGGAATATAGTCAATACAATGTGTAAACATGCTTTAATGGATAAGAGGAAGAGGCCATATGGAAAAGCGCCCAAGGCCTTTTGGAGTAAACAACATGTGTTATTGGACTTTCAAAGATAATAGTGGCATGGCAGATAAAGATGTTAATCAGTGATCTTAAGGGGAGTAGCTTTGTAAGTTATGTATACATGACTGTGTATGTGTGTGTGTATATAAGAGATCTCTAAGCCAAAGAGAGACAGCCGTTCCCTGGAGTGGCTCTGCTTTTTTACGCAATAATAAAGTCTAATTTCTGGATTCACAAGCTCCAGTCTCTTGAGAGATATTTTTGAGTTGACTATTTTTTTATTCAAATATTTCTACGACATATTTGGCAAGCTAGCCAGGAGTTTAAAAAAAAGGGTCCAGAGACGGTGTACATCTGCAGTTATGAAACGGCTTGGACGGACCATACAAACAAAAGCGGCCGCTTTTAAAAGGTAAGCCAAGTTCTTACTTATATAGTATAGATGTTTGTGTGGTTCGATCTGGGGCACGGCATCAGCTGCAGAAATACCAAGTAGGTCTCTCCAAATTTAAGAACCAGAAAATTTGAGACTGGGAGCTTTTGAATTTAAGAATACATGTCGATATCACTCTGTTGTTCGTCTGAACCTTCTGTTCAATTGATTTGATTCATTTGATTCATTTGATTCATTTGATTCATTTGATTCATTTGATTCATTTGATTCATCCAGCTGATCGCTTTGTCTGGGTCATTTCGGCACGGGCGGTTGTCCATCTGGTTGAGCGATCAGACAATAACATGTTAAGTCCTACGAATACCGTTATAAACGTATCGAGGAAGTGTATCGTTTATAGGCTGCTTAGGTAGGCAGAAATCCTGTGCAATACTGCTTATTTTCTGTGTCGAGGAAGTGAATCAGAGAAGAAGGGAAGAATTTACAGGTCGCTTAGGAAAGTGTTGTAAAAGTCCAGGTATGTCCAGGTAGGTTCACCAACTACTTCTCAGATAGAGTTCAATGTGTCAAATCGGAGGGCCTGTTGTCTGGACCTATGGCAGTCTCTATGGGGGTGCCACAGGGTTCAATTCTTGGGCCAACTCTTTTCTCTGTGTATATCAATGACGTCGCTCTTGCTGCTGGTGACTCTCAGATCCACCTCTACGCAGACGACACCATTTTGTATACATCTGGCCCTTCATTGGACACTGTGTTAACAAACCTCCAAACGAGCTTCAATTCCATACAACACTCCTTCAGTAGCCTCCAACTGCTCTTAAACACTAGTAAAACTAAATGCATGCTCTTCAACCGAACGCTGCTTGCACCCGCCCACCCGACTAGAATCACTACTCTAGACGGGTCTGACCTAGAGTACGTGGACAACTACAAATATCTAGGTGTCTGGTTAGACTGTAAACTCTCCTTCCAGACTCACATTAAGAATCTCCAATCCAAAGTTAAATCTAGAATCGGTTTCCTATTTCGCAACAAAGCCTCCTTCACTCATGCTGCCAAACATCAATCAATTTCAATCAATTTTATTTTATATAGCCCTTCTTACATCAGCTAATATCTCGAAGTGCTGTACAGAAACCCAGCCTAAAACCCCAAACAGCTAGTAATGCAGGTGTAGAAGCACGGTGGCTAGGAAAAACTCCCTAGAAAGGCAAAACCTAGGAAGAAACCTAGAGAGGAACCAGGCTATGAGGGGTGGCCAGTCCTCTTCTGGCTGTGCCGGGTGGAGATTATAACAGAACCATGCCAAGATGTTCAAAAATGTTCATAAGTGACAAGCATGGTCAAATAATAATCAGGAATAAATCTCAGTTGGCTTTTCATAGCCGATCATTAAGAGTTGAAAACAGCAGGTCTGGGACAGGTAGGGGTTCCATAACCGCAGGCAGAACAGTTGAAACTGGAATAGCAGCAAGGCCAGGCGGACTGGGGACAGCAAGGAGTCACCACGGCCGGTAGTCCCGACGTATGGTCCTAGGGCTCAGGTCTCTCAGTTGGCTTTTCATAGCCGATCATTAAGAGTTGAAAACAGCAGGTCTGGGACAGGTAGGGGTTTCGTAGCCACAGGCAGAACAGTTGAAACTGGAATAGCAGCAAGGCCAGGCGGACTGGGGACAGCAAGGTGTCATCATGCCCGGTAGTCCTGACGTATGGTCCTAGGGCTCAGGTTCTCAGAGAGAAAGAGAGAACGAGAGAATTAGAGAGAGCATACTTAAATTCACACAGGACACTGGATAAGACAGGAGAAGTACTCCAGGTATAACCAACTAACCCCAGCCCCCCGACACATAAACTACTGCAGCATAAATACTGGAGGCTGAGACAGGAGCGGTCCGGAGACACTGTGGCCCCATCCGAAGAAACCCCCGGACAGGGCCAAACAGGAAGGATATAACCCCACCCACTCCGCCAAAGCACAGCCCCCGCACCACTAGAGGGATATCCCCAACCACCAACTTACAATCCTGAGACAAGGCCGAGTATAGCCCACAGAGGTCTCCACCACAGCACAAACCAAGGGGGGGGCGCCAACCCAGACAGGAAGATCACGTCAGTAACTCAACCCACTCAAGTGACGCACCCCTCCCAGGGACGGCATGAAAGAGCACCAGCAAGCCAGTGACTCAGCCCCTGCAACAGGGTTAGAGGCAGAGAACCCCAGTGGAGAGGGGAACCGGCCTGGCAGAGACAGCAAGGGCTGTTCGTTGCTCCAGCCTTTCCGTTCACCTTCACACTCCTGGGCCAGACTACACTCAATCATATGACCTACTGAAGAGATAAGTCTTCAGTAAAGACTTAAAGGTTGAGACCGAGTCTGCGTCTCTCACATGGGTAGGCAGACTGTTCCATAAAAATGGAGATCTATAGGAGAAAGCCCTGCCTCCCGCTGTTTGCTTAGAAATTCTAGGGACAATTAGGAGGCCTGCGTCTTGTGACCGTAGCGTACGTATTGGTATGTACGGCAGGACCAACTCGGAAAGATAGGTAGGAGCAAGCCCATGTAACGCTTTATAGGTTAACAGTAAAACCTTGAAATCAGCCCTTGCCTTAACAGGAAGCCAGTGTAGGGAAGCTAGCACTGGAGTAATATGATCAAATTTCTTGGTTCTAGTCAGGATTCTAGCAGCCGTATTTAGCACTAACTGAAGTTTATTTAGTGCTTTATCCGGGTAGCCGGAAAATAGAGCATTGCAGTAGTCTAACCTAAAAGTAACAAATGCATGGATTAATTTTTCTGCATCATTTTTGGACAGAACATTTCTGATTTTTGCAATGTTACGTAGATGGAAAAAAGCTGTCCTTGAAACAGTCTTGATATGTTCGTCAAAAGAGAGATCAGGGTCAAGAGTAACGCCTAGGTCCTTCACAGTTTTATTTGAGACGACTTTACAACCATCAAGATTAATTGTCAGATTTAACAGAAGATCTCTTTGTTTCTTGGGACCTAGAACAAGCATCTCTGTTTTGTCCGAGTTTAAAAGTAAAAAGTTTTCAGCCATCCACTTCCTTATGTCTGAAACACAGGCTTCTAGCGAGGGCAATTTTGGGGCTTCACCATGCTTCATTGAAATGTACAGCTGTGTGTCATCCGCATAGCAGTGAAAGTTAACATTATGTTTTCGAATAACATCCCCAAGAGGTAAAATATATAGTGAAAACAATAGTGGTCCTAAAACGGAACCTTGAGGAACACCGAAATGTACAGTTGATTTGTCGGAGGACAGACCATTCACAGAGACAAACTGATATCTTTCCGACAGGTAGGATCTAAACCAGGCCAGAACTTGTCCGTGTAGACCAATTTGGGTTTCCAGTCTCTCCAAAAGAATGTGGTGATCGATGGTGTCAAAGGCAGCACTAAGGTCTAGTAGCACGAGGACAGATGCAGAGCCTCGGTCTGACGCCATTAAAAGGTCATTTACCACCTTCACAAGTGCAGTCTCAGTGCTATGATGGGGTCTAAAACCAGACTGAAGCATTTCGTATACATTGTTTGTCTTCAGAAAGGCAGTGAGTTGCTGCGCAACAGCTTTTTCTAAAATTTTTGAGAGGAATGGAAGATTCGATATAGGCCGATAGTTTTTTATATTTTCCGGGTCAAGGTTTGGCTTTTTCAAGAGAGGCTTTATCACTGCCACTTTTAGTGAGTTTGGTACACATCCGGTGGATAGAGAGCTGTTTATTATGTTCAACATAGGAGGGCCAAGCACAGGAAGCAGCTCCTTCAGCAGTTTAGTAGGAATAGGATCCAGTATGCAGCTTGAAGGTTTAGAGGCCATGATTATTTTCATCATTGTGTCAAGAGATATAGTACTAAAACACTTAAGTGTCTCTCCCGATCCCAGGCCCTCGCAGAGCTGTGCAGATCCAGGACAGCTAAGCCCTGGAGGAATACGCAGATTCAAAGAGGAGTCCGTAATTTGCTTTCTAATGGTCATGATCTTTTCCTCAAAGAAGTTCATGAATTTATCACTGCTGAAGTGAAAGCCATCCTCTCTTGGGGAATGCTGCTTTTTAGTTAGCTTTGCAACAGTATCAAAAAGAAATTTTGGATTGTTCTTATTTTCCTCGATTAAGTTGGAAAAGTAGGATGATCGAGCAGCAGTGAGGGCTCTTCGGTACTGCACGGTACTGTCTTTCCAAGCTAGTCGGAAGACTTCCAGTTTGGTGTGGCGCCATTTCCGTTCCAATTTCCTGGAAGCTTGCTTCAAAGCTCGGGTATTTTCTGTATACCAGGGAGCTAGTTTCTTATGACAAATGTTTTTCGTTTTTAGGGGTGCAACTGCATCTAGGGTATTGCGCAAGGTTAAATTGAGTTCCTCAGTTAAGTGGTTAACTGATTTTTGTCCTCTGACGTCCTTGGGTAGGCAGAAGGAGTCTGGAAGGGCATCAATGAATTTTTGTGTTGTCTGAGAATTTATAGCACGACTTTTGATGCTCCTTGGTTGGGGTCTGAGCAGATTATTTGTTGCGATTGCAAACATAATAAAATGGTGGTCCGATAGTCCAGGATTTTGTGGAAAAACATTAAGATCTACAACATTTATTCCATGGGACAAAACTAGGTCCAGAGTATGACTGTGGCAGTGAGTAGGTCCAGAGACATGTTGGACAAAACCCACTGAGTCGATAATGGCTCCGAAAGACTTTTGGAGTGGGTCTGTGGACTTCTCCATGTGAATATTAAAATCACCAAAAATTAGAATATGATCTGCTATGACTACAAGGTCTGATAGGAATTCAGGAAACTCAGAGAGGAACGCTGTATATGGCCCAGGAGGCCTGTA
The DNA here is from genome assembly GCF_964263955.1 of Coregonus lavaretus. Classification (NCBI taxonomy): domain Eukaryota; kingdom Metazoa; phylum Chordata; class Actinopteri; order Salmoniformes; family Salmonidae; genus Coregonus; species Coregonus lavaretus. The sequence continues at coordinate 61,607,837 of NC_139994.1, forward strand.
AACAGTAGCTATAAAAAGTGATTGAGTAGGCTGCATAGATTTCATGACTAGAAGCTCAAAAGATGAAAACACCATTTTTTTTTTTGTAAATTGAAATTTGCTATCGTAAATGTTAGCAACACCTCCGCCTTTGCGGGATGCACGGGGAATATGGTCACTAGTGTAACCAGGAGGTGAGGCCTCATTTAACACAGCAAATTCATCAGGCTTAAGCCATGTTTCAGTCAGGCCAATCACATCAAGATTATGATCAGTGATTAGTTCATTGACTATGACTGCCTTTGAAGTGAGGGATCTAACATTAAGTAACCCTATTTTGAGATGTGAGGTATCACGATCTCTTTCAATAATGGCAGGAATGGAGGAGGTCTTTATCCTAATAAGATTGCTAGGGTGAACACCGCCATGTTTAGTTTTGCCCAACCTAGATCGAGGCACAGACACAGTCTCAATGGGTATGGCTGAGCTGACTACACTGACTGTGCTATTGGCAGACTCCACTAAGCTGGCAGGTTGGCTAACAGCCTGCTGCCTGGCCTGCACCCTATTTCACTGTGGGGCTAGAGGAGTTAGAGCCCTATCTATGTTGGTAGATAAGAGGAGAGCACCCCTCCAGCTAGGATGGAGTCCGTCACTCCTCAGCAGGTCAGGCTTGGTCCTGTTTGTGGGTGAGTCCCAGAAAGAGGGCCAATTATCCACAAATGTTATCTTTTGGGAGGGGCAGAAAACAGTTTTCAACCAGCGATTAAGTGCTGAGACTCTGCTGTAGAGCTCGTCACTTCCCCTAACTGGGAGGGGGCCAGAGACAATTACTCGATGCCGACACATCTTTCTAACAAAGCCTCCTTCACTCATGCTGCCAAACATGCCCTCGTAAAACTGACTATCCTATCGTTTGCACATCATCTCTTGCACATCATTCCAGTGTTAATACTAAATTGTAATTATTTTGCACTATAGCCTATTTTATTGCCTTACCTCCATAACTTGCTAAATTTGCACACTGTATATTAATTGTATTTCTGTTGTATTTTTGATTTTTGTTTTGTTTTACCCCATATGTAACTCTGTGTTGTTGTTTTTATCGCACTGCTTTGCTTTATCTTGGCCAGGTCGCAGTTGTAAATGAGAACTTGTTCTCAACTGGTTTACCTGGTTAAATAAAGGTGAAATAAATAAATACAATAAAAATGTCGAGGAAGTGTATCATCTAGGGGGCTAAATAAATAGAAATCCTGTGGATACCGCTTTTGAGAGCTAAAATTAGCGCTCCAGAGGGCTGAACAAGCAGGTGGCTAGCTAAATTTGGGACCTACGGTTACCGCTCTAATGAGGAATTCATTGTTAGAGGTCTGCTCGGGTAGGTGGGGCATTATCCTGTGTTGTGGTGATGCCAAAGTTAGGCAGGGTCGATCAGGTAAAAAAGTTAGGTCATCCTGAGTAGGTGAACGGGTTAAACAGTCACTAAGGCTTCAAAATATGGAGAAAGTGTTAAATAGAGTAGGTCTGATCATGTGGATGAGTGGTTTGCTTGGGCTACTGTGAGTCATTAAATTGTCTGATTCATTTGGGAACAAGTGGCTGCTCATCCGTGTGAGTGAGAATAATAAGAAATTCTGCAAGTAAATAGCCTTTCTGTAAGGAAAGGAAATATATTTGAGGTCGTTTGAAGCTTCTGCCTGATGGAGAAAGGGCGTGCCTAATCTCACATTAGGAAAGATAACAATAAATGGTGCGTGGATATTCATTGACCAACTGAGTGTAGAAAATTCACGTTACCAGGAGGGGTAGAATAAAACCTGTTGGAGGAACAGGTCGCGTGTACCGGTGTGATCATATGACGTCTATGCATTGTATTTTGATCAATCTTTTAGGGTATGTTTCTGACATTATATTTAGAAACTTTAGAGGTGATGTAGTATTATGATAATTTGACTACAGTAAAATAATAACTGGGATAGGGTTAACATTCCAAATTTGGGCCCTTTGATAGAATAAAATATTCCTGTAGGTTATACAAATAGTAATTAAGCACGTTTGAGAACAACATTGTATAAATATGAATGAGAGTGGTGTAAATAGTGTAAATGAGTCGCACTCTGAAGTTTGAATGATGAGATATAGAGGTGTGTATGATAATTATATATACGTTGGAATAATACGCTTTTCTTGTAAATGATATCTTGGAGTTTCGTACAACAATGCCTGTCATAGAATTTTGTAAGATCAGTGAATAGTGACCAGCCTATACGATTCTGGGAGGATTCTATGACTGAGGGGAAGGATTTCGGTAATTTGGTGTTCATTCCGCTGAGACTAGATTGTGATGAACTGATTTGTGGCAATAAAGAATCATTAGAAACATGAATGGTTTGGTAGATATGAATATATTGGAATATAATGAATTTTACAGTGGGGAAAAAAAGTGTTTTAGTCAGCCACCAATTGTGCAAGTTCTCCCACTTAAAAAGATGAGAGAGGCCTGTAATTTTCATCATAGGTACACGTCAACTATGACAGACAAATTGAGAAGAAAAAAATCCAGAAAATCACATTGTAGGATTTTTAATGAATTTATTTGAAAATTATGGTGGAAAATAAGTATTTGGTCACCTACAAACAAGCAAGATTTCTGGCTCTCACAGACCTGTAACTTCTTCTTTAAGAGGCTCCTCTGTCCTCCACTCATTACCTGTATTAATGGCACCTGTTTGAACTTGTTATCAGTATAAAAGACACCTGTCCACAACCTCAAACAGTCACACTCCAAACTCCACTATGGCCAAGACCAAAGAGCTGTCAAAGGACACCAGAAACAAAATTGTAGACCTGCACCAGGCTGGGAAGACTGAATCTGCAATAGGTAAGCAGCTTGCTTTGAAGAAATCAACTGTGGGAGCAATTATTAGGAAATGGAAGACATACAAGACCACTGATAATCTCCGTCGATCTTGGGCTCCACGCAAGATCTCACCCCGTGGGGTCAAAATGATCACAAGAACGGTGAGCAAAAATCCCAGAACCACACGGGGGGACCTAGTGAATGACCTGCAGAGAGCTGGGACCAAAGTAACAAAGCCTACCATCAGTAACACACCATGCCGCCAGGGACTCAAATCCTGCAGTGCCAGACGTGTCCCCCTGCTTAAGCCAGTACATGTCCAGGCCCGTCTGAAGTTTGCTAGAGTGCATTTGGATGATCCAGAAGAGGATTGGGAGAATGTCATATGGTCAGATGAAACCAAAATATAACTTTTTGGTAAAAACTCAACTCGTCGTGTTTGGAGGACAAAGAATGTTGAGTTGCATCTAAAGAACACCATAACTACTGTGAAGCATGGGGGTGGAAACATCATGCTTTGGGGCTATTTTTCTGCAAAGGGACCAGGACGACTGATCCGTGTAAAGGAAAGAATGAATGGGGCCATGTATTGTGAGATTTTGAGTGAAAACCTCCTTCCATCAGCAAGGGCATTGAAGATGAAACGTGGCTGGGTCTTTCAGCATGACAATGATCCCAAACACACCGCCCGGGCAACGAAGGAGTGGCTTCGTAAGAAGCATTTCAAGGTCCTGGAGTGGGACTAGCCAGTCTCCAGATCTCAACCCCATAGAAAATCTTTGGAGGGAGTTGAAAGTCCGTGTTGCCCAGCGACAGCCCCAAAACATCACTGCTCTAGAGGAGATCCACATGGAGGAATGGGCCAAAATACCAGCAACAGTGTGTGAAAACCTTGTGAAGACTTACAGAAAACGTTTGACCTGTGTCATTGCCAACAAAGGGTATATAACAAAGTATTGAGACATTTTTTTTATTGACCAAATACTTATTTTCCACCATAATTTGCAAATACATTCATTAAAAATCCTACAATGTGATTTTCTGGAAAAAAAATTCTCATTTTGTCTGTCATAGTTGACGTGTACCTATGATAAAAATTACAGGCCTCTCTCATCTTTTTAAGTGGGAGAACTTGCACAATTGGTGGCTGACTAAATACTTTTTTCCCCCACTGTATGTGAGTGTAATTTAATACGAGGGATTGGATAAAATTATAGGTGTTGACTTGCATGCCCAAACACGTAGACGTACGTGGAAATGGGAGAGAGTACATAGGGCATGTGGTAGAATTAAGCATTATAATAAACTGTCTATTATTTCAGAAGCAGATGTGATATAGTCAAGGAATTGTTGTATATTAGGGGAAAATATAATTCATTTGGTTAGGTCGTTCCAAATCAATGAATGTGGGGTTTGACTCGTTGACTGTTAATAATAATAATATGCCATTTAGCAGACGCTTTTATCCAAAGCGACTTACAGTCATGCGTGCATACATTTTTGTGTATGGGTGGTCCCGGGGATCGAACCCACTACCATGGCGTTACAAGCGCCGTGCTCTACCAGCTGAGCTACAGAGGACCACATTTATGTTGAGCGTGTGAGATCTGTGTCCTTCAAAGCTATTTTCTGATAAAGTGTGGTATGTGCCAGATAAAAAAAAACTACTGACCAAAAGAGAGAAGATGATGATGTGCAGGTTCACGGGAAAACATGTGTGTTGTTTTTGGATATCGATTAGCGATTGTCAAGGATGCACAGATATTCCAAAATGTGTGGAGTTTTTAGCTCAGGTGATTTGTTTATCATATGTGATCTATAGGCTAAGAGAGCTTCATAAGCTGTTTATTGATTGTGGGGTTTGAATAACGTGCGAAGGCAACCTATTTGGTGAGAATCACAAGATAGGGTGCAAAATCTCTTCTAGCTCTTAAAGGGACAGTAGCCTACCTTGGGTGTACAATTTTGAATTAAAGCATGATTTGTTCTGCAGTTATTCTTCAGTTATTCTAATGCTATTCATTATGTTAGCAATAAAATGTACAGTAAATGTTAATAGTATCTTCTGATTACAATGATTATGTCTATGTCTATTAGCTTCCAATATGTAAGTAGGTATATCTAGCTGTCCGATAACACATTCTGATTGAATGGCTTGTCCTGTGCTTTGTAAAAACCCAGAGTGCACTGAGTGAATGTTGGAAAAAGATCTTGGTTCCTTTCTAAACGTAGAAGTGAGAATGCAAAGAGCACTCTCTCCAAAAAATTGTTGAAGTGAACTAGCAAAAGAGTTGAGTCCTCATTCAAAGGCAAGGGTATTGTGAATACAAAGAGAACTGAGTTATTTAGCTCTCTTTTTTTAACCTAGTTCACTTTAAAGAGGACTGAGATCAGCTATTTTAAAGAGGACGATATGTGAAAACACCTAACAGAATTTAGGGCTCGTAAATGTTACAATTGATTCATTACTTTGGCAATATTTGATTTAACTTGTACAATTATATATAAATAAATACCTATACATAATAGATTAAACTGATACATTGCTATAGGGTGGTCAATACACAAAGGGCCAATTTATAAGCTCATTTTGGGGACCAAATGGGCCCAATAAGGACAGTCGATCCAAAGAGTTGGCTAATTTCAGGAATAGTGAAGGCTGTCTTCACCAGATATGGGCTTTCCACACTGGGCCACACTAGGACACACTGGGCCACACTGGGCCACACTGGGCCACACTGGGACACACTGGGACACACTGGGACACACTGGGCCACACTAGGACACACTAGGACACACTGGGACACACTGGGCCAAACTGGGACACACTGGGACACACTGGGCCACACTAGGACACACTGGACCACACTGGGCCACACTGGGACACACTGGGCCACACTGGGACACACTGGGCCACACTGGGACACACTGGGCTAATGTCTTGGGGGCCAATGTGGAGCCGATTAGCAAGGACTCTTCAGCCCAAAGTGGGCATGTTTGCTGGGACACACACACACTAAACTGACCTGAGACTAGCAGGGTGAGATACAAAAATGGTTCCATCACTGTGAAATTCAAAGGTTATATGATTAAAATGTATACTCTACACAGACTTTTACAAAACTTTATAAATGCAAACTGTCTTTCTCCTTCTTTACTGATATGACGTGATAGGACAGGTGAAGATAGTGCTCCCCACATTATCACCTGTTCAGAGACATGAACAATCACTGATTGTTAGGTCAGGTTTTTAAAGTATTGGAAGAGGGTAGGGGTGAAAAACCTCAACATAACATTTTCAGAGGGCCAACAAGGGTAAGAACACATGGTTGATTATTCTACACTGGAACCTTCCAAACTGCAACATGATTCCTGTGGTCACACACTGCCTGACTTTAAACACAATGAAAACACAATGAAAGGTTTTGAACATAAGACAGAGGATATTACACAATTAGAGTTTGTGTTCCAAGAGTTTTGGAAATGTACCACTTAACATCTGAAAAAATATTGGGGAAAAAACTATAAATACACTTCTCTACAATAAAATTGCTAGATATTCAACATGATTATACAATCCAAAATGGCCTCACCTGTTATTTGAATGTAACTCTGTCTTTCGTTCTCTCTCGCTCCGTCTCTCCAGATTTAACCTATAAACCTTACACTGTTCCTAATTTCCTTGAATGTGTTATTTATCAACAAAAACAACTGTGCACGTGACATTCATCCCACTGGAAAAGGGGTTGGACAGAACCAGAGAAGGAAACAGTTAGAGAGGCTATACAGAACATTTGCATGTGATGGTGCTGCTGATCCATAGGAGATAACCCAGTCCTCTAGACAGACATATTGCCCAGAAATGGCCTCAATGTACTGAAAAGGACCTACCTCCTCACGTCTAAAAACTAAGGGTTGTGTGGTTTTAAGTATTGTTCAGGTGAGTGAGGCCTGAATTGAGAGTGACACTCCCAGGTAAAGCCACTTGACTGGAACAGGACTAGAGATAAACCACAGAGACAGGCAGTAACCCAGAGGCCCTGGTCTCAGCTCTCACTCTCTGAAAATGTGTTCTTTAAGACAAATTCCTCAGGTTTTACATTGGGGGTTCCTAGAATGTTTTTAGTTGTCTATATTTGAATGTTATTCAGGTAATTATTGGGCTGCCATGGTAAAAATTTATACACTGAGTGTACAAAACATTAGGAACACCTTCCTAATATTCAGTTGCCCTCAGAACAGCCTCAATTCGTCAGTGCATTAAATCTACAAGGTGTCTAAATTGTTCCACAGGGATGCTTGCCCAAGTCGACACCAAAGATTGCCACAGTTGTGTCAAGTTGGCTGGTAGTGGATCTCTACTCCAACTAGCTCGTTCCATTTTATCCCACAGATGATCAATTGGATTGATATCTGATGACTGGTGAATTAACTGTAATGGAAAGAGCAGGTGGTCCAAATGTTTTGAACACTCAGTGTATAGATCAACATGAACTACTCTAGCATTGGGTCCTCAGCCCTCCCTCTCCGCTGTCATTGGGTGCTCTCCCCTCTCTCTCCTCTTTCATTGGGTGATATACACTCCCTCTCCTCAGTCATTGGGTGTTCTACACTCCCTCTCCTCTGTCATTGGGTGTTCTACACTCTTTTTCCTCTGTCATTGGGTGTTCTACTCTCTCTCTCCTATTTTCAGTGAATTCATGCAAAACTTTGCCCTTCTCCAAATGCAAACCATTTGTCAGCAGGTCATGGTTACAGCTGACACCTGTTTGGTGGTTGAGATGGGTCTTGATAACTAACAAATGGAATATGAACCAAATATACAATTCTCATATAAAATTGTATCTGACAATATATAGTGTTGTGTGGTAGCTTGGCTGGAGGTTATGCATGTACACAAAATAGTCAAAATTGGTGGTGAAATTAAAAAAATAACTTGTTAAAAAAAATTCAAAATAATAAATAACGGAAAGGTGGTGCGTGCATATGTATTCACCCGCATTGCTATGAAGCCCCTAAATAAGATCTGGTGCAACCAATTACCTTCAGAAGTCACATAATTAGTTAAATAAAGTCCACCTGTGTGCAATCTAAGTGTCACATGATCTCAGTACATATACACCTGTTCTGAAAGGCCCCAGAGTCTGCAACACCACTAAGCAAGGGGCACCACCAAGCAAGCGGCACCATGAAGACCAAGGAGCTCTCCAAACAGGTCAGGAACAACGTTTGTCACGATCGTCAGGAACAGATGAGGACCAAGGCGCAGCGTTGCAGGCAAACATACTTGTTTATTAGCGAAACGTGATGAAAACAACAAAAGACGGTAACGTGACAGTTCACGGTTAAACACAACCAACTAGAAACAAGAACCCACAAAACACAAAGGAAAACCGACAGTATAAATATGGCTCCCAATCAGAGACAACCAGCAAACAGCTGACACTCGTTGCCTCTGATTGGGAGTCACTCAGGCCAACCTAGACATAGAACAACTAGACACTCAAACACAGCACATAAACACACGGAATCTACACACCCTGACTCAACATATAAAGTCCCCAGAGCCAGCGTGTGACAGTACCCCCCCCTAAAGGCGCGGACTGCGACCGCGCCTCAACAAAACCCACACAGGGGAGGGCTGGGTGGGCATTCCTCCTCGGAGGCGCCTCCGGCTCCGGAATTGACCACCACCCTTCCATAATTCCCCCGTAGCGCCCCTGGTCCGGTCTGACCCCGCTGGCTGGATCTGGACTGGACATCGACGGAGCGGATTGCTTACGCTCCGTTGTGGAGCAGCTGACCGGTACCTGATCAGGCACCAGACTGACGACGTGCACCCCTGGCTTGGCGCGTGAGGCAGGAACGGACCGGACATGGCTGACGATGCGCCCCCCTGGCTTGGTGCGTGGAGCAGCAACGGACCGGACCGGGCTGACGTTACGCACCCCTGGCTTGGTGCGTGGAGCAGCAACGGACCGGACCGGGCTGACGATACGCACCCCTGGCTTGGTGCGAAGAGCCGGAACGGGCCTCACCGGACTGACGACTCGCACCCTTGGCTTGGTGCGTGGAGCAGGGACAGGCCGGGCTGGACTGGCGACGCACACCGTAGGCTTGGTGCGTGGAGCAGGGACAGGCCGGGCTGGACTGGCGACGCACACCGTAGGCTTGGTGCGTGGAGCAGGAACAGGCCGGACCGTACTGGGGACACACACCACTGGCCCTACACCGCGATCTGGAACGGGCCGGACCGGACTGGCAACACACGCCAGTACCTCTCGCCGTGCCTCTACATCCTTCATCCCCTCTTCGACCAGTGGCCCCCTTAACCTGGCGGCCTCCTCTGGCAACCCGCTGGGCCGCTCTATCGCGGCCTCCTGCTGGTCCGACGTCGTGAGCCCCCCCCTAAAAATTTTCTGGGAGTCTCTCTTCCCCGTGGGCCAGGCCTCGATAGTTCTCGCCCAACTCTCGCTCCTCTGCTTCCAATCTCCGTCATTCAGCTCCACATTCGGCTTGACCCAGTCGAAGCTCTGCCTCCACTGTTGCCAAGTCCACCCACTCTGCTCCTCACTACGCTGCTTGGTCCAGTTCTGGTGGGTTCTTCTGTCACGATCGTCAGGAACAGATGAGGACCAAGGCGCAGCGTTGCAGGCAAACATACTCGTTTATTAGCGAAACGTGATGAAAACAACAAAAGACGGTAACGTGACAGTTCACGGTTAAACACAACCAACTAGAAACAAGAACCCACAAAACACAAAGGAAAACCGACAGTATAAATATGGCTCCCAATCAGAGACAACCAGCAAACAGCTGACACTCGTTGCCTCTGATTGGGAGTCACTCAGGCCAACCTAGACATAGAACAACTAGACACTCAAACACAGCACATAAACACACGGAATCTACACACCCTGACTCAACATATAAAGTCCCCAGAGCCAGCGTGTGACAACGTTGTGGAGAAGTTCAGATAAGGGTTGGGTTATAAAAAAATATCAGAAACTTTGAACATCCCACAGAGCACCATTAAATCCATTATTAAAAAATGGAAAGAATATGGCACCACAAGAAACCTGCCAAGAGACGGCCGCCCATCAAAACTCACAGCCCAGGCAAGGAGGGCATTAATCAGAGAGGCAACAAAGAGACCAAAGATAACCCTGAAGGAGCTGCAAAGTTCCACAGCGGAGATTGGAGTATCTGTCCATAGGACCACTTTAAGCCGTACACTCCACAGAGCTGGGCTTTACGGAAGAGTGGCATCATGCTAAATACAGGGAAATTCTTGAGGGAAACCTGTTTCAGTCTTCCAGAGATTTGAGACTGGGACGGAGGTTCACCTTCCAGCAGGACAATGACCCTAAGCATAATGCTAAAGCAACACTTGAGTGGTTTAAGGTGAAACATTTAAATGTCTTTGAATGGCCTAGTCAAAGCCCAGACCTCAATCCAATTGAGAATCTGTGGTATGACTTAAAGATTGCTGTACACCAGCGGAACCCATCTAACTTGAAGGAGCTGGAGCAGTTTTTCCTTGAAGAATGGGCAAAAATCCCAGTGGCTAGATGTGCCAAGCTTATAGAGACATACCCCAAGAGACTTGCAGCTATAATTGCTGCAAATGGTGGCTCTACAAAATATTGACTTTGGGGGGGTTAATAGTTATGCACGCTCAAGTTTTCTGTTTTTTGCATCTTCAAAGTGGTAGACATGTTGTGTAAATCAAATGATACAAATCAATTTTAATTCCAGGTTGTAAGGCAACAAAATAGGAAAAATACCAAGGGGGGTGAAAACTTTCGCAAGTCACTGTATGTATCAGATAATAAAGTGTTTAATCAGATTCAAATTCAATCAATTCCTGTGTTTTGTTTCTTTATGTAGTTTTGATGCCCTCTAAATAATTGCTCGGTAATTGTTCACCCAAAAGTTTTTCATTGTCTTTTAGTGCCGTCCTTTTCAGGTTTAGTCAGCTTCAGCTGCTGTTTGAAGTCCATTCTTATTTATTTCATTAGTGACTGAAGAAAAGTGTCTTTGCCATCTCTTCCCTGTGTGGGTAGCCATATCTAGTGAGGGCAGCCATATCTAGTGAGGGCAGCCATATCTAGTGAGGGCAGCCATATCTAGTGAGGGCAGCCATATCTATTGAGGGCAAACATATCTAGTGAGGACAGCCATATCTAGTATGGGCAGCCATATCTAGTGAGGGCAGCCATATCTAGTGAGGGCAGCCATATCTAGTGAGGGCAGCCATATCTAGTGAGGGCAGCCATATCTAGTAAGGGCAGCCATATCTAGTGAGGGCAGCCATATCTAGTGAGGACAGCCATATCTAGTGAGGGCAGCCATATCTAGTGAGGGCAGCCATATCTAGTGAGGGCAGCCATATCTTGTAAGGGCAGCCATATCTATTGAGGGGAGCCATATCTAGTGAGGGCAGCCATATCTAGTGAGGGCAGCCATATCTAGTGAGGGCAGCCATATCTAGTGAGGACAGCCATATCTAGTAAGGGCAGCCATATCTAGTGAGGGCAGCCATATCTAGTGAGGGCAGCCATATCTAGTGAGGGCAGCCATATCTAGTGAGGGCAGCCATATCTAATGAGGGCAGCCATATCTAGTGAGGGCAGCCATATCTAGTGAGGGCAGCCATTACATTTACATTTTAGTCATTTAGCAGACGCTCTTATCCAGAGCGACTTACAGGAGCAATTAGGGTTAAGTGCCTTGCTCAAGGGCACGTCGACAGATTTTTCACCTAGTCGGCTCGGGGATTAGAACCAGCGACCTTTCGGTTACTGGCACAACGCTCTTAACCACTAAGCTACCTGCCGCCCATATCTTGTAAGGGCAGCCATATCTAGTGAGGGCAGCCACCTCTTCCTGATTCTGCCATTTTACTACATGATGATGATGACACCTCCCTATTTTGCAGGCCACAGTGAAGCTTTTCAGAGTGTGTGTTTGAGTGTGTGTGTGTGTGCCTGCTACCCTGTCAGCCTTTGTGTGTGTGTGCGTGTGCATGTGAGTGTCTATGAGGTTTTTCTAAGGAGAGGGACAAGAGGCTCTTCCCACACAGTTCCAAGCACGACAGTGAGCCACCATGTTTGAAATCAACCAAAACTAACAAGACAATCATTTGGGTGCTTGTACATTAAAATATTCCAAGACATCCCCTACATCAGGGGTTCCCCCCCCCCCCCCCCCCTCTACATCCTCCTGAAAAGTCTTATTCATGTCAACATTTTTTTTTACGTCAAACGTGCATTATGTTACCATGGGCAACCGGGGAGGTGGAATTTATTCAGGATTCCATACCATTTACAGAAAATGAATAATTTAAGGAAAGAACGGACACCTCTCTCTCACCAGAGAGCCTACTGACTCCTTGCACGTACACAGTCGCAATGATGTGTACAGAAGGTGGCATTGTAATGTGGTAGTGACGTAACATGGAAGGTGGTGGAAGGCTACTTTGTTTGTCATTTTCATATGCTAAGCAACTGTATGCTAACATGTGCCTTTAGTGACGTACTGCAGCAGTGCCCTGTTGTTCTCTGTTCAAGCTCAAAACCTGCCTGGCCAGAATCAATACTCAGAGATTCAGGCCCTGCCCAGCCTGAGCACGTCGGGTTTGGGATGAAAATGAAAACTCTATTCCTGATTCCATCCCATTTACAGAAACTGAATAATTTAAGGAAGAACGGAAACCTCTCTCTCACCGAGAGCCTACCCAGCAAACATGTGGGCAAGGTGGACAGGGGTTAGCCCACACACAGATTATCCCACACCAAGTATCCCATACCACACCCAGCAGAGGTTAGCCCACACCAAGCCCAACACAGGTTAGCCCACACCAGCCCAACACAGGTTAGCCCACACCAGCCCAACACAGGTTAGCCCACACCAGCCCAACACAGGTTAGCCCACACCAGCCCAACACAGGTTAGCCCACACCAGCCCAACACAGGTTAGCCCACACCAGCCCAACACAGGTTAGCCCACCCCAGCCCAACACAGGTTAGCCCACACCAAGCCCAACACAGGTTAGCCCACACCAGCCCAACACAGGTTAGCCTATACCAGCACAACACAGGTTAGCCCACACCAACCCAACACAGGTTAGCCAACACCAGCACAACACAGGTTAGCCCACACCAGCCCAACACAGGTTAGCCCACACCAGCCCAACACAGGTTAGCCCACACCAGCCCAACACAGGTTAGCCAACACCAGCCCAACACAGGTTAGCCCACACCAGCCCAACACAGGTTAGCCCACACCAGCCCAACACAGGTTAGCCCACACCAGCCCAACACAGGTTAGCCCACACCAGCCCAACACAGGTTAGCCCACCCCAGCCCAACACAGGTTAGCCCACACCAGCCCAACACAGGTTAGCCCACACCAGCCCAACACAGGTTAGCCCACACCAGCCCAACACAGGTTAGCCCACACCAACCCAACACAGGTTAGCCCACATCAGCCCAACACAGGTTAGCCCACACCAGCCCAACACAGGTTAGCCCACACCAACCCAACACAGGTTAGCCCACACCAGCCCAACACAGGTTAGCCCACACCAGCCCAACACAGGTTAGCCCACACCAGCCCAACACAATTTTTATACAACCATTACCGAGAGAGACGTTCCATTGTTCTGTTGTGTAACGTAAAAACCTATTGAACTTGTACCCTGCCAATGATGAAGTACGTAAAAATACTTAAATAAGAGCATGTGACATATGATAAATAATATATCAATACTATATATACATAAGTATGTGGACACCCCTTCAAATTAGTGGATTTGGCTATTTCAGCCACACCCGTTGCTGACAGGTCTGTAAAATTAAGCACACAGCCATGCAATCTCCATAGACAAACATTGGCAGTAGAATGGCATTAGTGAAGAGCTCAAAGACTTTCAACATGGGACCATCATAGGATGCCAATGGCTCAACCGTAAAGTGGTAGGCCACACAAGCTCACAAAACGGGACCGCCGAGTGCTGAAGCACGTAACACGAAAAATCGTCTCTCCTCCATTGCAACACTCACTACCGAGTTCCAAACTGCCTCTGGAAGCAACGTCAGCACAAGAACCAATGGGTTTCTATGGCCGAGCAGCCGTACACAAGCCTAAGATCACTGTGCACAACGCCAAGCGTCTGCTGGAGTGGTGTAAAGGTCGCCGCCATTGGACTCTGGAGCAGTGTAAAAGCGTTCTCTGGAGTGATGAATCACGCTTCACCATCTGGCAGTCTGACGGAAGAATCTGGGATTGTGTACGGTGCTACCTGCCCCAATGCATAGTGCCAACTGTAACTTAGTTCCAATGAAGGCAAATATTAACGCTACAGCATACAATGACATTCTAGACGATTCTGTGCTTCCAACTTTGTGAAAACAGTTTGGGGAGGCCAGTCATGTTCTGTCTGTTTCAGCATGTCAATGCCCCCACGCACAAAGCTAGGTCCATACAGAAATTATTTGTCGAGATCGGTGTGGAAGAACATGTCTGGCCTCCAATACGTCTAACCGGCCTCACAACCGTTGACCATGTGTAACCACGGCAGCCCAGGATCTCTACATCCGGCTTCTTCACCTGCGGGATCGTCTGACACCAGCCACCCAGACAGCTGATGAATCTGTGTGTTTGCACAACCGAATAATTTCTGCACAAACTGTCAGAAACCATCTCAGGTAAGCTCATCTTCATGCTCGTCATCCTCACCAGGGTCTCAACCTGACTGCAGTTCGGCGTCCAAACTGATTTCAGTAGGCAAATGCTCACCTTCGATGGCCACTGGCACGCTGGAGAAGTATGCTCTTCACGGATGAATCCCAGTTTCAACTGTATCGGGCAGATGGCAGACAGCGTGTATGGCGTTGTGTGGTCAAGCGGTTTTCTGATGTCAACATTGTGAACAGAGTGCCCCATGGTGGCTTTAAGGTTATTGGTATGAGCAGGCATAAGCTACGGACAACGAACACAATTGCATTTTATCGATGGCAATTTTAATGCACAGAGATACCTTGACGAAATCCTGGAGGCCCATTGTCGTGCCATTCATCCGCCGACATCACCTCATGTTTCAGCATGATAATGCACGGGCCCATATAGCAAGGATCTGTACACAATTCCTGGAAGCTGAAAATGTCCCAGTTCTTCTATAGCCTGCATACTCACCAGACATGTCATCCATTGAGCATGTTTGGGATGCTCTGGATCAACGTGTACGACAGCGTGTTCTAGTTCCCTCC
The DNA here is from genome assembly GCF_964263955.1 of Coregonus lavaretus. Lineage (NCBI taxonomy): Eukaryota > Metazoa > Chordata > Actinopteri > Salmoniformes > Salmonidae > Coregonus > Coregonus lavaretus. Next base: position 61,622,951 of record NC_139994.1, read on the forward strand.
AATATCCAGCAACTTCGCACAGCCATTGAAGAGCAATAGGACAACATTCCACAGACCTGATCAACTCTATGTGAAGGAGATGTGTCTCTCAGCATGAGGCAAATGGTGGTCACACCAGATACTGACTGGTGTTCTGATCCACGCCCCTACCATTTTCTTAAGGCATCTGTGACCAACAGATGCATATCTGTATTGCCAGTCATGTGAAATTCATAGATTATGGCCTAATGAATTTATTTCAATTGACTGATTTCCTTATATGAACTGTAAGTCAGTAAAATCTTTGAAATTGTTGCATATTGTGTTTTTATTTTTGTTTAGTGTAGTTATAGTATATAATGTATATATATATATATATATATCTATATATATATATATATATATATATATATATATGATATATGATAGCATCAACTTGGTTGTTTTTCAAACACAATGTTGAAGGTAGTCAATCCAAAAGAGTGGGTTTATTTCAAACAAAGTGAAGGCTGCCCTTGGGACCACCTTCCTTGGGGCCAATATGGAGCTGCTGAGCAAAGGTGAATTGGCCCAATGTGGGCAGCCTATGTGGGGTCCAATGTGGGCATGTTTGTTGGGAAAAGATGGCCTTATGTCAGTAAAAGTGAGGGACGCCCTCACTAGATATGGGCTGACTTACTAGATTTGGGCTGCCCTCACGAGATATGACTGCCCTCAGTAGACATGGCTGCCCTCACTAGATACGGCTGCCCTCACTAAATATGGCTGCCCTCACTAGATATGGCTGCCCTCGCTAGATGCGGCTGGCCTTAATAGATATGGCTGCCTTCACTATATATGGCTGCCTCAGTAGATATGGCTGCCCTCATTAGATATGTCTGCCCTCACTAGATATGACTGCACTCACTAGATATGGCTGCCCTCACTAGATATGGCTGCCCTCACTAGATATGGCTGCCCTCACTAGATATGGCTGCCCTCACTAGATATGGCTGCCCTCACTAGATATGGCTGCCCTCACTAGATATGGCTGGCCTCAATAGATATGGCTGCCCAAACAGGAAAGGGATGGGAAATACACGTTTCTCAGTCACTAATGAAATAAATAAGTAAGGACTTCAAACAGCAGCTGAAGCTGACTAAACCTGAAAAGGACGGCACTAAAAAAATGATGTAACACTTTTGGGTGACCAATTATGAGCAACTATTTAGAGGACATCAAAACTACATAGAGAACAAAACACAAGAATTGAATTAATTTGTATCTGATAAAACAGTGTATTGTCAGATACATGCATAACCACTAACATAACAGTGTATTGTCAGATACATGCATAACCACTAACATAACAGTGTATGGTCAGATACATGCATAACCACTAACATAACAGTGTATGGTCAGATACATGCATAACCACTAACATAACAGTGTATTGTCAGATACATGCATAACCACTAACATAACAGAGTATGGTCAGATACATGCATAACCACTAACATAACAGTGTATGGTCAGATACATGCATAACCACTAACCAAGCGACCACATAACGGAGTATTGTCAGATACATGCATGTTACATACATGCATGTTGGCAGTCTCTATGGGGGTGCCACAGGGTTCAATTCTTGGGCCGACACTTTTCTCCGTGTATATCAATGATGTCGCTCTTGCTGCTGGTGACTCTCAGATCCACCTCTACGCAGACGACACCATTTTGTATACATCTGGCCCTTCATTGGACACTGTGTTAACAAACCTCCAAACGAGCTTCAATGCCATACAACAATCCTTCAGTAGCCTTCAACTGCTCTTAAACACTAGTAAAACTAAATGCATGCTTTTCAATCGAACGCTGCTAGCACCCGCCCACCCGACTAGAATCACCACTCTCGACGGGTCTGACCTAGAGTATGTGGACAACTACAAATATCTAGGTGTCTGGTTAGACTGTAAACTCAACATCCAGACTCACATAAAGAATCTCCAATCCAAAGTTAAATCTAGAATCGGCTTCCTATTTCGCAACAAAGCCTCCTTCACTCATGCTGCCAAACATGCCCTCGTAAAACTGACTATCCTACCGATCCTTGACTTCGGCGATGTCATTTACAAAATAGCCTCCAACACTCTACTCAGCAAATTGGATGTAGTCTATCACAGTGCCATCCGTTTTGTCTCCAAAGCCCCATACACTACCCACCACTGTGACCTGTACGCTCTTGTTGGCTGGTCCTCACTACATGTTCGTCGTCAAACCCACTGGCTCCAGGCCATCTATAAATCACTGCTAGGCAAATCCCCGCCTTATCTTAGCTCATTGGTCACCATAGCAGCACCCACCCGTAGTCTGCGCTCCAGCAGGTATATCTCACTGGTCATTCCCAAAGCCAACACCTCCTTTGGCCGCCATTCCTTCCAGTTCTCTGCTGCCAATGACTGGAACGAATTGCAAAAATCTCTGAAGCTGGAGACTCTTATCTCCCCCAATAACTTTAAGCATCAGTTGTCAGAGCACCTTACCGATCACTGCACCTGTACACAGCCCATCTGAAATTAGCCCACCCAACTACCTCATCCCTATATTGTTATTTAATTTGCTCTTTTGCACCCCAGTATCTCTATTTGCACATCATCTCTTGCACATCTAGCATTCCAGTGTTAATACTATTGTAATTATTCTGCACTATAGCCTATTTATTGCCTTACCTCCATAACTTGCTACATTTGCACACACTGTATATATATTTTCTGTTGTATTTCTGACTTTATGTTTTTTTTTACCCCATATGTAACTCTGTGTTGTTTTTATTGCACTACTTTGCTTTATCTTGGCCAGGTCGCAGTTGTAAATGAGAACCTGTTCTCAACTGGCTTACCTGGTTAAATAAAGGTGAAATAAAAATAAATAAATAAAATACTACTGTGTGTGTGTGTGCCTGCATGAGTGAGTGATTGAGTGAGTGAGTGAGTGAGTGAGTGAGTGAGTGAGTGAGTGAGTGAGTGAGTGAGTGAGTGAGTGACTGTGACCATCTGTTACTTGTGTGTTGGTGCATTACACATCCAGTGTATGTGGCTGTCTGATTGGTATTGAGTCTGTGCCTGCTTTTATGTTCCTTTGGTGCATGTCATTTCCTGCTCTCCAGTCAAACCACAAAGCAACTCTAAAAGCACTATGGAATCCCATTCAATTACAATAGTGACATCATTTAGGTGATTTATGGCCCTAAGCATTGACCCCATGAGAACCTGCTCATCTCACTCCTACCTGCCTCACAACCTCCCCATGTTCAGCAACAGACCTGTAAAAATCAAAAACAAAGGGATGGAGAATTTGATACGATGCTGTTGAAATAGCATTCATACTCATTCTTTACAAAGTAGTCGTTTTTTTCAGAGGGAATTGAACATAGAAAGTAGAATTCCCTCTCTCTCTCTCTCTCTCTCTCTCTCTCTCTCTCTCTCTCTCTCTCTCTCCATATGCTGTATGTTCCTTCACTATCTTTATGCAAACTAATTTGGCCTCAATGTAAGTGATCATGGTAACAGAAAGGCCCTATTGTACATCACGGACAGCGATGCTCACCACTAAATGTGAAAAGGGACTGTTTACCTAACAACAACAACAACAACATCAACAGCATAGATACGGTATAGATAGAGTATTGGGGTCATGACCTCCATAGGTCTATTTACAGGCTATTTATTATTAAAGAAAAAGACACACACACACACAGAAAGAGAGTTTTGTATTGCTATGCTTGTGGGGACCAAAGAATTGATTCCCATCCAAAGTCCTATTTTCCCTAACCCTAAATCTAACCATAACCCTAACCTTAACCCTATTCCTAACCTTAACCCCAAACCTCCAACCCTTAAACTATACCTAACTCCTAACCGTATTTGTATTTATTTGTATTTATGAAGGATCCCAACTAGCTGCTTCTACTCTTCCTGGGGTCCAGCAACATAACCCCTAACCTTATTTCTAACCCTAACCCTAATTGTAACCCTAACCCTACACCTAACCCATAAGCCTAAAATAGCATTTTTCCACGTGGGGACTGGCAGAAATGTCCTTGTTTAATAATCCTTGTGAGGACTTCCGGTACCCTCAAGGACAGTTAAACAAAAACACACACACACACAGAACTGGACTGAAAAAAAGGTGAGAGATTGAATGAGTGATAGAGAAAGAGTGTAGCACTATTAAAGTGACAGAAACAAACACGGGCAACATTTACTGTTGGGTTAGGATATTTACTGCTGGGTTATGATGTTTACTGCTGGGTTATGATATTTACTGCTGGGTTATGATTTTTACTGCTGGGCTATGATATTTACTGCTGGTTGTGATATTTACTGTTTGGTTAGGATATTTACTGTTGGGTTATGATGTTTACTGCTGGGTTATGATGTTTACTGCTGGGTTATGATATTTAATGCTGGGTTATGATATTTACTGTTGGGTTAGGATGTTTACTGCTGGGTTAGGATATTTATTGATGGGTTATGATATTTACTGCTGGGTTATGATATTTAATTAATTAATTAATTAATTAATATGCCATTTAGCAGACGCTTTTATCCAAAGCGACTTACAGACATGCGTGCATAAATTGTTTTGTGTATGGGTGGTCCCGGGGATCGAACCCACTACCTTGGCGTTACAAGCGCCGTGCTCTATCAGCTGAGCTACAGAGGACCACAATTATGCTGGGTTATGATGTTTACTGCTGGGTTATGATATTTACTGCTGGGTTATAATATTTACTGCTGGGATATGATATTTACTGCTGGGTTATGATATTTACTGCTGGGTTATGATATTTACTGCTGGGTTAGGATATTTTCTGCTGGGTTATGATATTTACTGCTGGGTTATGATATTTACTGCTGGGTTATGTTATTTACTGCTGGTATAGGGGAGCAGTGCTGGTCAGGGAGCTGAGACCAGGGCCGCTGGGTTCCTGCCTGTCTCTGTGGTATACCTCTAGTCCTGTTCCAGTCAATCGGCTTTACCTGGGAGTGTTACTCTCAATTCAGGCCTCACTCAGCTGAACAATACTTGAAAACACACATCCCAAAGTTTTATAGCTAATTTCATGCAATCCACACATTTTGTTCCGGGCCACCCGTGCTTACGCAGCTGCCACATAGAAGATGTTTTGGCAGTGTTGGAGGTGGACCTGCATTAGAGCCTTCAAATCCATGATCATTGTCAGGAAGCCACACCCACCCCACTGGGGTTAGAAGTTCAGAGATAGAAAGTATAGGTTCTGTAGACGTAATGACGCTCAAAGTGAAAAATCATTCAACTAAATAATGAGGATTTCTATCATCCTAATGGAGGTGTAGATTAAATCTCACATTCCAGTGTTCAAAGGCTGCATTGGATTTCTGTTAATGCGACTCCTTGCAGCCAATGGCAATGTCCGCTTTAGGTGTAATGCCTGGAGCCACGTTTCGATTTGACAGCTCTAACCCAGTTCCACCTCCGACACCGCACAGACCCTATCAGGAGGTGGTTCGGGGAACCGTGCCTGATACCTGGAGACTTGCGTCGTCTTCCCGAGCTTATGGTTGTCACTAGTTACCACAGCCACATTCAAAATTGTCTGTATCGTCAGAATTCATGAAAACTAAAATTAGCTTTTTGGTCTTAATCGTCCGCCATGATGAAATCAGGTAGTGAATGTGGATCTGTCTCCGTCGGTCCGTTCGTTCGTTCGTTCGTACGTTAGTCACACGCGATATCTCAGACAGCACAGGCCCGGTTTTGAAGAAACTTGGGTGAAAGATTTGTCTTGCCATTGAGATCTGGCATTTACAAAATTACACTGATTGACCCGAGGTGGGAGCTATAGTAATTAACTAATTTGGTTCAAATGGGGGCACTGCATCATTCGTGGGAGACTGAGCTCAGAAACCGGGAAAATACAGAAGTTTTGCATGAATTCCCTGTAAATGTCAGAGGATAAAGACTGCAGAACACCCAATGACAGAGGAAAGAGAGGACTGAGCATCCAATGACAGAGTAGTTCATGTTGATCTATACACTGAGTGTACAAAACATTTGGACCACCTGCTCTTTCCATGACAGTTAATTCACCAGTCATCAGATATCAATCCAATTGATCACCTGTGGGATAAAATGGAACGAGCTAGTTGGAGTAGAGATCCACTACCAGCTAACTTGACACAACTGTGGGAATCATTAGTGTTGACTTCGGCCAGCATCCCTTTGGAACGCTTTGACACCTTGTAGAGTCTATGCCCCGACGTGTTGAGGCTCTTCTGAGGGCAACTGAATATTAGGAAGGTGTTCCTAATGTTTTGTACACTCAGTGTATATCTTTTTACCATAGCAGCCCAACAATTAATAATATAATATAATATAATATGCCATTTAGCAGACACTTTTATCCAAAGCGACTTACAGTCATGCGTGCATACATTTTTTTTTTGTGTATGGGTGGTCCCGGGGATCGAACCCACTACCTTAGCGTTACAAGCGCCGTGCTCTACCAGCTGAGCTACAGAGGACCAATTCCTATAACAGTCAAATATAGACAGGACAAAAAAATAAAAAATACATTATAGGAACCCCCAATGTAAAATCGGAGGAGTTAGTCTTAAAAAAAAAACATTTTCAGAGAGTGAGAGCTGAGACCAGGGCCTCTGGCTTCCTGCCTGATGACTGGTGAATTAACTGTCATGGAAAGAGCAGGTGGTCCAAATGTTTTGAACACTCAGTGTATAGATCAACATGAACTACTCTAGCATTGGGTCCTCAGCCCTCCCTCTCCTCTGTTATTGGGTACTCTCCCCTCTTTCTCCTCTGTCATTAGGTGCTCAGCCCTCCCTCTCCTATGTCATTGGGTCCTCAGCCCTCCCTCTCCTATTTCATTGGGTGCTCAGCCCTCCCTCTCCTATGAAATTGGGTACTCTCCCCTCTCTCTCCTCTGTCATTGGGTGTTCGGCCCTCCTTCTCCTCTGTCATTGGGTGATATTCCCTCCCTCTCTTCTGTCATTGGGTGCTATTCTCTCCCTCTCCTCTGTCATTGGGTGTTCTGCACTCTCTCTCCTCTGTCATTAGGTGTTCGGTCCTCCCTCTCCTCTGTGATTGGGTGCTATGCTCTCCCTCTCCTCTGTCATTGGGTGTTCTTCCTCTCTCTCTGTTTCTCTCTGTCTATTTTCTCTCTTCCCCTCTCTTTCCTTTCTCTGTCTCTCATCCTGTATCTCAGTCTCTCTCTCTCTCTCTCTCTCTCTCTCTCTCTCTCTCTCTCTCTCTCTCTCTCTCTCTCTCTATCTCTCTCTCTCTCTCTCTCTGTTTATGTCTATTTCTCTCTCTTCCCCTTTCTTTCTCTCACTCTGTTTCTCATCCTCTCCATCTCGCTCTCATCCTCATCCTCTCCCTCTCTCTCTCTCCCTCTCTCTCTATTTATTTGAACACTCAGGATCAGAGAGACAGGTAAAACAGACACAGGCTAATGTATGTGAAGACAAAATACTGGAGAGAAAATGTATTGGATGCAAAATGGGATACCTGGATGTGAACTGTTTTAACGCTGTGATTTGCTGTGATCAGTGTACTGTAATGAGACAGTGAGCATATGGGTGACAGCACAGAGATACTCGGTAACACTTACTATGAAACCCATATTGATAATACATTTATACATTGATTTATTTATTTAACCTTTATTTAACTAGGCAAGTCAGTTAAGAACACTTTCTTATTTACAATGACGGCCTACCCCGGCCAAACCCGGACGACGCTGGACAATTGTGCGCCGCCCTAAGGGACTCCCAATCACGGCCGGATTGTGATACAGCCTGGAATCGAACCAGGGTCTGTAGTGACGCCTCTAGCACTGAGATGCAGTGCCTTAGACCGCTGCACGCTCATAGATTAATAATGTTATAGACTCATAATCCCAAATACCAAACCTCCTAATGCATTATAAGTATAATCATAATAATAATATAATAATAATATGCCATTTAGCAGATCTCTTACAATGTACAGCAACATAGTGCTTCATAATTACTGGTCACTTTTTCCTCAGGGATCGCACAGCGTTACATATTTCAAAATACCATGTGATTCTTCTGTGATGGTGAGTTGGCTATATGTACATACGATATTCATCAAAACCTTTCTTCTCAACTTGACTCAATAGTTAGCTAGCTAGCAAGCTGGTCATAGAAGTTGAGAATAAAAGTTTGGATCAACAGTTTATGTGTACACGTAGCAGCTAGAGTGGATCCCACTATCTGTCACTCCATTCAGAGCTACACTACAGGTCAAAGGAGTGTGCAAAGCTTCTTGGGAGACCCCTCTTTCTCCATGTTGAAGACCTTCCCATCGGGCTGCTTTTTCCATGTCAGTTTGGTGTCTGCAGGTAACCCCTGCTTCTTCAGCTTGTTCCTTATCTGGAGAAACACACACACACACACACACACACACACACACACACACACACACACACACACACACACACACACACACACACACACACACACACACACACACACACACACACACACAGAGAGACACACACAGAGACACACACACACACACACACACACACACACAGACAGACAGACAGACAGACAGACAGACAGACAGACAGACAGACAGACAGACAGACAGACAGATAGAGACTATATTATTCGGTAATAGTCTTTCTGAAGATCTACAACTACCATTCATTCCTGCTATACTGAAATGTTCTTGACTTCAATCCTTTGACTCTATGAGGAGATGATACTAATATTTGTCCTATTTAACACATGTACAAGTGTGTTTTAATACGCATGTGTGAATTGGAAATGTGATTTTTGCACAATCCACTCTCCCTGAAACACCCACGGAGAGTGGGGTCACGGCCAGGAGAGAAGATCATCCACAACAGACTAGGACCCAGACCAGAGAGGAGGTCATCCACAACAGACTAGGACGAGACCAGAGAGGAGGTCATCCACAACAGACTAGGACCCAGACCAGAGAGGAGGTCATCCACAACAGACTAGGACCCAGACCAGAGAGGAGGTCATCCACAACAGACTAGGACCCAGACCAGGGAGGAGGTCATCCATAACAGACTAGGACCCAGACCAGGAGAAGAGGTCTGTACAGTTTGTATCATTACTGAGTTGGTTCTTCAAGAGCAGGGTGAAACTCACCTCTTGTAAGATGTCGTCCTGAACAGCAGGATCGATGAGGTTCAGATTTGGATCCTTTGGGGTCATCTTCACTCTCACCACCTGTCTCTTCAGTTGAGGTTTATCAGGGGTCTCCACAGCTGGGCCTACAACAGAATAAAATCCCACAATGCAGTAGTGAATCATGGGGGCAACATTAGAGTTCTCCTGTCATCATAATATCAGGTAGATCAGGTGGAGAATATGGTAACTTACCATAGCAGATGAAAGGAAAGGAGTTGACACAGGGACAATTGATCCATTTAGTATAATAAGTGAATATAAGAATGAATCCCTTATATCCTGGAAGCCAGTTCCTGAATGAGGAGTTACTCTGGTCAGACCATCTCCAGTAGTCTTGAAACAGGCCGATCCACACAGGCAGTCCCCTCAGGGATGTCTTCTGATCTATCGCTGTGTTCTCAGTCTGGTTCCTCACACTGACCAGGTCTGTGTGATACTGTCTGCAGTAACTCTGAGCATCTATCCAGGTCTTGTTCTCATTAATTAAAACATATGTTAGTTTGGTGTCTTGTTTTCCTGTAAAAGTCAAATTTAATAATCAATACGAAAATCCAATAAAATATAATCTACTGATCATCTATTGTACATGTTCTCATTGATTTGATAACTGATTAACAACTTAAAGCTATCATGAGTCTATGTTTCAGCTCAATGACAGCCCTGGCACTTAGAACAGGCTTCATCGTTAGTATGTAAACACTCACCATCATAACAGATGAAGTGATGCTGGTCATCACAGGAGGATTTGTTCCACAGCCCAGCTGTACTCATAAAAGCACAGTTGCCATTTTGGGGCGTCCCAGTGTCCCAGTTTCTGAACTTAGTCTCCCCCTCTCTGTAGAAACGTCTGTCTGCCAGAGACCAGTGCCACTTCATGGAGTCTCCTTTCTTCAGTCCGATCCAAAACCAGTATTTATAATAATTGAGAGTAGTAATCAGCCTGTTCAGGTCCTCCATGTCATCTACTGTGGCCAGGTCAGTGTAATTCTCTCTGCAGTAACTCTGGGCGTCAGTCCAGGTCATAGTAGAGTTGGTAATGAGGTGAAATTGATGAAGACATGAGGAAGGTGTGTAGAAGCCTGTGAACAGAATAATGATTCATGAGGGACATATTCTCCGGCAACTTCTCACCCCCAACCACACTCACCTATGGATCTGTGAACATACAGTACACCCTGGTGTGCAAACACACACACACCAACTACATCCATAAACACACACATACCTACAGCCATAAACACACACATACCTACAGCCATAAACACACACATACCTACATCCATATACACACACACACCCAGCATACATGAACGCATTTGCCCTACGTGGGTATTCAGTGGGCAAAATGGCCACACAGCAAGCCCAACACAGGCTAGCCCACACCAACCCAACACAGGCTAGCCCACACCAACCCAACACAGGCTAGCCCATACCAACCCAACACAGGCTAGCCCACACCAACCCAACACAGGCTAGCCCACACCAACCCAACACAGGCTAGACCACACCAACCCAACACAGGCTAGCCCACAACAACCCAGCACAGGCTAGCCCACACCAACCCAACACAGGGTAGCCCACACCAACCCAACACAGGCAAGCCCACACCAACCCAACACAGGCTAGCCCACACCAACGCAACACAGGCTAGCCCACACCAACCCAACACAGGCTAGCCCACACCAACCCAACACAGGCTAGCCCACACCAACCCAACACAGGCTTGCCCACACCAACCCAACACAGGCTTGCCCACACCAACCCAACACAGGCTAGCCAACTTAAAGCTCAGCAGCAACATGTTAGTGAATGACAGCAGCAGCTCTGTTGTCTTTCTGGTGTAATGTAACACATTAGATACAGTGAGGGAAAAAAGTATTTGATCCCCTGCTGATTTTGTACGTTTGCCCACTGAAAAAGAAACGATCTGTCTATAATTTTAATGGTAGGTTTATTTGAACAGTGAGAGACAGAATAACAACAAAAAAATCCAGACAAAACGCATGTCAAAAATGTTATGAATTGATTAGCAATTTAATGAGGTAAATAAGAATTTGACCCCCTCTCAATCAGAAAGATTTCTGGCTCCCAGGTGTCTTTTATACAGGTAACGAGCTGAGATTAGGAGCACACTCTTAAAGAGAATGCTCCTAATCTCAGCTTGTTACCTGCATAAAAGACACCTGTCCACAGAACCAATCAATCAATCAGATTCCAAACTCTCCACCATGGCCAAGACCAAAGAGCTCTCCAAGGATGTCAGGGACAAGATTGTAGACCTACACAAGGCAGGAATGGGCTACAAGACCATCGCCAAGCAGCTTGGTGAGAAGGTGACAACAGTTGGTGCGATTATTCGCAAATGAAAGAAACACAAAAGAACTGTCAATCTCCCTCGGCCTGGGGCTCCATGCAAGATCTCACCTCGTGAAGTTGCAATGATCATGAGAGAGGTGAGGAATCAGCCCAGAACTACACAGGATGATCTTGTCAATGATCTCAAGGCAGCTGGGACCATAGTCACCAAGAAAACAATTGGTAACACACTACGCCGTGAAGGACTGAAATTTCCCGCACCACACACTAGACTACTGCAACACCGTTTCCCGCACCACACACTAGACTACTGCAACACCGTTTCCCGCACCAGACACTAGACTACTGCAACACTGTTTCCCCTGCAATCAACCCTCACATTGGTGCCACAAAAGAGAGAAGATGATGATGTGCAGGTTCACGGGAAAAAATGTGTGTTGTTTTTGGATATTGATTAGCGATTGTCAACGATGCACAGAAATTCCAAAATGTGTGGAGTTTTTAGCTCAGGTGATTTGTTTGCCATATGTGATCTATAGGCTAAGAGAGCTTCATAAGCTGTTTATTGATTGTGGTGTTTGGAATAACGTGCGAAGACAACCTATTTGGTGAGAATCACAACATAGGCTACAAAATCTCTTCTAGCTCTTAAAGGGGCAGTAGCCTACCTTGGATGTACAATTTTGAATTAAAGCATGATTTATTCTGCAGTTATTCTGCAGTTATTCTAATGCTATTCATTATGTTAGCAATAAAATGTACAGTAAATGTTAATAGTATCTTCTGATTACAATTATTATGTGTATATATAGTAGCTTCCAAAATGTAATTAGGTATATCTAGCTGTCCGATAACACATTCTGATTGAATGGCTTGTCCTGCACTTTGTAAAAACCCAGAGTGCACTGAGTGAATGTTGGAAAAAATATCTTGGTTCCTTTCTAAACGTAGATGTGTGAATGCAAAGAGCACTCACTCCACAAAATAGGTGAAGTGAACTAGCAAAAGAGTTGAGTCCTCATTCAAAGGCAAGGGCAGTGTGAATACAAAGAGAACTGAGAATTTAGCTCTTTTTTTTACATAGTTCACTTTAAATAGGACTGAGATCAATTATTTAAAAGAGGACCATATGTGAAAACACCTAACAGAATTTAGGGATCGTAAATGTTACCATTGACTCACGCTGGGCCACGCTGGGCCAATGTCTTGGGGGCCAGTAGGGAGCCGATTAACAAGGACTCTTCAGCCCAAAGTGGGCATGTTTGCTGACACACACACACACACACACACACACTCAAACACACACACACACACACACATACTAAACTGACCTGAGATTAGCAGGGTGAGATACAAACATTGTTCCATCTCTGTGAAATTCAAAGGTTACATGATTAAAATGTATACTGTACACAGACTTTTACAAAACTTTATAAATGCAAACTGTCTTTCTCCTTCTTTACTAATATGACGTGATAGGACAGGTCAAGACAGTAATCCCCACATTATCACCTGTTCAGACACATGAACAATCATTGATTGTTAGGTCAGGTTTCTAAAGTATTGGAAGTGGGTAGGGGTGAAAAACCTCAACTTAACATTTTCAGAGGGCCAACAAGGGTAAGAACACATGGTTTATTATTCTACACTGGAACCTTCCAAACTGCACCATGATTCCTATGGTCACACACTGCCTGACTTTAAACACAATGAAAACACAATGAAAGGTTTTGAACATAAGATAGAGGATATTACACAATTAGAGTTTGTGTTCCAAGAGTTTTGGAAATGTACCACTTACATCTGAAAAAATATTGGGGAAAAAACTATAAATACACTTCTCTACAATAAAATTGCTAGATTTTCAACATGATTATACCATCCAAAATGGCCTCACCTGTTATTTGAAGGTAACTCTGTCTTTCGTTCTCTCTCGCTCCGTCTCTCCAGATTTAACCTATAAACCTTACACTGTTCCTAATTTCCTTGAATGTGTTATTTATCAACAAAAACAACTGTGCACTTGACATTCATCCCACTGGAAAAGGGGTTGGACAGAGCAATAGAAGGAAACAGTTAAAGAGGCTATACAGAACATTTGCATGTGATGGTACTCTTGATCCATAGGAGATAACCCAGTCCTCTAGACAGACATATTGCCCAGAAATGGCCTCAATGTACAGAAAAGGACCCACCTCCTAATGTCTAAAAACTAAGGTTTGTGTGGTTTTAAGTATTGTTCAGGTGAGTGAGGCCTGAATTGAGAGTGACACTCCCAGGTAAAGCCACTTGACTGGAACAGGACTAGAGGTAAACCACAGAGACAGGCAGGAACCCAGAGGCCCTGGTCTCAGCTCTCACTCTCCGAAAATGTGTTTTTTAAGACAACTTCCTCAGGTTTGACATTAGGGGTTCCTAGAATGTTTTTAGTTGTCTATATTTGAATGTTATTCAGGTAATTATTGGGCTGCCATGGTAAACATATATGCACTGAGTGTACAAAACTTTAGGAACACCTTCCTAATATTCAGTTGCCCTCAGAACAGCCTAAATTTGTCGGTGCATTAAATCTACAAGGTGTCTAAATTGTTAAACAGGGATGCTGGCCCAAGTCGACACCAATGATTCCCACAGTTGTGTCAAGTTGGCTGGTAGTGGATCTCTACTCCAATTAGCTCGTTCCATTTTATCCCACAGATGATCAATTGGATTGATATCTGATGACTGGTGAATTAACTGTCATGGAAAGAGCAGGTGGTCCAAATGTTTTGTACACTCAGTGTATAGATCAACATGAACTACTCTAGCATTGGGTCCTCAGCCCTCCCTCTCCTCTGTTATTGGGTGCTCTGCACTCCCTCTCCGCTGTCATTGGGTGCTCAGCCCTCACTCTCCTATGTAATTGGGTACTCTCCCCTCCTTCTCCTCTGTCATTGGGTGTTCGGTCCTCCCTCTCCTCTGTGATTGGGTGCTATGCTCTCCCTCTCCTCTGTCATTGGGTGTTCTTCCTCTCTCTCTGTTTCTCTCTTTCTATTTTCTCTCTTCCCCTCTCTTTCCCTTCTCTGTCTCTCATCCTGTATCTCAGTCTCTCTCTCTCTCTCTCTCTCTCTCTCTCTCTGTTTCTGTCTATTTCTCTCTCTTCCCCTTTCTTTCTCTCACTCTGTTTCTCATCCTCTCCCTCTCGCGCTCATCCTCATCCTCATCCTCTCCCTCTCTCCCTCTCTCTCTCTCTCTATTTATTTCAACACTCAGCAACAGAGAGACAGGTAAAACAGACACAGGCTAATGTATGTGAAGACAAAATACTGGAGAGAAAATGTATTGGATGCTAAATGGTATACCTGGATGTGAACTGTGTTTTAACGCTGTGATTTGCTGTGATCAGTGTACTGTAATGAGACAGTGAGCATATGGGTGACAGCACAGTGATACTCGGTAACACTTACTATTAAGCCCATATTGATAATACATTTATACATTGATTTATTTATTTAACATTTATTTAACTAGGCAAGTCAGTTAAGAACACATTCTTATTTACAATGACGGCCTACCCCGGCCAAACCCGGACGATGCTGGCCAAATGTGCGCCGCCCTATTGGACTCTCAATCACGGCCGGATTGTGATACAGCCTGGAATCGAACCAGGGTCTGTAGTGACGCCTCTAGCACTGAGATGCAGTGCTTTAGACCGCTGCACGCTCATAGATTAATAATGTTATAGACTCATAATCCCATATACCAAAACTCCTAATGCATTAAAGTATAATCATAATAATAATATAATAATAATATGCCATTTAGCAGATCTCTTACAATGTACAGCAACATAGTGTTTCATAATTACTGGTCACTTTTTCCTCAGGGATCGCACAGCGTTACACATTTCAAAATACCATGTGATTTACATTTTAGTCATTAAGCAGACGCTCTTATCCAGAGCGACTTACAGTTAGTGAGTGCATACATTATTTTTATTTTTTTTCATACTATTTTTCGAGGAATCGAACCCTCTATCAACTGAGCTACATCCCTGCCAGCCATTCCCTCCCCTACCCTGGACGATGCTGGGCCAATTGTGCGCCGTCCCATGGGTCTCCCGGTCACGGCCGGCTACAACAGAGCCTGGATTCGAACCAGGATCTCTAGTGGCACAGCTAGCACTGTGATGCAGTGCCTTAGACCACTGCGCCACTCGGGAGGTAATTCTTCTGTAATGGTGAGTTGGCTATATGTACATACGATATTCATCAAAACCTTTCTTCTCAACTTGACTCAATAGTTAGCTAGCTAGCAAGCTGGTCATATAAGTTGGGAATAAAAGTTTGGATCAACAGTGTATGTGTAAACGTAGCAGCTAGAGTGGATCCCACTATCTGTCACTCCATTCAGAGCTACACTACAGGTCAAAAGAGTGTGCAAAGCTGTCATCAAGGTAAAGGGTTGCTATTTGAAGAACCTCAAATATAAAATATATTTTGATTTGTTTAACACTTTTTTGGTCACTACATGATTCCATATGACATTTAAATTTTAGTCATTTAGCAGACGCTCTTATCCAGAGCGACTTACAGTTAGTGCATACATTACTTTTTTTTTTTTTTTTTTCATACCCCCCGTGGGAAACAAACCCACAACCCTGGCGTTGCAAACGTATGTGTTATTTCATAGTTTTGATGTCTTCACTATTATTCTACAATGTAGAAAATAGTAAAAATAAAGATAAATCCTTGAATGAGTAGGTGTTCTAAAACTTTTGACCGGTACTGTATAGCAATAGCAATAGTGACAGCTTCTGGTGCATTACGTTTGGCTGCCATAGACATTTCATCACTTTACCTAAAGCGATCAAAGATGACTGGCTTGTAGGTATGATGACTGGCTTGTAAGTATTCTATAACACACCATAACAAAGATTGACAGACAAAATTAAAAGAGCATATTTATATAATGAATATGAATTCGGAGGACAGAAATTATTAAATATTAAAGCATTAGACCTATCACTAAAATCTTCAGTCATCCAAAAGTTATACTTAAATCCGAACTGGTTCTCAAGCAAATTAGTAAGATTGTCTCACCCACTGTTCAAGAAAGGCCTTTTTCCCTTTATTCAGATTACAACCTCTCACTTTCAGTTATTTGAAAAGGAAATAATCTCCCAAATGTCACTATTTCTAAAACAAGCCATAGAAAGTTGGTTGCAATTTCAATTTAATCCTCCAGAAACGACAGAACAAATAATGCAACAAATATTGTGGTTAAATTCAAATATACTAATTGACAAAAAACCTTTATTTTTTGACAGAATGTTTAAAAAAGGTATAATCTTCGTAAATGATATCATCGGTAGGACTGGTGGAGTTATGTCGCACATGCAGCTAACAAAAACATATGGAAATGTCTGCTCTACCCAAAATTACAACCAAATAATTGCAGCCTTACCGCAAAAGTGGAAGAGGAAAGTTGAAGGGGGAGAAAGTAAGGAACTTGTCTGTCGGCCTTGCATTAAAGAACATAATTGGTTAAGGAAAACTGTGATAAATAAAAAAGTATATCAGTTTCACTTAAGGACCAAAGGATTGACAGCAGTCCCATATAGATTGCAAAATAGTTGGGAAGAGATCTTTGACGTACCGATCCCATGGCATAGTGTTTATGAACTGACACGCAAAACGACACCGGATTCAAAAATTAGAATCTTTCAATTTAAATTATTATATAAAATTCTTGCTACCAATAGAATGTTATTTATATGGGGGATACAATCTTCCCAGCTCTGCAGATTTTGCTGTGAAGAGATAGAATCATTAGATCATTTGTTTTGGTTCTGTCCATTTGTAGCTTGTTTTTGGACACAGGTCCAGGAATGGCTAAAGGATTGCAATATTTACCTGGAACTAACCTTGCAGATAGCATTACTGGGTGATCTGAAAAGTCATAGTCAATCAATCAATAATATAATAATACTTTTAGCAAAAATGTTTATTTTTAATTCACAATCTGTAGAAGCAATGAGAATAGAAAGGTTCAGAACTTTTGTAAAACATCACAGTATGGTTGAAATATATATGGCAAATAGAAATCCTATATGGATGGTGTTAAGAGATAGATGGGAGGTATTGAATAGAGTTGAAGGATGGGACTAATAACAAATAACAACAAATAATAACAAAGATAGCTAATAATGTAAGCATACTGTGTCCATAATAAGTATATAGGTTGTATGTTGGGAGCTTTTGGGAAAGAGCACAGTTAGAAAGATATGGCATTTAGAAGCAAACCGGATGGACATCATGAAAATGATCGGAGAGGTTGAGAGTAGAAGAAGTTTAGGAGCAAAAAAATAAATATATATATATATATATATATATATATATATATATATATATATATATATATATATATATATATATATATATATATATATATATATAGATATAGATAGATATAGAATTATTGTAAAATTAACTCTGTCTATAAGGTGTAGATAGTAAGTATAGACCGGAAGTAGAGGCCTGGGCGTTGTTGTTCACTAATTTACTCCAAGTAGGGAAAGGATGGTGGGGTTGAAAAGTAATAAAGGGGAATATACAGGTAAAAGTCAGTAAATTAGAATATTTTGAAAAACTTGATTTATTTCAGTAATTGCATTCAAAAGGTGTAACTTGTACATTATATTTATTCATTGCACACAGACTGATGCATTCAAATGTTTATTTCATTTAATTTTGATGATTTGAAGTGGCAACAAATGAAAATCCAAAATTCCGTGTGTCACAAAATTAGAATATTACTTAAGGCTAATACAAAAAAGGGATTTTTTAGAAATGTTGGCCAACTGAAAAGTATGAAAAAGAAAAATATGAGCATGTACAATACTCAATACTTGGTTGGAGCTCCTTTTGCCTCAATTACTGCATTAATGCGGCGTGGCATGGAGTCGATGAGTTTCTGGCACTGCTCAGGTGTTATGAGAGCCCAGGTTGCTCTGATAGTGGCCTTCAACTCTTCTGCGTTGTTGGGTCTGGCATTCTGCATCTTCCTTTTCACAATACCCCACAGATTTTCTATGGGGCTAAGGTCAGGGGAGTTGGCTGGCCAATTTAGAACAGAAATACCATGGTCCGTAAACCAGGCACGGGTAGATTTTGCGCTGTGTGCAGGCGCCAAGTCCTGTTGGAACCTGAAATCTCCATCTTCATAGAGCAGGTCAGCAGCAGGAAGCATGAAGTGCTCTAAAACTTGCTGGTAGACGGCTGCGTTGACCCTGGATCTCAGGAAACAGAGTGGACCGACACCAGCAGATGACATGGCACCCCAAACCATCACTGATGGTGGAAACTTTACACTAGACTTCAGGCAACGTGGATCCTGTGCCTCTCCTGTCTTCCTCCAGACTCTGGGACCTCGATTTCCAAAGGAAATGCAAAATTTGCTTTCGTCAGAAAACATGACTTTAGACCACTCAGCAGCAGTCCAGCTCTTTTTTTCCTTAGCCCAGGTGAGACGCTTTTCGCGCTGTTTCTTGGTCAACAGTGGCTTGACACGAGGTATGCGGCAGTTGAAACCCATGTCTTTCAAGCGTCTCTTGGTGGTGGATCTTGAAGCCCTGACTCCAGCAGCTGTCCACTCCTTGTGAATCTCCCCCACATTTTTGAATGGGTTTTTTTTCACAATCTTGACTAGGGCGCGGTGATCCCTATCGCTTGTACACTTTTTCTGACCACAGTTTTTCCTTCCCTTTGCCTCTCTATTAATGTGTTTGGACACAGAGCTCTGAGAACAGCCAGCCTCTTCTGCAATAACCTTTTGTGTCTTTCCCTCCTTGTGCAATGTGTCGATGGTCGCCTTTTGGACAGCTGTCAAATCTGAAGTCTTCCCCATGTTTGTGTAGGCTTCAGAACTGGACTGAGAGACCATTTAAAGCCCTTTGCAGGTGTTTTGAGTTAATCAGCTGATTATTTTGTGGCACCAGGTGTCTTCAAAATGTAACCCTTACACAATATTCTAATTTTGTGACACACGGAATTTTGGATTTTCATTTGTTGCCACTTCAAATCATCAAAATTAAATGAAATAAACATTTGAATGCATCAGTCTGTGTGCAATGAATAAATATAATGTACAAGTTACACCTTTTGAATGCAATTACTGAAATAAATTAAGTTTTTCAAAATATTCTAATTTACTGACTTTTACCTGTATATATAAAAAATTAAAAAAAACATGGGGGATTGGAAGTGATGCAGACAATTACATTGATAGAAGATACAATCTATCTGCAATATTAAGCTGATCCATCCCCCCGAAAAAAAAGAAAATAAAAAAAAAAAAAAAGAAAAAAAAAAAAAGAAAAAAAAAAAAAAAAAAAAGATTGTGATGAAATAATAACGATGTGCTGCTCATTGACAAAAACATTATGAATACATCACACTGACGGTCTTTACAATGCTTCATCCTTGGGGAAAAGTGACCAGTAATTATGAAGCACTATGTTACTGTGATTATATGATTATATTTTGCATAATGCATTATGAATTGGGGCTTCATAGAAAGTGTTACCAGATTCTTTTTTTGTGGAAGAACAAGTCTTCAACTGCAATATACAGTATAAGTTTTCATTGTGGAAAAACATGACGTCTCAATGTTTTTTGAATCACGGCTTTCAATTGTCAATTGTGTTATTCCGTGTGCTCCAGCATATTGACACTCTTGCACTTTATAATGGAGCAGAATGTTCTGTTTTCTCTTCTCAGAATTGGTTTAATGGCCATTTTTTACCCTGTAGGCACCTGCAACTTATCACAGGTGAGATAAATTACACATAAACGAGAATCACTTGCCTCCAACAATTGTTTTACTTTCAAGTGGAAAAATATCCATTTCAGTTCAGAGGTTTTTTTATTGGTCCTTGTATATCATACAAAAACACGCATGAACACCAAAAGTGTTTTAAATTTCAACTTATTTTAGAGGAAATAGTGAATCGTGTGAGTGTACAAAACATTAAGGACGCCTTCTCTTTCCATGACATAGATTGACCAGGGGAATCCAGGTGAAAGCTATAATCCCTTATTGATGTCACTTGTTAAATCCACTTTAATCAGTGTAGATGAAGGGGAGGAGACAGGTTAAAGAAGGGTTTGTAAGCCTTGAGATAATTGAGACATGGATTGTGTATGTGTACCATTCAGAGGGTGAATAGGCAACACAAAATATTGAAGTGCCTTTGAACGGGGTATGGTAGTAGGTACCAGGCGCACCAGTTTGTGTCAAGAACTGCAACGCTGCTGGGTTTTTCACGCTCAACAGTTTTGTGTTTGTATCTAGAATGGTCTACCACCCAAAGGACATCCAGGCAACTTGATACAAATGTGGGAAACATTGGATTCAACATGGTCCAGCATCCCTGTGGAACGCTTTCGACACGTTGTAGAGTCCATTCACCGACAAATTGAGGCTGTTCTAAAGGCAAACATTCTCCAGGAGTCTTGATGTTTATCCAGGTGCTTCCAAGGTGCTTTTTGACAAACTTGAGTCAACTTTTTGGACAAGATGGGTCCCATTATGTCTGGCGAAAACCAAACACTGCATTCCACAGAAAAAAACTCATACCAACAGTCAAGCATGGTGGTGGTAGTGTGATGGTTTGGGGATGCTTCGCTGCATCAGAACCTGGACGACTTGCCTTAATAGAAGGAACCATGAATCAGATAATTCTATTGGAGAATGTCAGGCCATCAGTCTGTGAGCTGAAGCTGAAGCGCAGCTGGGTCATGCAGCAAGGCAATGATCCAAAACACACAAGTCTAAATGAAGATGGTTAAAAAGCAACACATTTGAAGTTTTGGAATGGCCTAGTCAAAGTCCAGACCTAATCCCAATTGAGATGTTGTGGCAGGACTTGAAACGAGCAGTTCATACTTGAATACCCACAAATATCGTTAAAATAAAGCAGTTCTGAGTGGAAGAGTGGGCCAAAATTCCTCCACAGTGACGTGAGAGACTGATCAACTACATGAAGCGTTTGGTTGGAGTCATTGCAGCTTAAGGTGGCACAGCCAGTTATTGAGTGAAAGGGGGCAATTACTTTTTCACACATGGACACTGGGTGTTACATAACTTTGTTTATGAAATAAGTATGTAATTGTTGTGTTATTTGTTCACTCAGGTTCCCTTTATCTAATATTCAGTTTTCTTTGAAGATCTGATAACATTCCGTATGAAAAATATGCAAAAGTTGAGAAAATTTGAAAGGGGGCAAATACTATTTTTACAGCACTGTATATTAACATAACTACAGATAACTAATTTACAGACATGATGTATTCAATGTCTATCTGGAGAACACACCCCTGTAATAAAACAACCAAGTCAATACAATTATCAAGAAAAACATATAATAATAAAATATCATTAATGTTCATAATTAAACAATTTACTTAATAAAAAACAATTAAATAGGCTGAGTACAGTTAAGATAATTAATGTAAATAAAAAGAGAAATGTCAGGAGAACATTTGATATAATTAGAGTTCTCTCTTTGTCATCATCCTCTTCTTCCTCTTCTTCATCTTCTTCTCCTCCTCCTCTTCTTTCTTGGGAGACCCCTCTTTCTCCTTGTTGAAGACCTTCCCATCGGGCTGCTTTTTCCATGTCAGTTTGGTGTCTGCAGGTAACCCCTGCTCCTTCAGCTTGTTCTTTATCTGGAGAAACACACACACAGAGAGAGAGAGAGAGAGAGAGAGAGAGAGAGAGAGAGACAGAAAGAGACTATATCATTCTGTAATAGTCTTTCTGAAGATCTACAACTACCATTCCTTCCTGCTATACTGACATGTTCTTGACTTCAACCCTTTGACTCTATGGGGAGATGATGCTTATATTTGTCCTATTTCACACATGTACACGTGTCTTTTAATATGCATTTGTGAATTGGAAATGTGTTTTTTGAATATCCCACTCTCCCTGAAACACCTTCGGAGAGTGGGGTCACTGCCAGGAGAGGAGGTCATCCACAACAGACTAGGCCCCAGACCAGAGAGGAGGTCATCCACAACAGACTAATAATAATATAATAATAATAATAATAATAATATGCCATTTAGCAGACGCTTTTATCCAAAGCGACTTACAGTCGTGTGTGCATACATTTTTGTGTATGGGTGGTCCCGGGGATCGAACCCACTACCTTGGCGTTACAAGCGCCATGCTCTACCAGCTGAGCTACAGAGGACCACGACCAGAGAGGAGGTCATCCACAACAGACTAGGACCCAGACCAGAGAGGAGGTCATCCACAACAGACTAGGACCCAGACCAGAGAGGAGGTCATCCACAATGGAATAGGACCCAGACCAGAGAGGAGGTCATCCACAACAGACTAGGACCCAGACCAGAGAGGAGGTCATCCACAACAGACTAGGACCCAGACCAGGGAGGAGGTCATCCACAACAGACTAGGACCCAGACCAGGAGAAGAGGTCTGTACAGTTTGTATCATTACTGAGTTTGTTCTTCATGAGCAGGGTGAAACTCACCTCTTGTAAGATTTCGTCCTGAACAGCAGGATCGCTGAGGTTCAGATTTGGATCCTTTGGAGTCATCTTCACTCTCACCACCTGTCTCTTCAGTTGAGGTTTCTCAGGGGTCTCCACAGCTGGGCCTACAACTGAATAAAATCCCACAATGACAGTAGTGAATCATGGGGGCAACATTAGAGTTCTCCTGTCATCATAATATCAGGTAGATCAGGTGGAGAATATGGTAACTTACCATAGCAGATGAAAGGATATGAGTTGACACAGGGTTGATTTTTCAATTTCTTATGATAATAATCATAATAAGGATATAAAGACATCAGAATGCAGTTGTAACTCTGATCTATTGAAGGACATCCTGGAATCCAGTTCCTGAATGAGGAGTCACTCTGGTCAGACCATCTCCAGTAGTCTTGAAACAGGCCGATCCACACAGGCAGTCCCCTCAGTAATATCGTCTGCTCTATCTCTGTGTTCTCTTTCTGGTTCCTCACACTGACCAGGTCTGTGTGATACTGTCTGCAGTAACTCTGAGCATCTCTCCAGGTCTTTTTCTCCAGAATAAAGACGTATTTTAGGTTGGTGATTTGTTTTCCTGCAAAAGTCATATTTAACAATCAATGCGAAAATCCAATGAAATATAATCTGCTGATCATCTATAGTACATGTTCTCATTGATGTGATAACAGATAAATAACTGATTAACAACTTAAAGCCATCATGAGTCTATGTTTCAACTCAATGACAGCCCTGGCACTTAGAACAGGCTTCATCGTTAGTATGTAAACACTCACCATTATAACAGATGAAGAGATGCTGGTCATCACAGGAGGTGTTGTTCCACAGCCCAGCTGTACTCATAAAAGCACAGTTGCCATTGTGGGGCGTCCCAGTGTCCCAGTTTCTAAACTCAGTCTCCCCCTCTCTGTAGAAACGTCTGTCTGCCAGAGACCACTGCCACTTCATGGAGTCTCCTTTCTTCAGTCCAATCCAATGCCAGGAATACAAATAATTGAGAGTAGTATTCAGCCTGTTCAGGTCCTCCATGTCATCTACTGTGGCCAGGTCAGTGTACTGTGCTCTGCAGTAACTCTGGGCGTCAGTCCAGGTCATATAGTTGGTAATGAGGTGAAATTGATGAAGACATGAGGAAGGTGTGTAGAACCCTGTGAACAGAATAATGATTCATGAGGGATATTTTCTCCGGCAACTTCTCAACCCCAACCACACTCATCTATGGATCTGTGAACATACAGTACACCCTGGTGTGCAAACACACACACACCAACTACATCCATAAACACACACATACCTACAGCCATAAACACACACACACCAAGCATACATGAACGCATTTGCCCTGCGTGGGTATTCAGTGGGAAAGGTGGGCACACAGCAAGCCCAACACATGCTAGCCCACACCAACCCAACACAGGCTAGCCCTCACCAACCCAACACAGGCTAGTCCACAACAACCCAACACAGGCTTGCCCACACCAACCCAACACAGGCTAGCCCACAACAACCCAACACAGGCTAGCCCACACCAACCCAACACAGGCTAGCCCACAACAACCCAACATAGGCTAGCCCACACCAACCCAACACAGGCTAGCCCACACCAACCCAACACAGGCTAGCCCACACCAACCCAACACAGGCTAGCCCACACCAACCCAACACAGGCTAGCCCTCACCAACCCAACACCGGCTAGCCCACAACAACCCAACACAGGCTAGCCCACACCAACCCAACACAGGCTAGCCCACACCAACCCAACACAGGCTAGCCCTCACCAACCCAACACAGGCTAGACCACACCAACCCAACACAGGCTAGCCCACACCAACCCAACACAGGCTAGCCCTCACCAACCCAACACAGGCTAGCCCACACCAACCCAACACAGGCTAGCCAACTTAAAGCCCAGCAGCAACATGTTAGTGAATGACATAGCAGCTCTGTTGTCTTTCTGGTGTAATGTAACACATTAGATAAATAAGGTCGTTTTCACACTTGGGCCCTTTCAGCCAATTTCTGTTAACTCAGTGAGGTTTGCTTAATTTTTTGTGCAGTGTGAAGACTTGAAAGGAACTCAGACCCATCAAAAGAGCCCCAGAAGCGAATCGAACTGAGATGGTCTGAGTTCGTTACGCTTGAATTCCGCTGGTAAAGTCACTTTTTTTAGGCCAATGTGAACACAAAGCTCCCCAGGTTCGCTTGTCATTATTCCCGCACCACACACTAGACTACTGCAACACCGTTTCCCGCACCACACACTAGACTACTGCAACACCGTTTCCCGCACCACACACTAGACTACTGCAACACCGTTTCCCGCACCACACACTAGACTACTGCAACACCGTTTCCCCTGCAATCAACCCTCATATTGGTGCCACAAAAGATAGAAGATGATGATGTGCAGGTTCACAGGAAAAAATGTGTGTTGTTTTTGGATATTGATTAGCGATTGTCAACGATGCACAGAAATTCCAAAATGTGTGGAGTTTTTAGCTCAGGTGATTTGTTTGCCATATGTGATCTATAGGCTAAGAGAGCTTCATAAGCTGTTTATTGATTGTGGGGTTTGAATAACGTGCGAAGACAACCTATTTGGTGAGAATCACAACATATGCTACAAAATCTCTTCTAGCTCTTAAAGGGGCAGTAGCCTACCTTGGGTGTACAATTTTGAATTAAAGCATGATTTATTCTGCAGTTATTCTGCAGTTATTCTAATGCTATTCATTATGTTAGCAATAATATGTACAGTAAATGTTAATAGTGTCTTCTGATTACAATGATTATGTCTATATACATAGTAGCTTCCAAAATGTAAGAAGGTATATGTAGCTGTCCGATAACACATTCTGATTGAATGGCTTGTCCTGCGCTTTGTAAAAACCCAGAGCGCACTGAGTGAATGTTGGAAAAAGATATTGGTTTCTTTCTAAACGTACAAGTGTGAATGCAAAGAGCACTCACTCCACAAAATAGGTGAAGTGAACTAGCAAAAGAGTTGAGTCCTCATTCAAAGGCAAGGGCAGTGTGAATACAAAGAGAACTGAGTTATTTAGCTCTTTTTTTTTACCTAGTTCACTTTAAAGAGGACTGAGATCAGTTATTTAAAAGAGGACCATATGTGAAAACACCTAACAGAATGTAGGGCTCGTAAATGTTACCATTGATTCACGCTGGGCCACGCTGGGCCAATGTCTTGGGGGCCAGTAGGGAGCCGATTAACAAGGACTCTTCAGCCCAAAGTGGGCATGTTTGCTGGGACACACACACACACACACACACACACACACACACACACACACACACACACACACACACACACACACACACACACACACACACACACACATACTAAACTGACCTGAGATTAGCAGGGTGAGATACAAAAATGGTTCCATCTCTGTGAAATTCAAAGGTTATATGATTAAAATGTATACTGTACACAGACTTTTACAAAACTTTATAAATGCAAACTGTCTTTCTCCTTCTTTACTAATATGACGTGATAGGACAGGTCAAGATAGTGCTCCCCACATTATCACCTGTTCAGAGACATGAACAATCACTGATTGTTAGGTCAGGTTTCTAAAGTATTGGAAGTGGGTAGGGGTGAAAAACCTCAACATAACATTTTCAGAGGGCCAACAAGGGTAAGAACACATGGTTGATTATTCTACACTGGAACCTTCCAAACTGGAACATGATTCCTATGGTCACACACTGCCTGACTTTAAACACAATGAAAACACAATGAAAGGTTTTGAACATAAGACAGAGGATATTACACAATTAGAGTTTGTGTTCCAAGAGTTTTGGAAATGTACCACTTACATCTGAAAAAATATTGGGGAAAAAACTATAAATACACTTCTCTACAATAAAATTGCTAGATTTCGAACATGATTATACAATCCAAAATGGCCTCACCTGTTATTTGAAGGTAACTCTGTCTTTCGTTCTCTCTCGCTCCGTCTATCCAGATTTGCCCAATAAACCTTACACTGTTCCTAATTTCCTTGAATGTGTTATTTATCAACAAAAACAACTGTGCACGTGACTTTCATCCCACTGGAAAAGGGGTTGGACAGAACCAGAGAAGGAAACAGTTAGAGAGGTTATACAGAACATTTGCATGTGATGGTACTCTTGATCCAAAGGAGATAACCCAGTCCTCTAGACAGACATATTGCCCAGAAATGGCCTCAATGTACTGAAAAGGACCTACCTCCTCACGTCTAAAAACTAAGGGTTGTGTGGTTTTAAGTATTGTTCAGGTGAGTGAGGCCTGAATTGAGAGTGACACTCCCAGGTAAAGCCACTTGACTGGAACAGGACTAGAGGTAAACCACAGAGACAGGCAGGAACCCAGAGGCCCTGGTCTCAGCTCTCACTCTCTGAAAATGTGTTTTTTAAGACAAATTCCTCAGGTTTTACATTGGGGGTTCCTAGAATGTTTTTAGTTGTCTATATTTGAATGTTATTCAGGTAATTATTGGGCCGCTATGGTAAAAATATATACACTGATTGTACAAAACATTAGGAACACCTTCCTAATATTCAGTTGCCCTCAGAACAGCCTCAATTCGTCAGTGCATTAAATCTACAAGGTGTCTAAATTGTTCCACAGGGATGCTGGCCCAAGTCGACGCCAATGATTCCCACAGTTATGTCAAGTTGGCTGGTAGTGGATCTCTACTCCAACTAGCTCGTTCCATTTTATCCCACAGATGATCAATTGGATTGATATCTGATGAATGGTGAATTAACTGTCATGGAAAGAGCAGGTGGTCCAAATGTTTTGTACACTCAGTGTATAGATCAACATGAACTACTCTAGCATTGGGTCCTCAGCCCTCCCTCTCCGCTGTCATTGGGTGCTCTCCCCTCTCTCTCCTCTTTCATTGGGTGCTATACCCTCTCTCTCCTCTGTCATTGGGTGTTCGGCCCTCCCTTTCCTCTGTCATTGGGTGCTCAGCCCTCCCTCCCCTCTGTCATTGGGTGCTCTTCCTTCTCTCTCCTTTGTCATTGGGTGCTCAGCCCTCCAACTCCTGTGTCTTTGGGTGCTCTCTCCTCTCTCTCCTCTGTCATTGGCTGTTTGGCCCTCCTTCTCCTCTGTCATTGGGTGATATTCTCTCTCTCTCCTCTGTCATTGGGTGATATACACTCCCTCTCCTCTGTCATTGGGTGGTCTACACTCCCTCTCCTCTGCCATTGGGTGTTCTACACTCTTTTTCCTCTGTCATTGGGTGTTCTACTCTCTCTCTCCTCTGTCATTGGGTGTTCTACTCTCTCTCTCCTCTGCCATTGGGTGTTCTACACTCTTTCTCCTCTGTCATTGGGTGTTCTACTCTCTCTCTCCTCTGTCATTGGGTGTTCTACACTCTTTCTCCTCTGTCAATGGGTGTTCTACACTATTTTTCCTCTGTCATTGGGTGTTCTACACTCCCTCTCCTCTGTCATTGGGTGTTCTACTCTCTCTCTCCTATATTCAGTGAATTCATGCAAAACTTTGCCCTTCTCCAAATGCAAACCATTTGTCAGCAGGTCATGGTTACAGCTGACACCTGTTTGGTGGTTGAGATGGGTCTTGATAAGTAACAAATGGAATATGAACCAAATATACAATTCTCATATAAAATTGTATCTGACAATATATAGTGTTGTGTGGTTGCTTGGCTGGAGGTTATGCATGTACACAAAATAGTCAAAATTGGTGGTGAAATGAAAAAAAATAACTTGTTAAAAAAATATCAAAATAATAAATAACGGAAAGGTGGTGCGTGCATATGTATTCACCCGCATTGCTATGAAGCCCCTAAATAAGATCTGGTGCAACCAATTACCTTCAGAAGTCACATAATTAGTTAAATAAAGTCCACCTGTGTGCAATCTAAGTGTCACATGATCTCAGTATATATACACCTGTTCTGAAAGGCCCCAGAGTCTGCAACACCACTAAGCAAGGGGCGCCACCAAGCAAGCGGCACCATGAAGACCAAGGAGCTCTCCAAACAGGTCAGGGACAAAGTTGTGGAGAATTCAGATAAGGGTTGGGTTATAAAAAAATATCAGAAACTTTGAACATCCCACAGAGCACCATTAAATCCATTATTAAAAAAATGAAAGAATATGGCACCACAAGAAACCTGCCAAGAGACGGCCGCCCATCAAAACTCACAAGACCAGGCAAGGAGGGCATTAATCAGAGAGGCAACAAAGAGACCAAAGATAACCCTGAAGGAGCTGCAAAGCTCCACAGCGGAGATTGGAGTATCTGTCCATAGGACCACTTTAAGCCGTACACTCCACAGAGCTGGGCTTTACGGAAGAGTGGCATCATGCTAAATACAGGGAAATTCTTGAGGGAAACCTGTTTCAGTCTTCCAGAGATTTGAGACTGGGACAGAGAATCACCTTCCACAGGACAATGACCCTAAGCATAATGCTAAAGCAACACTTGAGTGGTTTAAGGGGAAACATTTAAATGTCTTTGAATGGCCTAGTCAAAGCCCATACCTCAATCCAATTGAGAATATGTGGTATGACTTAAAGATTGCAGTACACCAGCGGAACCCATCTAACTTGAAGGAGCTGGAGCAGTTTTGCCTTGAAGAATGGGCAAAAATCCCAGTGGCTAGAAGTGCCAAGCTTATAGAGACATACCCCAAGAGACTTGCAGCTATAATTGCTGCAAATGGTGGCTCTACAAAATATTGACTTTGGGGGGGGGGGTTAATAGTTATGCACGCTCAAGTTTTCTGTTTTTTGCATCTTCAAAGTGGTAGGCATGTTGTGTAAATCAAATGATACAAATCAATTTTAATTCCAGGTTGTAAGGCAACAAAATAGGAAAAATGCCAAGGGGGGTGAAAACTTTCGCAAGTCACTGTATGTATCAGATAATAAAGTGTTTAATCAGATTCAAATTCAATCAATTCCTCTGTTTTGTTTCTTTATGTCGTTTTGATGCCCTCTAAATAATTGCTCGGTAATTTTTCACCCAAAAGTTTTTCATTGTCTTTTAGTGCCGTCCTTTTCAGGTTTAGTCAGCTTCAGCTGCTGTTTGAATTCCATTCTTATTTATTTCATTAGTGACTGAAGAAAAGTGTCTTTGCCATCTCTTCCCTGTGTGGGTAGCCATATCTAGTGAGGGCAGCCATATCTAGTGAGGGCAGCCATATCTAGTGAGGGCAGCCATATCTAGTGAGGGCAAACATATCTAGTGAGGACAGCCATATCTAGTAAGGGCAGCCATATCTAGTGAGGGCAGCCATATCTAGTGAGGACAGCCATATCTAGTGAGGGCAGCCATATCTAGTGAGGGCAGCCATATCTTGTAAGGGCAGCCATATCTAGTGAGGGCAGCCATATCTAGTGAGGGCAGCCATATCTAGTGAGGGCAGCCATATCTAGTGAGGGCAGCCATATCTAGTGAGGACAGCCATATCTAGTAAGGGCAGCCATATCTAGTGAGGGCAGCCATATCTAGTGAGGGCAGCCATATCTAATGAGGGCAGCCATATCTAGTGAGGGCAGCCATATCTAGTGAGGGCAGCCATATCTTGTAAGGGCAGCCATATCTAGTGAGGGCAGCCATATCTAGTGAGGGCAGCCACCTCTTCCTGATTCTGCCATTTTACTACATGATGATGATGACACCTCCCTATTTTGCAGGCCACAGTGAAGCTTTTCAGAGTGTGTGTTGGAGTGTGTGTGTGTGTGCCTGCTACCCTGTCAGCCTTTGTGTGTGTGTGCGTGTGCATGTTAGTGTCTATGAGGTTTTTCTAAGGAGAGGGACAAGAGGCTCTTCCCACACAGTTCCAAGCACGACAGTGAGCCACCATGTTTGAAATCAACCAAAACTAACAAGACAATCATTTGGGTGCTTGTACATTAAAATATTCCAAGACATCCCCTACATCAGGGGTGCCCCCCCCTCTACATCCTCCTGAAAAGTCTTATTCATATCAAAGTATTTTTTTACGTCCAACGTGCATTATGTTACCATGGGCAACCGGGGAGGTGGAATTTATTCAGGATTCCATACCATTTACAGAAAATGAATAATTTAAGGAAAGAACGGACACCTCTCTCTCACCAGAGAGCCTACTGACTCCTTGCACGTACACAGTCGCAATGATGTGTACAGAAGGTGGCATTGTAATGTGGTAGTGACGTAACATGGAAGGTGGTGGAAGGCTACTTTGTTTGTCATTTTCATATGCTAAGCAACTGTATGCTGACATATGCCTTTAGTGACGTACTGCAGCAGTGCCCTGTTGTTCTCTGTTCAAGCTCAAAACCAGCCTGGCCAGAATCAATACTCAGAGATTCAGGCCCTGCCCAGCCTGAGCACGTCGGGTTTGGGATGAAAATGAAAACTCTATTCCTGATTCCATCCCATTTACAGAAACTGAATAATTTAAGGAAAACGGAAACCGAGAGCCTACCCAGCAAACATGACCCCATTGGCTCCATGTGGGTATTTGATGGGCAAGGTGGACAGGGGTTAGCCCACACACAGATTATCCCACACCAAGTATCCCATACCACACCCAGCACAGGTTACCCCACACAAAGCCCAGCACAGGCTAGCCCACACCAGCCCAACACAGGTTAGCCCACACCAGCCCAACACAGGTTAGCCCACACCAAACCCAGCACAGGTCACCCCACACCAAGGCCAGCACAGGCTTGCGCACCCCAGCCCAACACAGGTTAGCCCACACCAAGTATCCCATACCACACCCAGCACAGGTTAGCCCACACCACACCCAGCACAGGTCACCCCACACCAAGCCCAGCACAGGTTAGCCCACACCAGCCCAACACAGGTTAGCCCACACCAGCCCAACACAGGTTAGCCCACACCAGCCCAACACAGGTTAGCCCACACCAGCCCAACACAGGTTAGCCCACACCAGCCCAGCACAGGTTAGCCCACACCAGCCCAACACAGGTTAGCCCACACCAGCCCAACACAGGTTAGCCCACACCAGCCCAACACAGGTTAGCCCACACCAGCCCAACACAGGTTAGCCCACACCAGCCCAACACAGGTTAGCCCACACCAGCCAAACACAGGTTAGCCCACCCCAGCCCAACACAGATTAGCCCACACCAGCCCAACACAGGTTAGACCACCCCAGCCCAGCACAGGTTAGCCCACACCAGCCCAACACAGGTTAGCCCACACCAGCCCAACACAGGTTAGCCCACACCAGCCCAACACAGGTTAGCCCACACCAGCCCAACACAGGTTAGCCCACACCAGCCCAACACAGGTTAGCCCACACCAGCCCAACACAGGTTAGCCCACACCAGCCCAACACAGGTTAGCCCACACCAGCCCAACACAGGTTAGCCCACACCAGCCCAACACAGGTTAGCCCACACCAGCCCAGCACAGGTTAGCCCACACCAGCCCAACACAGGTTAGCCCACCCCAGCCCAACACAGGTTAGCCCACCCCAGCCCAACACAGGTTAGCCCACACCAGCCCAACACAGGTTAGCCCACACCAGCCCAACACAGGTTAGCCCACACCAACCCAAAACAGGTTAGCCCACACCAGCCCAACACAGGTTAGCCCACACCAGCCCAACACAGGTTAGCCCACCCCAGCCCAGCACAGGTTAGCCCACACCAGCCCAACACAGGTTAGCCCACCCCAGCCCAGCACAGGTTAGCCCACACCAGCCCAACACAGGTTAGCCCACACCAGCCCAACACAGGTTAGCCCACACCAAGTATCCCATACCACACCCAGCACAGGTTAGCCCACACCACACCCAGCACAGGTCACCCCACACCAAGCCCAGCACAGGTTAGCCCACACCAGCCCAACACAGGTTAGCCCACACCAGCCCAACACAGGTTAGCCCACACCACACCCAGCACAGGTCACCCCACACAAAGCCCAGCACAGGCTAGCCCACACCAGCCCAACACAGGTTAGCCCACACCAGCCCAACACAGGTTAGCCCCCACCAAGTATCCCATACCACACCCAGCACAGGTTAGCCCACACCACACCCAGCACAGGTCACCCCACACCAAGCCCAGCACAGGTTAGCCCACACCAGCCCAACACAGGTTAGCCCACACCAGCCCAACACAGGTTAGCCCACACCAGCCCAACACAGGTTAGCCCACACCAGCCCAACACAGGTTAGCCCACACCAGCCCAGCACAGGTTAGCCCACACCAGCCCAACACAGGTTAGCCCACACCAGCCCAACACAGGTTAGCCCACCCCAGCCCAACACAGGTTAGCCCACCCCAGCCCAACACAGGTTAGCCCACACCAGCCCAACACAGGTTAGCCCACACCAGCCCAACACAGGTTAGCCCACACCAACCCAACACAGGTTAGTCCACACCAGCCCAACACAGGCTAGCCCTCACCAGCCCAACACAGGCTAGCCCACAACAACCCAACACACGCTAGCCAACTTAAAGCCCAGCAGCAACATGTTAGTGAATGACAGCAGCAGCTCTGTTGTCTTTCTGGTGTAATGTAACACATTAGATAAAGTGAGGGGAAAAAGTATTTGATCCCCTGCTGATTTTGTACGTTTGCCCACTGAAAAATAAATGATCTGACTATAATTTTAATGGTAGGTTTATTTGAACAGTGAGAGACAGAATAACAACAAAAAAATCCAGAAAAAACGCATGTCAAAAATTTTATAAATTGATTAGCATTTTAATGAGGTAAATAAGTATTTGACCCCCTCTCAATCAGAAAGATTTCTGGCTCCCAGGTGTCTTTTATACAGGTAACGAGCTGAGATTAGGAGCACACTCTTAAAGAGAATGCTCCTAATCTCAGCTTTTTACCTGCATAAAAGACACCTGTCCACAGAAGCAATCAATCAATCAGATTCCAAACTCTCCACCATGGCCAAGACCAAAGAGCTCTCCAAGGATGTCAGGGACAAGATTGTAGACCTACACAAGGCAGGATTGGGCTACAAGACCATCGCCAAGCAGCTTGGTGAGAAGGTGACAACAGTTGGTGCGATTATTCGCAAATGAAAGAAACACAAAATAACTGTCAATCTCCCTCGGCCTGGGGCTCCATGCAAGATCTCACCTCGTGGAGTTGCAATGATCATGAGAGAGGTGAGGAATCAGCCCAGAACTACACAGGATGATCTTGTCAATGATCTCAAGGCAGCTGGGACCATAGTCACCAAGAAAACAATTGGTAACACACTACGTCGTGAAGGACTGAAATCCTGCAGCGCCCACAAGGTCCCCCTGCTCAAGAAAGCACATATACAGGCCCGTCTGAAGTTTGCCAATGATCATCTGAATGATTCAGAGGAGAACTGGGTGAAAGTGTTGTGGTCAGATGAGACCAAAATCGAGCTCTTTTGCATCAACTCAACTAGCCGTGTTTGGAGGAGGAGGAATGCTGCCTATGACCCCAAGAACACCATCCCCACCGTCAAACATGGAGGTGGAAACATTATGCTTTGGGGGTGTTTTTCTGCTAAGAGGACAGGACAACTTCACCGCATCAAAGGGACGATGGACGGGGCCATGTACCGTCAAATCTTGGGTGAGAACCTCCTTCCCTCAGCCAGGGCATTGAAAATGGGTCGTGGATGGGTATTCCAGCATGACAATGACCCAAAACACACTGCCAAGGCAACAAAGGAGTGGCTCAAGAAGAAGCACATTAAGGTCCTGGAGTGGCCTAGCCAGTCTCCAGACCTTAATCCCATAGAAAATCTTTGGAGGGAGCTGAAGGTTCGAGTTGCCAAACGTCAGGCTCGAAACCTTAATGACTTGGAGAAGATCTGCAAAGAGGAGTGGGACAAAATCCCTCCTGAAATGTGTGCAAACCTGGTGGCCAACTACAAGAAACATCCGACCTCTGTGATTGCCAACAAGGGTTTTGCCACCAAGTACTAAGTCATGTTTTGCAGAGCGGTCAAATACTTATTTCCCTAATTAAAATGCAAATCAATTTATAACATTTTTGACATGGGTTTTTCTGGATTTTTTCGTTGTTTTTCTGTCTCTCACTGTTCAAATAAACCTACCATTAAAAAGATAGACTGATCATGTCTTTGTCATTGGGAAAATGTACAAAATCAGCAGGGGATCAAATACTTTTTTCCCTCACTGTAAATAAGGTAGTTTTCACACTTGGGCCCTTTCAGCCAATTTCTGTTAACTCAGTGAGGTTTGCTTAATTTTTTTGTGCAGTGTGAAGACTTCAAAAGAACTCAGACCCCTCAAAAGAGCCCCAGAAGCGAATCGAACTGAGATGGTCTGAGTTCGTTTCGTTTGAATTCCGCTGGTAAAGTCACTTTTTTTAGGCCAATGTGAACACAAAGCTCCCCAGGTTCGCTTGTCATTATTCCCCCACCACACACTAGACTACTGCAACACCGTTTCCCGCACCACACACTAGACTACTGCAACACCGTTTCCCGCACCACACACTAGACTACTGCAACACCGTTTCCCCTGCCATAAACCCTCACATTGGTGCCACACAAGAGAGAAGATGATGATGTGCAGGTTCACGGGAAAAAATGTGTGTTGTTTTTGGATATTGATTAGGGATTGTCAACGATGCACAGAAATTCCAAAATGTGTGGAGTTTTTAGCTCAGGTGATTTGTTTGCCATATGTGATCTACAGGCTAAGAGAGCTTCATAAGCTGTTTATTGATTGTGGGGTTTGAATAACGTGCGAAGACAACCTATTTGGTGAAAATCACAACATAGACTACAAAATCTCTTCTAGCTCTTAAAGGGGCAGTAGCCTACCTTGGGTGTACAATTTTGAATTAAAGCATGATTTATTCTGCAGTTATTCTGCAGTTATTCTAATGCTATTCATTATGTTAGCAATAAAATGTACAGTAAATGTTAATAGTATCTTCTGATTACAATAATTATGTCTATGTCTATTAGCTTCCAAAATGTAAGTAGGTATATCTAGCTGTCCGATAACACATTCTGATTGAATGGCTTGTCCTGCGCTTTGTAAAAACCCAGAGCGCACTGAGTGAATGTTGGAAAAAGATCTTGGTTTCTTTCTAAACGTAGACGTGTTAATGCAAAGAGCACTCACTCCACAAAATAGGTGAAGTGAACTAGCAAAAGAGTTGAGTCCTCATTCAAAGGCAAGGGCAGTGTGAATACAAAGAGAACTGAGTTATTTAGCTCTTTTTTTTAACCTAGTTCACTTTAAAGAGGGCTGAGATCAGTTATTTTAAAGAGGACCATATGTGAAAACACCTAACAGAATTTAGGGCTCGTAAATGTTACAATTGATTCACGCTGGGCCACTCTGGGCCAATGTCTTGGGGGCCAGTAGGGAGCCGATTAACAAGGACTCTTCAGCCCAAAGTGGGCATGTTTGCTGACACACACACACACACACACACACACACACACACACACACACACACACACACACACACACACACACACACAATAAACTGACCTGAGATTAGCAGGGTGAGATACAAAAATGGTTCCATCACTGTGAAATTCAAAGGTAATATGATTAAAATGTATACTGTACACAGACTTTTACAAAACGTTATAAATGCAAACTGTCTTTCTCCTTCTTTACTGATATGTTCGTGATAGGACAGGTGAAGATAGTGCTCCCCACATTATCACCTGTTCAGAGACATGAACAATCACTGATTGTTAGGTCAGGTTTCTAAAGTATTGGAAGAGGGTAGGGGTGAAAAACCTCAACATAACATTTTCAGACGGCCAACAAGGGTAAGAACACATGGTTGATTATTCTACAATGGAACCTTCCAAACTGGAACATGATTCCTATGGTCACACACTGCCTGACTTTAAACACAATGAAAACACAGTTAAAGGTTTTGAACATAAGATAGAGGATATTACACAATTAGAGTTTGTGTTCCAAGAGTTTTGGAAATGTACCACTTATATCTGAAATAATATTGGGGAAAAAACTATAAATACACTTCTCTACAATAAAATTGCTAGATTTTTAACATGATTATACAATCCAAAATTGCCTCACCTGTTATTTGAAGGTAACTCTGTCTTCCGTTCTCTCTCGCTCCGTCTCTCCAGTTTTAACCTATAAACCTTACACTGTTCCTAATTTCCTTGAATGTGTTATTTATCAACAAAAACATCTGTGCACGTGACATTCATCCCACTGGAAAAGGGGTTGGACAGAGCAAGATAAGGAAACAGTTAGAGAGGCTATACAGAACATTTGCATGTGATGGTACTCTTGATCCATAGGAGATAACCCAGACCTCTAGACAGACATATTGCCCAGAATTGGCCTCACTGTACAGAAAAGGACCCACCTCCTCACGTCTAAAAACTAAGGGTTGTGTGGTGTTAAGTATTGTTCAGCTGAGTGAGGCCTGAATTGAGAGTGACACTCCCAGGTAAAGCCACTTGACTGGAACAGGACTAGAGGTATACCACAGAGACAGGCAGGAACCCAGAGGCCCTGGGCTCAGCTCTCACTCTCTGAAAATTTGTTTTTTAAGACAAATTCCTCAGGTTTTACATTGGGGGTTCCTAGAATGTTTTTAGTTGACTAAATTTGAATGTTATTCAGGTAATTATTGGGCTGCCATGGTAAAAATATATACACTGAGTGTACAAAACATTAGGAACACCTTCCTAATATTCAGTTGCCCTCAGAACAGCCTCAATTCGTCGGTGCATTAAATCTACAAGGTGTCTAAATTGTTCCACAGGGATGCTGGCCCAAGTCGACACCAATGATTCCCACAGTTGTGTCAAGTTGGCTGGTAGTGGATCTCTACTCCAATTAGCTCGTTCCATTTTATCCCAAAGATGATCAATTGGATTGATATCTGATGACTGGTGAATTAACTGTCATGGAAAGAGCAGGTGGTCCAAATGTTTTGTACACTCAGTGTATAGATCAACATGAACTACTCTAGCATTGGGTCCTCTCCCCTCCCTCTCCTCTGTCATTGGGTGCTCTCCCCTCTCTCTCCTCTGTCATTGGGTCCTCAGCCCTCCCTCTCCTCTGTTATTGGGTGCTCTCCCCTCTCTCTCCTCTGTCATTGGGTGTTCGGCCCTCCTTCTCCTCTGTCATTGGGTGATATTCCCTCCCTCTCCTTTGTCATTGGGTGTTCTGCACTCTCTCTCCTCTGTCATTGGGTGTTCGGTCCTCCCTCTCCTCTGTGATTGGGTGCTATGCTCTCCCTCTCCTCTGTCATTGGGTGTTCTTCCTCTCTCCCTGTTTCTCTCTGTCTATTTTCTCTCTTCCCCTCTCTTTCCTTTCTCTGTCTCTCATCCTGTATCTCAGTCTCTCTCTCTCTCTCTCTCTCTCTCTCTCTCTCTCTCTCTCTCTCTCTCTCTCTCTCTCTCTCTCTCTCTCTCTCTCTCTCTCTCTCTCTCTCTCTCTCTCTCTCTCTCTCTCTCTCTCTGTTTCTGTCTATTTCTCTCTCTTCCCCTTTCTTTCTCTCACTGTCTCTCATCCTCTCCCTCTCGCTCTCATCCTCATCCTCTCCCTCTCTCTCTCTCCCTCTCTCTCTATTTATTTGAACACTGAGGATCAGAGAGACAGGTAAAACAGACACAGGCTAATGTATGTGAAGACAAAATACTGGAGAGAAAATGTATTGGTGCAAAATGGGATACCTGGATGTGAACTGTGTTTTAACGCTGTGATTTGTTGTGATCAGTGTACTGTAATGAGACAGTGAGCATATGGGTGACAGCACAGAGACACTCGGTAACACTTACTATGAAGCCCATATTGATAATACATTTATACATTGATTTATTTATTTAACCTTTATTTAACTAGGCAAGTCAGTTAACAACACATTCTTATTTACAATGACGGCCTACCCCGGCCAAACCCGGACGATGCTGGTCAAATGTGCGCCGCCCTATGGGACTCTCAATCACGGCCGGATTGTGATACAGCCTGGAATCGAACCAGGGTCTGTAGTGACGCCTCTAGCACTGAGATGCAGTGCCTTAGACAGTTGCACGCTCATAGATTAATAATGTTATAGACTCATAATCCCATATACCAAAACTCCTAATGCATTAAAGTATAATCATAATCTCTTACAATGTACAGCAACATAGTGTTTCATAATTACTGGTCAATTTTTCCTCAGGGATCGCACAGCGTTATACATTTCAAAATACCATGTGATTCTTCTGTAATGGTGAGTTGTCTATATGTACATACGATATTCATCAAAACCTTTCTTCTCAACTTGACTCAATAGTTAGCTAGCTAGCAAGCTGGTCATAGAAGTTGAGAATAAAAGTTTGGATCAACAGTGTATGTGTACACGTAGCAGCTAGAGTGGATCCCACTATCTGTCACTCCATTCAGAGCTACACTACAGGTCAAAGGAGTGTGCAAAGCTGTCATCAAGGTAAAGGGTTGCTCTTTGAAGAACCTCAAAAATAAAACATATTTTGATTTGTTTAACACTTTTTTGGTCACTACATGATTCCATATTACATTTACATTTTAGTCATTTAGCAGACGCTCTTATCCAGAGCGACTTACAGTTAGTGCATACATTATTTATTTTTTTAAAAATTCATACCCCCCGTGGGAAACGAACCCACAACCCTGGCGTTGCAAACGTATGTGTTATTTCATAGTTTTGATGTCTTCACTATTATTCTACAATGTAGAAAATAGTAAAAATAAAGATAAATCCACACACACACACACACACACACACAGACAGACAGACCGATAGAGACTATATTATTATGTAATAGTCTTTCTGAAGATCTACAACTACCATTCCTTCCTGCTATACTGACACGTTCTTGACTTCAACCCTTTGACTCTATGGGGGGATGATGCTTATATTTGTCCTATTTAACACATGTACACGTGTCTTTTAACACGCATGTGTGAATTGGAAATGTGTTTTTTGCACAATCCATTCTCCCTGAAACACCCACAGAGAGTGGGGTCACGGCCAGAGAGGAGGTCATCCACAACAGACTAGGACCCAGACCAGAGAGGAGGTCATCCACAACAGACTAGGACCCAGACCAGAGAGGAGGTCATCCACAACAGACAAGGACGAGACCAGAGAGGAGGTCATCCACAACAGACTAGGACCCAGACCAGAGAGGAGGTCATCCACAACAGACTAGGACCCAGACCAGAGAGGAGGTCATCCACAACAGAATAGGACCCAGACCAGAGAGGAGGTCATCCACAACAGACAAGGACGAGAAGATGATGATGTGCAGGTTCACGGGAAAAAATGTGTGTTGTTTTTGGATATTGATTAGGGATTGTCAACGATGCACAGAAATTCCAAAATGTGTGGAGTTTTTAGCTCAGGTGATTTGTTTGCCATGTGTGATCTATAGGCTAAGAGAGCTTCATAAGCTGTTTATTGATTGTGGGGTTTGAATAACGTGCGAAGACAACCTATTTGGTGAAAATCACAACATAGGGTGCAAAATCTCTTCTAGCTCTTAAAGGGGCAGTAGCCTACCTTGGGTGTACAATTTTGAATTAAAGCATGATTTACTCTGCAGTTATTCTGCAGTTATTCTAATGCTATTCATTATGTTAGCAATAAAATGTACAGTAAATGTTAATAGTATCTTCTGATTACAATAATTATGTCTATGTCTATTAGCTTCCAAAATGTAAGTAGGTATATCTAGCTGTCCGATAACACATTCTGATTGAATGGCTTGTCCTGCGCTTTGTAAAAACCCAGAGCGCACTGAGTGAATGTTGGAAAAAGATCTTGGTTTCTTTCTAAACGTAGACGTGTTAATGCAAAGAGCACTCACTCCACAAAATAGGTGAAGTGAACTAGCAAAAGAGTTGAGTCCTCATTCAAAGGCAAGGGCAGTGTGAATACAAAGAGAACTGAGTTATTTAGCTCTTTTTTTTAACCTAGTTCACTTTAAAGAGGGCTGAGATCAGTTATTTTAAAGAGGACCATATGTGAAAACACCTAACAGAATTTAGGGCTCGTAAATGTTACAATTGATTCACGCTGGGCCACTCTGGGCCAATGTCTTGGGGGCCAGTAGGGAGCCGATTAACAAGGACTCTTCAGCCCAAAGTGGGCATGTTTGCTGACACACACACACACACACACACACACACACACACACACACACACACACACACACACACACACACACACACACAATAAACTGACCTGAGATTAGCAGGGTGAGATACAAAAATGGTTCCATCACTGTGAAATTCAAAGGTAATATGATTAAAATGTATACTGTACACAGACTTTTACAAAACGTTATAAATGCAAACTGTCTTTCTCCTTCTTTACTGATATGTTCGTGATAGGACAGGTGAAGATAGTGCTCCCCACATTATCACCTGTTCAGAGACATGAACAATCACTGATTGTTAGGTCAGGTTTCTAAAGTATTGGAAGAGGGTAGGGGTGAAAAACCTCAACATAACATTTTCAGAGGGCCAACAAGGGTAAGAACACATGGTTGATTATTCTACAATGGAACCTTCCAAACTGGAACATGATTCCTATGGTCACACACTGCCTGACTTTAAACACAATGAAAACACAGTTAAAGGTTTTGAACATAAGATAGAGGATATTACACAATTAGAGTTTGTGTTCCAAGAGTTTTGGAAATGTACCACTTATATCTGAAATAATATTGGGGAAAAAACTATAAATACACTTCTCTACAATAAAATTGCTAGATTTTTAACATGATTATACAATCCAAAATTGCCTCACCTGTTATTTGAAGGTAACTCTGTCTTCCGTTCTCTCTCGCTCCGTCTCTCCAGTTTTAACCTATAAACCTTACACTGTTCCTAATTTCCTTGAATGTGTTATTTATCAACAAAAACATCTGTGCACGTGACATTCATCCCACTGGAAAAGGGGTTGGACAGAGCAAGATAAGGAAACAGTTAGAGAGGCTATACAGAACATTTGCATGTGATGGTACTCTTGATCCATAGGAGATAACCCAGACCTCTAGACAGACATATTGCCCAGAATTGGCCTCACTGTACAGAAAAGGACCCACCTCCTCACGTCTAAAAACTAAGGGTTGTGTGGTGTTAAGTATTGTTCAGCTGAGTGAGGCCTGAATTGAGAGTGACACTCCCAGGTAAAGCCACTTGACTGGAACAGGACTAGAGGTATACCACAGAGACAGGCAGGAACCCAGAGGCCCTGGTCTCAGCTCTCACTCTCTGAAAATTTGTTTTTTAAGACAAATTCCTCAGGTTTTACATTGGGGGTTCCTAGAATGTTTTTAGTTGACTAAATTTGAATGTTATTCAGGTAATTATTGGGCTGCCATGGTAAAAATATATACACTGAGTGTACAAAACATTAGGAACACCTTCCTAATATTCAGTTGCCCTCAGAACAGCCTCAATTCGTCGGTGCATTAAATCTACAAGGTGTCTAAATTGTTCCACAGGGATGCTGGCCCAAGTCGACACCAATGATTCCCACAGTTGTGTAAAGTTGGCTGGTAGTGGATCTCTACTCCAATTAGCTCGTTCCATTTTATCCCAAAGATGATCAATTGGATTGATATCTGATGACTGGTGAATTAACTGTCATGGAAAGAGCAGGTGGTCCAAATGTTTTGTACACTCAGTGTATAGATCAACATGAACTACTCTAGCATTGGGTCCTCTCCCCCCTCCCTTCTCCTCTT
Source organism: Coregonus lavaretus (assembly GCF_964263955.1). NCBI lineage: Eukaryota > Metazoa > Chordata > Actinopteri > Salmoniformes > Salmonidae > Coregonus > Coregonus lavaretus. The sequence continues at coordinate 61,665,750 of NC_139994.1, forward strand.
GTCATTGGGTGCTCTCCCCTCTCTCTCCTCTGTCATTGGGTCCTCAGCCCTCCCTCTCCTCTGTTATTGGGTGCTCTCCCCTCTCTCTCCTCTGTCATTGGGTGTTCGGCCCTCCTTCTCCTCTGTCATTGGGTGATATTCCCTCCCTCTCCTTTGTCATTGGGTGTTCTGCACTCTCTCTCCTCTGTCATTGGGTGTTCGGTCCTCCCTCTCCTCTGTGATTGGGTGCTATGTCTCCCTCTCCTCTGTCATTGGGTGTTCTTCCTCTCTCCCTGTTTCTCTCTGTCTATTTTCTCTCTTCCCCTCTCTTTCCTTTCTCTGTCTCTCATCCTGTATCTCAGTCTCTCTCTCTCTCTCTCTCTTCTCTCTCTCTCTCTCCTCTCTCTCTCTCTCTCTCTCTCTCTCTCTCTCTCCTCTCTCCACTCTCCTCTCTCTCTCTCTCTCTCTCTCTCTCACTCTCTCTCTCTCTCTCTCTCTCTCCTCTCTCTCTCTCTCTCTGTTTCTGTCTATTTCTCTCTCTTCCCCTTTCTTTCTCTCACTGTCTCTCA
>NC_139994.1:61666497-61748094 GCF_964263955.1 Coregonus lavaretus
GGTAGTTGTCCAGGGAGTAGGGGTGATGGTAATGATAGCAGTTTAATGATGGTGGTGGTAGTTGTAGTACTGATGTAATGGTGAGGAGGACAGTTAGTTACAAGTTAATTATAGTTTCATTTTCCATGTTTAGCCTTTTTATTTATTATATTTCTACTATTAACTGTTACTATTATTTTAAAAAGTATTATTATTCACTTCCATTTTATATTCTTCTTTATTATTTTATTACTGTATTATACTGTATACGTTGTTGCTTTGGCATTATTGATGCAACGTTTTTAATGCCAATAAAGCAGCTTGAATTTGAATTTTGAATTTGAGCGCATTTGGAAAGTATTCAGACCCCTTGACTTTACAGCCTTATTCTAAAATGGATTTTAAAAATAATAATCCTCAGCAATCTACACACAATACCCCATAATGACAAAGCGAAAACAGATTATTAGAAATGTTTGCAAATGTATTCAAAATTAAAAACATAAATACCTTATTTCATAAGTATTCAGACCCTTTGCTATGAGACTAAAAATTGAGCTCAGGTGCATCCTGTTTCCTTTGATCATCCTTGAGATGTTTCTACAACTTGATTGGGGTCCACCTGTGGTAAATTCAATTGATTGGACATATGATATGGAAAGGCACACACTTGTCTATATCAGGTCCCACAGTTGACAGTACATGTCAGAGCAAAAACCAAGCCATGATGTCGAGGGAATTTTTCGTAGAGCTCCTGGACAGGATTGTGTCGAGGCACAGATCAGGGGAAGGGTACTAAAACAATTCTGCAGCATTGAAGGTCACCAACAACACAGTGGCCTCCATCATTCTTAAATGGAAGAAGTTTGGAACCACCAAGACTCTTCCTAGAGCTGGCCGCTCGGACAAAGTGAGCAATCGGGGGAGAAGGGCCTTGGTCAGGGAGGTGACAGAGAACCCGATGGTCACTCTGACAGAACTCTAGAGTTCCTCTGTGGAGATGGGAGAACCTTCCAGAAGGACAATCATCTCTGTAGCACTCCACCAATCAGGCCTTTATGGTAGAGTGGCCAGATGGAAGCCACTCCTCAGTAAAAGGCACATGACAGCCTGCTTGGAGTTTGCCAAAAGGCACCTGAAGACTCTCAGACCATGAGAAACAACATTCTCTTGTCTGATGAAACCAAGATTGAACTCTTTGACCTGAATGCCAAGCGTCACAACTGGAGGAAACCTGGCACCATCCCTACGGTGAACCATGGTGGTGACAGAATCATGCTGTGGGGATGTTTATCAGCGGCAGGGACTGGGAGCCTAGTCAGGATCGAGGCAAAGATTAACGGAGCTCTCATGACCTCAGACTGTGGCGAAGGTTCACCTTCCAACAGGACAACGACCATAAGCATACAGCCAAGACAACGTAGTAGTGGCTTCGGGACAAGTCTCTGAATGTCCTTGAGTGTCCCAGCCAGAGCTTGAACCCGATCGAACATCTCTGGAGAGACCTGAAAATAGCTGTGCAGCAACGCTCCCCATCCAACCTTAAAGCTTGAGAGAATCTGCAGAGAAGAATGGGAGAAACTCCCCAAATACAGGTGTGCCAAGTTTGTAGCGTCATTCTGAGAGAAGCCTTATTAGACATCCAAACTAGATCAATGAGAGAAAATCTAGTACTTACGGGTATTCAGGAAAAAGAGGGAGAAGTATATTGTGAAGGACTTCTTTCTTATAGCGCTGCAGATTCCACTCGAGGCTGTCGATAAAATCCAACTCGAACGTGTACACCATTTCGGACAAAGAGGACAGAAATACGAGTGTCCAATCGTTGCCAAATTTGCATTTTTTTTAAGGATAAAGCAATGGTTAAAAGCCTAGGTAAAATACTTGCTGGTACGAAAATAGGCATGAATGATCAGTTTCCGAGGGAGATTGCAGAAAGGCGCAAAGTTCTGTATCCAATCTTCAAGAAAAATAGATTTAAAGGGAAACGTGTTGCACTCGTTGTCGATAAACTGTACATTGACAACCAAATGTTCCGAGACACAGAGATTACTCCATGGCTATTCTGAAAGTTCTAATAGAGGAGTCGAATAATGGAACACCCAATACTAGCCATGATAGGGATTGTAATATTAAAGAACATGTATAGTATTTTATAAAAGGATAAGACGATATAACAAGAAAAGATAACAGGCAGAATAATACATCTTCAAATACAACTAATTAGAACATTGCATTTTTGGCAGGCAATTGTTGTTTTGGCGGACGGTTGTTGTGGTTGGTCCTGTGTTCTCCCTGGCGTCCTTTCCCCATTGCGGCAGGTGTGGGATGCAGGCGCGCTCTCGGCCCCTATCCTCCGCAATCAGCCACGTGGTGTGCATTTTTGTGTTTGGAAAAGTCTGGCGTTAAGTGAGTGAGAGGGGAAATTGTTTCATATCCCAGAACCAAAGGGTGTCTTTGAGCAGGGGTTGTGAGAGGGAGCTTTCAATGTTGTGTAGATGAGGGATATACATTTTTAAATATAGTATACATCTAATCTATTTTTATATTGTCCTATCATGATGGAACGATCCCCAACCCTATATCCTGGACACCCACCTGAGCGACCCATACACCAAAGAGAAGTTCCCATCTGTTTTATGGACCTGCTGTGAATTGCCTAAATGCAGCCTAAACAGAGAAATACATGCTGTCAGAGACCTACTTGAGCAGCACCGCCCCCTCAAGGTTCTGAGCCTGCCTGGCAGGGTTGGTCCTACAAAGCCAGAGCCCCCGATGGGGGAGCATAATATACAAGGAAATTCTCAAAGCTGCTAATGAGAACCTTGACGACCTTGTACCTAGCCGGTGGGGATTCCGATGGGGTACCCCCACCCAGGTAGTGGCAGTGCTGGCAGCACTGGCTGCAGTAACCCATGGGGAGAGGGTCACACTCGGACAATCAGAGAGTGGTCTTACTATTGTGGCCCAAGTGGTACAAAATAATCAAAGGTATGACTGCACAGAGATGCTTGGGAAAATGGTTACAACGGGGGACCAGAGTGTTTGTGTCTCAGGTGAAGAGGGTGGATCTGATCTCCATCACCTGTGACTTAACTTAGATTAAATAGATTAATCAAATGTCACATTGCTGTTCACTTTTGCTCAATCTTGCATTCTTTCTCAAACGGCTGTAACTGTATATGCATTCGTAGATCAGGTCCTTTATTGAGTTGAGCTCTGGGACGTATCAACCATTGAGCATCTGATCTTGTGAATGGTTGTGGGGGGGAGGGGGTTGAGTGTGTGAGCGTGTGTGCGTGTGTGTGTGTGTGTGTGTGTGAGTTTGTTGGGGTTGGCGAAATATACTTCTCCCATGGGCTAAGAAACTCAAAAGGGGTGATGATATTAATCAACAGTAATTTCGATCCGAATGTGTAAATTGTCCAAACAGATACGCAAGGTAGATGGATTATTTTAAATATGTTATTGGACCATAAACAAATATGGCTCATTAACCTTTACGGACCAAAAATGATGATCCACACTTCTTTGAAAATATATATAATATATTATCGACCTTCCAAGCAATTCAAGACTCTATTATTATGGTGGAGATTATAATACCGTTTTAAATAGCTCAATGGACCGTAAAGGAAATCACACTACAAACAATCACCCTCATGCTCTTAAGGAAATCGTGAATGTCATGGATACATTAGAACTAGTAGATATATGGAGGCTTAAATATCCTGATCTAGTGAGATAGACATGGCGGAGACTCAATCAAGCTAGTCGTCTTGACTTCTTTCTTATGTCATTCTCGTTGGCACCAAAAGTTTAAAAAGTGTTGATAGGGGACAGAATGCGGTCGGACCATCATATAATTGGCATATACATTACTCTTACTGAATTTCCACGTGGGTGAGGATATAGGAAATGTAATCAAAGCCTATTGGATGATAACTTGTTTTTAACTAAGACAGAGGAATTTATAACTGATTTTTTTCCGACATAACATAGATACAGCAAATCCCCTTATTGTATGGGACACCTTTAAATGTGCCTTTAGAGGCCATGCAATTCAGTACTCATCTCGAAAACAAAAGCAATTTAGGTCAAAACAGTCCACACTAACAAAGGAAATAGAAGGTCTAACAGAACAGATTCATAGCAATAAAAACTGTAACATAGAGGCTCAGAATAAATTAGAGGAAAACAAAAAGAAATGGAGACCCATGGGGCGGCGCACAATTGGCCCAGGGTAGGGAATGGCCGGCAGGGATGTAGCTCAGTTGGTAGAGCATGGCGTTTGCAACGCCAGGGTTGTGGGTTCGATTCCCACGGGGGGCCAGTATGAAAAATAAAAAAATCATGTATGCACTCACTAACTGTAAGTCGCTCTGGATAAGAGCGTCTGCTAAATGACTAAAATGTAAATGTAAACGTTATAAAAATACAGCAAACTGGATGGAATATGGGGAAAAATGCACCAAATTATTTTTAAATCTTCAACATAGGAATGCTACGAAAAATAATTTATTGAAACTGGTTACAAATGACGGAGTCACCCATGATTCACCGAATGATATTTTGAAGGAGGAAACAAAGTCCTTTAAGCATATGTTTTCGTTTCAATCGCCTCCATCTCCTCTAACTGAAGCAAATTGTAGAGATTATTCTCTATTGATAATGTAAAATTAACAGCCATACAGAAAGACTCATGTGAAGGTGAAATTACAGAGGAGGAACTTCTGGATGCAATTAAAGACTTTAAGTCCAGGAAAACTCCAGGGTTGGATGGCATACCAGTCGAGGTATAGATTTCAGGCCCGCAAACGGGTTTAATCCGGCCAGCGAGATGATAACGAAAAAAATAAATAAAAAAAAATAAAAAAAATGTAATAATAATTTTGTAGCTCTAGCCTGGACAATTCGTCGGCCAGTCTGCCGACGAAATAGTCTGATGTGGTTTCATCACGCTTCCAGTTGCGACGACCACGAAGATCCATCTGCCAGCCCCGGCCCGCTAGCACACGCAAACTACAACTGTGCTACCTGCTAGCTGTGCTGAAGCACCTATTTGAACTGCTCTCGGACTCACATATTGCTGTTCACTGGACCTTATGATCACTCAGCTGCACAGCTGATGCCTGCTGGACTGTTCCTTTACACGGTACCCTGTCCTGTTTATTCTGTTTAGTCTTAGCCCAAACGTTATCGCTATTTCCAGTTGTTGTCTTAGCTCTCTCTAATAACACCTGTGACTGCTTTATGCCTCTCTCCCATGTCAATTATGCCTTGCCTATTGCTGTTTGGGTTAGTTCTTATTATACAATTTCACTGTAGAACCCCTAGTCCCTCTCAAACTGCCTCATATAGTTCCTTTGTTCCACCCCCCATACACGCCGAGACCGGCTCAATCGGTGCCTCCAATGACGCTATCTCTTTCATTGTTACCCAACGCTTAGGGTTACCTGAACTGTACTCATATCCTTCCATATCCTTTTCTGTACATAATGCCCTGAATCTTTTCTACAACGCCTGGATGCCTGGTTGTTCTTTAAAAGTAATTTCCTCTCAATCTTAAATAGACATGCCCCATTCAAAAAATACAGAACTAAGAACAGATATAGCCCCTGGTTCTCCTCAGACTTGACTGCCCTTGACCAGCACAAAAACATCCTGTGGCGTACTGCATTAGCATCAAATAGCCCCCGCGATATGCAACTTTTCAGGGAAGTTAGGAACCAATATACACAAGCAGTTAGGAAAGCAAAGGCTAACTTTTTCAAACAGAAATTTGCATCCTGTAGCACTAACTCCAAAAAGTTTTGGGACACTGTAAAGTCCATGGAAAATAAGAGCACTTCCTCCCAGCTGCCCACTGCACTGAGGCTAGGAAACACTATCACCACCGATAAATCTACAATAATCGAGAATTTCAACAAGCATTTTGCTACGGCTGGCCATGCTTTCCACCTGGCTACCACTACCCCGGCCACCAGCTCTGCACCCTCCGCTGCAACTTGCCCATGCCCCCCCCGCTTCTCCTTCACACAAATCCAGACAGCTGATGTTCTAAAAGAGCTGCAAAATCTGGACCCCTACAAATCATCTGGGCTAGACAATCTGGACCCTTTCTTTCTAAAACTAGCCACCGAAATTGTCGCAACCCCTATTACTAGCCTGTTCAACCTCTCTTTCGTAACGTCTGAGATCCCCAGAGATTGGAAAGCTGCCGCGGTCATCCCCCTCTTCAAAGGGGGTGACACTCTAGATCCAAACTGTTACAGACCCATATCCATCCTGCCCTGCCTTTCAAAAGTTTTTGAAAGCCAAGTCAACAAACAGATCACCGACCATTTCGAATCCCACCGTACCTTCTCCGCTATGCAATCCGGTTTCCGAGCTGGTCATGGGTGCACTTCAGCCACGCTCAAGGTCCTAAACGATATTATAACCGCGATCGATAATAGACAGTACTGTGCAGCCGTTTTCATTGACCTGGCCAAGGCTTTCGACTCTGTCAACCACCGCATTCTTATTGGCAGACTAAATAGCCTTGGTTTCTCAAATGACTGCCTCGCCTGGTTCACCAACTACTTCTCAGATAGAGTTCAATGTGTCAAATCGGAGGGCCTGTTGTCTGGACCTATGGCAGTCTCTATGGGGGTGCCACAGGGTTCAATTCTTGGGCCGACTCTTTTCTCTGTGTATATCAATGACGTCGCTCTTCCTGCTGGTGACTCTCAGATCCACCTCTACGCAGACAACACCATTTTGTATACATCTGGCCCTTCATTGGACACTGTGTTAACAAACCTCCAAACGAGCTTCAATTCCATACAACACTCCTTCAGTAGCCTCCAACTGCTCTTAAACAATAGTAAAACTAAATGCATGCTCTTCAACTGAACGCTGCTTGCACCCGCCCACCCGACTAGAATCACTACTCTCGACGGGTCTGACCTAGAGTATGTGGACAACTACAAATATCTAGGTGTCTGGTTAGACTGTAAACTCTCCTTCCAGACTCACATTAAGAATCTCCAATCCAAAGTTAAATCTAGAATCGGTTTCCTATTTCGCAACAAAGCCTCCTTCACTCATGCTGCCAAACATGCCCTCGTAAAACTGACTATCCTACCGATCCTTGACTTCGGCGATGTCATTTACAAAATAGCCTCCAACACTCTACTCAGCAAATTGGATGTAGTCTATCACAGTGCCATCCGTTTTGTCTCCAAAGCCCCATATAATACCCACCACTGTGACCTGTACGCTCTTGTTGGCTGGTCCTCACTACATATTCGTCGCCAAACCCACTGGCTCCAGGCCATCTATAAATCACTGCTAGGCAAATCACCGCCTTATCTTAGCTCATTGGTCACCATAGCAACACCCACCCGTAGTCTGCGCTCCAGCGGGTATATCTCACTGGTCATCCCCAAAGCCAACACCTCCTTTGGCCGCAATTCCTTCCAGTTCTCTGCTGCCAATGACTGGAACAAATTGCAAAAATCTCTGAAGCTGGAGACACTTATCTCCCTCACTAACTTTAAGCATCAGTTGTCAGAGCACCTTACCGATCACTGCACCTGTACACAGCCCATCTGAAATTAGCCCGCCCAACTACCTCATCCCTATATTGTTATTTATTTTGCTCATTTGTACCCCAGTATCTCTATTTGCACATCATCTCTTGCACATCTATCATTCCAGTGTTAATACTAATTGTAATTATTTTGCACTATAGCCTATTTTATTGCCTTACCTCCATAACTTGCTAAATTTGCACACACTGTATATATATGTATTTCTGTTGTATTTTTTACTTTGTTTTGTTTTACCCCATATGTAACTCTGTGTTGTTGTTTTTATCGCACTGCTTTGCTTTATCTTGGCCAGGCCGCAGTTGTAAATGAGAACTTGTTCTCAACTGGTTTACCTGGTTAAATAAAGGTGAAATAAAAAATAAAATAAATAAATTACTGAAACAGGATACAAGTGGAAAATATAAAGATCCAGTCCATTTAAAAAATTGGCGGGCCCTTACACTTCAGTGTTGTGATGCAAAAATTCTAGCAAAATATATAGCGCATAGAATTAAAAAGGTATTGTCTGACATTATTCATTCTAATCAGACAGTTTTTTTACATGGGCGATACATTGGAGATAATATAAGGCAAGTACTGGAAACAATAGAACACTATGGAAAATATGGGAAACCAGGCCTGCTATTCTTAGCAGACTTCGAAAAGGCATTTGATAAAGTTCGACTGGGGTTTATATATAAATGCCTGGAGCATTTACATTTTGGAGAATCTCTTATAAAATGGGTCATAATCATGTACAGTAACCCTAGGTGTAAAATAGTAAATAATGGCTATTTCTCAGAAAGTTTTAAACTGTCAAGAGGAGTGAAACAAGATTGTTCACTATCAGCATATCTATTTATTATTGCCATCGAGATGTTAGCTATTAAAATCAGATCCAACAACAATATCAAAGGATTAGAAATCCAGGGCTTAAAAACAAAGGTGTCATTGTACGCTGATGATTCATGTTTTTTTATAAATCCACAACTTGAATCCCTCCACAGCCTCATAGAGGATCTAGATACATTTTCTAACCTCTCTGCATTACAACCAAAGTATGATAAATGTACTATATTATGTATTGGATCACAAAAAAATACAATTTTTACATTACCATGTAGTTTACCAATAAAATGGTCTGATGGTGATGTGGATATACTCGGAATACATATCCCAAATGAAATAAATGATCTCACTCCAAAAAAATGTAATAGAATGTTAGCAAAATTAGATAAGATCTTACTACCATGGAAAGGTAAATACCTGTCAATTTGTGGAAAAATCACCCTGATTAACTCTTTAGTATTATCCCAGTTTATCTATTTGCTTATGGTCTTGCCAAGCCTAGCGAACAGTTTTTTAAATTATATGAGAAAAAAATATTCAATTTTATTTGGAACGGCAAGCCAGACAAAATTAAACGGGCCTATTTATATAATGAGTATGAATTAGGAGGACAAAAATTATTAAATATTAAAGCATTAGACCTATCACTAAAAGCTTCAGTCATACAAAAATTATACTTAAATCCGAACTGGTTCTCTAGCAAACTAGTAAGATTGTCTCACCCAATGTTCAAGAAGGGAATTTTTCCCTTTTTTCAGATTACAACCCCTCACTTTCAGTTATTTGAAAAGGAAATCATCTCCTAAATATCACTATTTCTAAAACAAGCCATAGAAAGTTGGTTGCAATATCAATTTAATCCTCCAGAAATGACAGAACAAATATTGCAACAAATATTGTGGTTAAACACAAATATACTAATTGATTAAAAAAAAGTTATTTTTTGAGAAAATGTTTAAAAAAGGTATAATCTTCGTAAATGATATTATCGGTAGGAATGGTGGAGTTATGTCGCACATGCAGCTAACAAAAACATATGGAAATGTCTGCTCTACCCAAAATTACAACCAAATAATTGCAGCATGGAAGAGGGAAGTGGAAGGGGGAAAAAGTAAGGAACTTGTCTGTCGACCTTGCATTAAAGAACATAATTGGTTAAAGAAAATTGTGATAAATAAAAAAAGTTTACCAGTTTCATTTAAGGACCAAAAGATTGACAGCCGTCCCATATAGATTGCTAAATAGTTGGGAAGAGATTTTTGACGAACATATTCCATGGCATAGTGTTTATGAACTGATACGCAAAACGACGCCAGATTCAAAACATAGAATTTTCTATTTAAATGATTTTATAAAATTCTTGCTACCAATAGAATGGTATTTGTATGGGGGATACAATCTTCCCAGCTCTGCAGATTTGGCTGTGAAGAGACAGAATCATTAGATCATTTGTTTTGGTACTGTCCATTTGTAGCTTGTTTCTGGACACAGGTACAGGAATGGCTGAAGGATTGCAATATTTTCATGGAGCTGACCCTGCAGATAGCACTACTGGGTGATCTGAAAAGTCATAGTCAATCGATCAATAATATAATAATACTTTTAGCAAAGAAGTTTATTTTCAATTCACAAACTAGAAACTATGAGAATAGAAAGGTTCAGAACTTTTGTAAAACATCACAGGACAGTTGAAAAATATATGGCAAATAGAAATCCAATATGGATGGTGTTAAGAGATACATGGGAGTTGTTGAATGGAGCTGAAGGATGGGACTAATAACAACAACTAATAACAACAAGATAACTAGTGTAAGACATGCTGTGTCCATAATAAGTATATAGGTTATATATTGTGAGCTTTTGTGAAAGAGCACAGTTAGACAGATATGGCATTTAGAAGCATACCAGATGGCCATAATGAAAATGATCAGAGGAAGTACAAACAAACTAAATATAATTATTGACTGTGTCCATAAAATGTATACAGTGGGGAAAAAAAGTATTTAGTCAGCCACCAATTGTGCAAGTTCTCCCACTTAAAAAGATGAGAGAGGCCTGTAATTTTCATCATAGGTACACGTCAACTATGACAGACAAATTTAGATTTTTTTTCTCCAGAAAATCACATTGTAGGATTTTTTATGAATTTATTTGCAAATTATGGTGGAAAATAAGTATTTGGTCACCTACAAACAAGCAAGATTTCTGGCTCTCACAGACCTGTAACTTCTTCTTTAAGAGGCTCCTCTGTCCTCCACTCGTTACCTGTATTAATGGCACCTGTTTGAACTTGTTATCAGTATAAAAGACACCTGTCCACAACTTCAAACAGTCACACTCCAAACTCAACTATGGCCAAGACCAAAGAGCTGTCAAAGGACACCAGAAACAAAATTGTAGACCTGCACCAGGCTGGAAAGACTGAATCTGCAATAGGTAAGCAGCTTGGTTTGAAGAAATCAACTGTGGGAGCAATTATTAGGAAATGGAAGACATACAAGACCATTGATAATCTCCCTCGATCTGGGGCTCCACGCAAGATCTCACCCTGTGGGGTCAAAATGATCACAAGAACGGTGAGCAAAAATCCCAGAACCACACGGTGGGACCTAGTGAATGACCTGCAGAGAGCTGGGACCAAAGTAACAAAGCCTACCATCAGTAACACACTATGCCGCCAGGGACTCAAATCCTGCAGTGAAAGACGTGTCCCCCTGCTTAAGCCAGTACATGTCCTGGCCCGTCTGAAGTTTGCTAGAGTGCATTTGGATGATCCAGAAGAGGATTGGGAGAATGTCATATGGTCAGATGAAACCAAAATATAACTTTTTGGTAAAAACTCAACTCGTCGTGTTTGGAGGACAAAGAATGCTGAGTTGCATCCAAAGAAAAACAGCTTTGGGGCTGTTTTTCTGCAAAGGGACCAGGACGACTGATCCGTGTAAAGTAAAGAATGAATGGGGCCATGTATCGTGAGATTTTGAGTGAAAACCTCCTTCCATCAGCAAGGGCATTGAAGATGAAACGTGGCTGGGTCTTTCAGCATGACAATGATCCCAAACACACCACCCGGGCAACGAAGGAGTGGCTTTGTAAGAAGCATTTCAAGGTCCTGGAGTGGCCTAGCCAGTCTCCAGATCTTAACCCCATAGAAAATCTTTGGAGGGAGTTGAAAGTCTGTGTTGCCCAGCGGCAGCCCCAAAACATCACTGCTCTAGAGGAGATCTGCATTGAGGAATGGGCCAAAATACCAGCAACAGTGTGTGAAAACCTTGTGAAGACTTACAGAAAACGTTTGACCTGTGTCATTGCCAACAAAGGGTATATAACAAAGTATTGAGAAACTTTTGTTATTGACCAAATACTTATTTTCCACCATAAATTGCAAATACATTCATTAAAAATCCTACAATGTGATTTTCTGAATTTTTTCTTTCTCATTTTGTCTGTCATAGTTGACGTGTATCTATGATGAAAATTCATCTTTTTAAGTGGGAGTACTTGCACAATTGGTGGCTGACTAAATACTTTTTTGTATAAGCATGAAGTAGAGCCCTAAGCATTGTTGTTCACTAGTTTACTCCAATTAGGGAGGGGATGGTGGGGTTGGAAAGTAATAAAGGGAAATATATATATGTTTAAAAGATATGAATGCATATAGGGAAAAAAAGTATTTGATCCCCTGCTGATTTTGTAAGTTTGCCCACTGACAAAGACATGATCAGTCTATAATTTTAATGGTAGGTTTATTTGAACAGTGAGAGACAGAATAACAACAAAAAATTCCAGAAAAACGCATGTCAAAAATGTTATAAATTGATTTGCATTTTAATGAGGGAAAAAAGTATTTGACCCCTCTGCAAAACATGACTTAGTACTTGGTGATAAAACCCTTGTTTGCAATCACAGAGGTCAGACGTTTCTTGTAGTTGGCCACCAGGTTTGCACACATCTCAGGAGGGATTTTGTCCCACTCCTCTTTGCAGATCTTCTCCAAGTCATTAAGGTTTCGAGCCTGACATTTGGCAACTCAAACCTTCAACTCCAAGATTTTCTATGGGATTAAGGTCTGGAGACTGGCTAGGCCACTCCAGGACCTTAATGTGCTTCTTCTTGAGCCACTCCTTTGTTGCCTTGGCCGTGTTTTTGGGGTCATTGTCATCCTGGGACACCCATCCACGACCCATTTTCAATGCCTTGGCTGACGGAAGGAGGTTCTCACCCAAGATTTGACGGTACATGGTGCCGTCCATCGTCCCTTTATGCAGTGAAGTTGTCCTGTCCCCTTAGCAGAACCCCCCCCCCAAAGCATAATGTTTCCACCTCCATGTTTGACGGTGGGGATGGTGTCCTTGGGGTCATAGGCAGCATTCCTCCTCCTCCAAACACAGCGAGTTGAGTTGATGCCAAAGAGCTCGATTTTGGTCTCATCTGACCACAACACTTTCACCAAGTTCTCCTCTGAATCATTCAGATGTTCATTGGCACATTTCAGATGGTCCTGTATATGTGCTTTCTTGAGCAGGGGGACCTTGCGGGCGCTGCAGGATTTCAGTCCTTCACGGCGTAGTGTGTTACCAATTGTTTTCTTGGTGACTATGGTCCCAGCTGCCTTGAGATCATTGACAAGATCCTCCCTTGTAGTTCTGGGCTGATTCCTCAACGTTCTCAGGATCATTGCAACTCCACGAGGTGAGATCTTGCATGGAGCCCCAGGCCGAGGGAGATTGACAGATATTTTGTGTTTCTTCCATTTGCGAATAATCGCACCAACTGTTGTCACCTTCTCACCAAGCTGCTTGGCGATGGTCTTGTATTCCATTCCAGCCTTGAGTAGGTCTACAATCTTGTCCCTGACATCCTTGGAGAGCTCTTTGGTCTTGGCCATGGTGGAGAGTTTGTAATCTGATAGATCGATTGCTTCTGTGGACAGGTGTCTTTTATACAGGTAACAAGCTGAGATTAGGAGCACTCCCTTTAAGAGTGTGCTCCTAATCTAAATGTTTTACCTGTATAAAAGACAACTAGAAGCCAGAAATCTTTCTGATTGAGAGGGGGTCAAATACTTATTTCCCTCATTAAAATGCAAATCAATGTATAACATTTTTGACATGCGTTTTTCTGGATTTGTTTCTTGTTATTCTGTCTCTCACTGTTCAAATAAACCTACCATTAAAATTATAGACTGATCATGTCTTTGTCAGTGGGCAAACGTACAAAATCAGCAGGGGATCAAATACTTTTTCCCTCACTGTATGTGTATATATATGAGTATGTATATATATATATATATATATATATATATATATATATATATATATATATATATATATATATATATATATATATATACACAGTGGGGAGAACAAGTATTTGATATGCTGCCGATTTTGCAGGTTTTCCTACTTACAAAGCATGTAGAGGACTGTAATTTTGATCATAGGTACACTTCAACTGTGAGAGACGGAATCAAAAATCCAGAAAATCACATTGTATGATTTTTAAGTAATTAATTTGCATTTTATTGCGTGACATAAGTATTTGATACATCAGAAATGCAGAACTTAATATTTGGTACAGAAACCTTTGTTTGTAATTACAGAGATCATACGTTTCCTGTAGGTCTTGACCAGGTTTGCACACACTGCAGCAGGGATTTTGGCCCACTCCTCCATACAGACCTTCTCCAGATCCTTCAGGTTTCGGGGCTGTCGCTGGGAAATACGGACTTTCAGCTCCCTCCAAAGATGTTCTATTGGGTTCAGGTCTGGAGACTGGCTAGGCCACTCCAGGACCTTGAGATGCTTCTTACGGAGCCACTCCTTAGTTGCCCTGGCTGTGTGTTTCGGGTCGTTGTCATGCTGGAAGACCCAGCCATGACCCATCTTCAATGCTCTTACTGAGGGAAGGAGGTTGTTGGCCAAGATCTCGCGATACATGGCCCCATCCATCCTCCCCTCAATACGGTGCAGTCATCCTGTCCCCTTTGCAGAAAAGCATCCCCAAAGAATGATGTTTCCACCTCCATGCTTCACGGTTGGAATGGTGTTCTTGGGGTTGTACTCATCCTTTTTCATCCTCCAAACACGGCGAGTGGAGATTAGACCAAAAAGCTATATTTTTGTCTCATCAGACCACATGACCTTCTCCCATTCCTCCTCTGGATCATCCAGATGGTCATTGGCAAACTTCAGACGGGCCTGGACATGCGCTTGCTTGAGCAGGGGGACCTTGCGTGCGCTGCAGGATTTTAATCCATGACGGCGTAGTGTGTTACTAATGGTTTTCTTTGAGACTGTGGTCCCAGCTCTCTACAGGTCATTGACCAGGTCCTGCCGTGTAGTTCTGGGCTGATTCCTCACCTTCCTCATGATCATTGATACCCCACGAGGTGAGATCTTGCATGGAGCCCCAGACCGAGGGTGATTGACCGTCATCTTGAACTTCTTCCATTTTCTAATAATTGCGCCAACAGTTGTTGCCTTCTCACCAAGCTGTTTGCCTATTGTCCTGTAGCCCATCCCAGCATTGTGCAGGTCTACAATTTTATCCCTGATGTCCTTACACAGCTCTCTGGTCTTGGCCATTGTGGAGAGGTTGGAGTCTGTTTGATTGAGTGTGTGGACAGGTGTCTTTTATACAGGTAACGAGTTCAAACAGGTGCAGTTAATACAGGTAATGAGTGGAGAACAGGAGAGCTTCTTAAAGAAAAACTAACAGGTCTGTGAGAGCCGGAATTCTTACTGGTTGGTAGGTGATCAAATACTTATGTCATGTAATAAAATGCAAATTAATTACTTAAAACTTTTCTGGATTTTTGTTTTAGATTCCATCACTCACAGTTGAAGTGTACCTATGATAAAAATTACAGACCTCTCCATGCTTTGTAAGTAGGAAAACCTGCAGAATCGGCAGTGTATCAAATACTTGTTCTCCCCACTGTATATACGAGAGAAAAAAAACATATGGGGGATTGGAAGTTATGCAGACAATTACATTTATGGAAGTTGCAATCTATCTACAATATTAAAACTGATCTACCCCCTAAAAAAACAACTAAAAAAAACAAGAAGACCCGAGGCTGTAATTGCTGCCAAAGGCGCTTCAACAAAGTACTGACTAAAGTGTCTGAATATATTAAACATGGAAATATCTCTAATACATTAAACATTGGACACACCTACTCATTCTACATTGTAGAATAATAGTGAAGACATCAAAACTATGAAATAACACATATAGAATCATGTAGTAATCAAACAAGTGTTCAACAAATCAAGATATTTTATATTTGAGATTCTTCAAAGTAGCCACCCTTTGCCTTGATGACAGCTTTGCACACTCTTGGCATTCTCTCCAGCTTCACGAGGAATGCTTTTCCAACACTCTTGAAGCAGTTGCCACATATGCTGAGCACTTGTTGGCTGCTTTTCCTTCACTCTGCGGTCCAACTCATCCCAAACTATCTCAATTGAGTTGAGGTCGGGTGATTGTGGAGGCCAGGTCATCTGATGCAGTACTCCATCACTCTCATTCTTGGTCAAATAGCCCTTAAACAGCATGGAGGTGTGTTTTGGATCATTGTCCTGTTGAAAAACAAATGATAGTCCCACTAAGCGCAAACCAGATGGGATGGCATATCGCTGCAGAATGCTGTGGTGGCCATGCTCGTTAAGTGGGCCTTGAATTCTAAATAAATTACCAACAGTGTCACCAGCAAAGCACCATCACACCTCCTCCTCCATGCTTCACGGTGGGAACCACACATGCGGAGATCATCCGTTCACCTACTCTGCATCTCACAAAGACACGGCGGATGGAACCAACAATCTCACATTTGGACTCATCAGACCAAAGGACACATTCCCCCCGGTCTAATGTCCATTGCTCGTGTTTCTTGAACCAAGCAGGTCTCTTCTTCTTGTTGGTGTCCTTTAGTAATGGTTTCTTTGCAGCAATTCGACCATGAAGGCCTGATTCACGCAGTCTCCTCTGAACAGTTGATGTTGAGATGTGTCTGTTACTTGAACTCTGTGAAGCATTTATTGGGGCTGCAATTTCTGAGGTGCAGTTAACTCTAATGAACGTATCCTCAACTACTGAGGTAACTCTGGGTCTTCATTTCCTGTGGCTGTCCTCATGAGAGACAGTTTCATCATAGCGCTTGATGGATGACATTTTCCGGATTGACTGACCTTCATATCTTACAGTAATGATGGATTGTCCTTTCTCTTTGCTTATTTGAGCTGTTCTTGCCAAATAGGGCTATCTTCTGTATGCGAACCCTACCGTGTCACAACACAACTGATTGGTTCAAACGCATTAAGAAGGAAAGAAATTCCACAAATTAACTTTTAACAAGGCACACCTGTTATTTGAAATACATTCCAGGTGACTACCACATGAAGCTGGTTGAGAGAATGCCAAGAGTATGCAAAGCTGTCATCAAGGCAAAGGGTGGCTATTTGAAGAATCTCAAATATAAAATATATTTTGATTTATTTAAAACTGTTTTGGTTACTACATGATTCCATATGTGTTATTTCATAGTTTTGATGTCTTCACTATAATTCTACAATGTAGAAAACAGTAAAAATGAAGAAAAACCCTGGAATGAGTAGGTATGTCCAAACATTTGACTGGTACTGTATATCGAATACATTAAACATTAGTATATATCCAATACATTAAACATGGATATATCTCCAGTACATTAAACATTGATATACCTCCAACACATTAAACATTGACATATCTCCAGCACATTGAACATTCATATGTCTCCAATACGTTAAACATTTATATATCTTGGGCATATCGCTTTTAGCGGGGTTCAAGCCGACGTGTGCTGCATGGGAATGATTCTCCAGGTGTCACAGTGGTGCATCCATGGTTCTGCCCCAGGTAGCATGGTTTCCCTCCTCCATTCCTCCTCCCTCCTCACCCTTCCTCCCTCACCTTCATTCCTCTTCTTCTCTAATAAATCCCCATGTTAAGGATTAGAGCACGGGCCTAGTTTGTGTGTGTGTGTGTGTGTCTGCTATTTGTGTGTGTGTAAGATATATGACATAGATAAACATCCACCTGCACACCAGTCTTTAAATCATTATCATACTGACCAGTATTAACTCGTTTAAATCATTATCCCACTGACCAGTATTAACCACTTTAAATCATTATCCCACTGACCAGTATTAACCGCTTTAAATAATTATCACACTGACCAGTACCAACTCCTTAAATCATCATCACACAAACCAGTACCAAGACCTTTAAATCATTATCACACTGAAAAGAACCAACTCCTTTAAATCACTATCACACTGACCAGAACCAACTCCTTTAAATCTGTATCACACTGACCAGTTTTAACTGCTTTAAATCATTATCACACTGACCAGAACCAACTCCTTTAAATAATTATCACACTGACCAGTACAAACTCCTTTAAATCATTATCACACTGACTAGTACCAACTCCTTTAAATCATTATCAAACTGACCAGTAACAACTCCTTTAAATCATTATCACACTGACCAGTACCAACTCCTTTAAATCATTATCACACTGACCAGTACCAACTCCTTTAAATCATTATCACACAGACCAGTTCCAACTCCTTTAAATCATTATCACACTGACCAGTACCAACTCCTTTAAATAGTTATTCACTCTGACCAGTATTACAGTAACTCCTTTAAATCATTGTCACACTTACCAGTTCCGACTCCTTTAAATAATTATTACACTGACCAGTACCAACTCCTTTAAATCATTATCACACTGACCAGTTCCGACTCCTTTAAATAATTATTACACTGACCAGTACCAACTCCTTTAAATCATTATCACACTGACCAGTACCAACTCCTTAAATCATTATCACACAGACAAGTACCAACTCCATTAAATCATTATCACACTGACCAGAGACCAACTCCTTTAAATCATTATCACACTGACCAGTATTAACTCCTTTAAATCATTATCACACCGACCAGTATTAACTCCTTTAAATCATTATCACACTGACCAGTATTCACTTATTTTTATGCCATCCTCCACTAACACTTGAGTTTGTCCAGTTTGGGTCCAGTTTAGTGTATAATTTTCTTCTACCACCACAGGCCATGGATGTCCCCTTGTCCTCTCAATGTGACCATATACTGTACTTCTATGTTGCTTCATTATTATGTTCACACACACACGCACGCACACACCCACACACACACACACACACATGCAAACGCACACAGCCTGGAGCGTAATTGTTACACAACCCTGTTTCCACAGCTCTGAAGGGCCTTGCTCCGCCATTCACCCCTTCTCCCTCTTCCTACCCTCTTTCCCCCCCTCGTTCCACCACCATGATGAGGTGAACTGAGGACTTCTCTCCCTGACTAGCCTGGAGCTCCAGAACTCTTTCAATGATGAAGATTGGCATCATCTAGGAGATCTCTGCAGATGTAAGTCTGACAGGGGGAACAAACACTCTGAATGCGTAAACAGGACTGATGCTGGAGATAATCCTTCGTCATGTTAATAAAGCCAGTCCCTCGTATCCTGCAATCAAATGACCTAGTGGCCTCATCGGTGGAATGTTCTTAGTATTTTTCATAATTCCATAATTGTTTGTTTTTTAAATAAATAAAAATCAGTTGAAAGTCCGGTGGTTCAATGTCGAACGGTTTAGTTATAGTTCAGTCTTCTGTGACGTATACAAAGTGTAATGTTGGGATGCAAACTCAAAATTCTATACATTTCAACTCTATATCGGACATTGTACAGGTGTCTTCTTCTTTTAAGCCCATAACCATGTCTGTGAGGAGTAAACCTTTGTTTCAAAGTAGATTTGTTTAAGACTACCAATAAACACTCTGTGTGACCCTGATTAAGCCCACTGCAGTAAAAGGTTAAACAAATGACTGACTCATATCTGATCTGTGCTCTGAGTAGGAAACATGACCTCAAAGTCTGTGGTGAAGGAGAGAAGTCAGGTATTGATGTGGAAGTCCAAGGTTTAAGAGCTGTGAGAATTCTCACCACCAAACGGTATGTCAATAGACATACAGTATATCTCCAAAGTGACACATTCTTCAACAGTCAATAAGAGGGAGAGGGAACCTCCTTATCGGCGCTAAACCTAAAAAAAAAAAAAACTGACATTTCATTAGAAAACTCATAAATTGTCCAGTAAATTCACGTCATTAAACCCGTGAAAGAACGAGATTACTGCCTTCCTGCCATTAAAAAGAGGGGGGGAAAAAGATAAGGAAAACTTACAGTGCTCAAACACTTATCAGCTCAAACTGACACAATGCTGGTTCGGGGAGACATATATTAATTCTGTCCTGGTGAAAACAAAATAAGTCCCTGCATTAATCGTGCCGGGAGATGCGCCCCGGTAAAAAGGTTTTGTGTAAATTACCAAAAGATTAGTTCCTCCACTGGCTTTTACTTTTATCTGCAGGTCCAAGTGAGAGACTTCCCTTCCTTGAGCACCTTGAATTCTTCAAACCCAACTCAGAAATATACAGGGGGATTATTTATTTTTTTGGGGGTGGGGAAAGATGTCCCACCTGCGTTTGTATAAATCCTCTGATTGTCTCTGTTAAAATAAGATAGCGGTGTAGCCCTTTGAAGGTGGTATGACAGAGCGTAATACCCTACCGTATTTCGCGCTGGAAGTTTTGACCGGCTGGGGAGTCACGTGCTGTTACTAAGGCAACTTAACGCTTTGTCATGGGATTAGACGTATTAGCAAGGTTGGTTGCCAATCTGAACAAAACCAAGGTTTTATCGCAGCGCATTGAGGGCATTTTAGAAAATAAATAGTATGAAAGCATCCTTGAGCTTCTCTCTCTCTCTCTCTCTCTCTCTCTCTCTGTCTCTCTCTCTCTCTCTCTCTTTCTCTCTCTCTTTCTCTCTCTCTCTCTCTCTCTCTCTCTCTCTCTTTCTCTCTTTCTCTCTCTCTCTCTCTCTCTCTCTCTCTCTCTCTCTCTCTCTCTCTCTCTCTCTCTCTCTCTCTCTCTCTCTCTCTCTCTCTCTCTCTCGCTCTCTCTCTCTCTCTCTCTCTCTGATTGCTTCGGCCTATTTAGCAGATTTTTTGCTTTCAACATCAAGATGAAAAAGGCTGAGGCATAGGCCCACACACTCAGCAAAAAATCCATACAGCACCTCAATACACATCTACCTTCAAAGTAAAGCCTTCTCAATTATAGTGTAGGTGGTTCACATTTCATAGGGCTGTATTAAAACACCTTATCTGATCACAATTAATCTCTCTTCATTTGAACCTGACTATATTTGTGTGTATAGTACACTCACACCTTGATTTAGCAATTTTTTCAACAATACTGTGTTTGGTAAATATCACAATACAGTATGCTTAAGTTTGTAAATTATGTTTGAATGTTGGAGTGTGCCCCTGGCTTTCCATAAATAAAAAAAACATGAAAATGTTGCCATCTGGTTTGCTTAATATAAGGAATTTTAAATGATTTATACTTTTACTTTTGATATTTAAGTACATTTTAGAAATGACATTAATTATTGATACTTAAGTATATTTTAAAACAAATACTTTTAGACTTTTACTCAAGTAGAATTTTACTGGGTGACTTTGACTTGAGTCATTTTCTATTAAGGTATATTTTTCTACCACTGGGCCTACGTACTTATAGCCACTAGGCTAATAAATAAACATGTTTTTATTTTTTTATTTACCAAAATTATGTTATTTCAAGTTATCACTTTGGAGCGCAATATCACGTTGTTAAAAAATATGCCTAAATTGGGGATGCCTATAAATTGGGCAATAGAAGGCATCTAGGGCTTATGTTAACTTTGAGTGTGTTCGATGAAAATAATAGACCTTTCAAAAGTTGTATGCAACATTGTATGCAACATTATGGCAAGTGACTCCATGTCTACTGTGCCAAAGAGATTCAGAGTTGTTAAACGGGAGTGACGAGTGTGTTGATATAACGTTAATATTGTCAAAATTCTGCTTTTAACAAACATCAGAATTGGTTAAAGAAAGGTTATGCATGCCAACATATTAGATAATAATTCAGAGAAGGCAAAGTGATGGTGTCAGGTGGAAATGATATCAAACGTTTTACCATTGCAACATTAAGATGTACTGTCACTTTCACTGTGGTTGTCTGAAGCCTAGAATTCACAGCTGGCGATGCCTCATCGTGATCGGTTATTCCCCATCGTATGCAACAATGTCAATGACTATTTTTCGTTTGCGGCACCTCAAACTGTCGTGATAACCAGCTGCGATAAACTTTTATGAGTTGATTTTACTCCTGGCTCAGGGTTTGTCTGGGCAGTGTCTTAACATCATCATAAAACCTACTCTGAGCTGGGAGTTTCTTTAGTCTTAAAACATTTTCTGAGATGCATTGTGGATACGGGCCCTAGGCTCTTTTAAATGCTTCAACATCTGAGTATTGTACACACTTCACATTTCCACACACACACACACACACACACACACACACACACACACACACACACACACACACACACACACACACACACACACACACACACACACACACACACACACACACACACACACACACACACACCAACACACACACACACACACACACACAAACACACACCCTTGGAGCTTAATTTGTGATAGAAGACTACTTAAATTGAATGTCTTTGTTGTAGCGTGGCTTCGCTCAAATGGAGTATCTGATCCCAATCCCCTGGACAGCTCCATGTGGGTGCATTGGTATCAACCCCTTCCCCCACCTCTTTCCCCCTTTCCTCTCCTCCAACATCCCTCCCTTCCTCCCTCCTTCCTCCATTTATTTCATTGACAATTTTAACAAGCATGCTTACATGCCCCATCATCCAGGTAATTTATGGAGATAGGGCCACTGGCTTGGGCCCCCAGTGGCCAAGAGCCTCGACTCCACGGTGAACTTGCCTTTTGACTGCTAGTGCTGAAATGAGAGCCGCTGACAAGGACAGGAGGAGTAGGGGAGTGAAACGAGAGAACTGCGAGAGAACGACTGTGGGGGGGGGGGGGGAAGGGCGAAAATAAAACTGCTCTTCTTCAAGAACCAAAAAGCACTACCTGTCTATGTAAGGTCCCACAGTAGACAGTGCATGTCAGAGCAAAAAACCAAGCCATGAGGTCGAAGGAATTGCCCGTAGAGCTCCGAGACAAGATTGTGTCGAGGCACAGATCTGGTTGAAGAGTACCAAACAATGTCTGCAGCATTGAAGGTCCCCAAGAACACAGTGGCCTCCATCATTCTTAAATGGAAGCAGTTTGGAACTTAGGAGTATTGAGACCAAGATATGAGAGAAGTCTGCAGAGGATTTTTTTTTTCCTTTATTGTCTGTAACTAGAGAAAATGGCTGAATTTCATAAAAGGTTTATGTATACAGCTTTGTGGAGACTTTGTAGAGTCTTTATGTGCCACTTGGTGCAATGATGCCCAAAGTAAGCAAAGTAAGTTATGTAAACAAAGAAAGAGAAAGAAAGTTGGTCATTGTGGCCGGTGATAGGTTTACCTTGAGAGTTTTTTCTTCTTCTGAGCAGACATCAAAAGAGTCGATAATGAAAGTCAGCGGGCATTATTCTATTTGTACATGTCAGAGAGATAAGAAAATGGTAGAGTGGGATTTTGAACTCTGAAAAGCACATTGTTGTTTTCGAGCTCACCTCGAGAAAAGGTATAACTTTGAATAGAAGAAGAAGAGGGTGATGACAAACTATAGTCTACATACATATTCAATTAAAGAAAGTTACATTCCAATTAGAAAAACACATTGATACTTATATTAATATAACTACAGATAACCTATAGTCTACATACAAGTTCGATTAAAGAAAGTTACATTCCAATTAGAAAAAAACATTGATACTTACGGTGCCTTCGGAAAGTATTCAGACCCTTTGACTTTTTCCACATTTTGTTAGGTTACAGCCTTATTCTAAAATTGATTACATTGTCCCCCCCCCCCCCATCAATCTACACACAATACCCCATAATAACAAAGCAAAAACTGTTTTTTAGAAATGCTAATTTATTAAAAATAAGAAACGGAAATATAACATTTACATAAGTATTCAGACCTTTTACTCAGTACTTTGTTGAAGCACCTTTGGCAGCGATTACAGCATCAGGTCTTCTTGGGTTTGACGCTACAAGCTTGACACCTGTATTTGGGGAGTTTCTCCCATTCTGCTCTGCAGATCCTCTCAAGCTCTGTCAGGTTGGATGCGGAGCGTTGCTGCACAGCTATTTTCAGGTCTCTTCAGAGATGTTCGATCAGGTTCAAGTCTGGGCTCTGGCTGGGCAACTCAAGAACATTCAGAGACTTGTCCCGAAGCCACTCCTGCATTGTCTTGACTGTGTGCTTAGGGTTGTTGTCCTGTTGGAAGGTGAACCTTAGCCCCAGTCTGAGTTGCTGAGCGCTCTGGAGCAGGTTTTCATTAAGGATCTCTCTCCGTTAATCTTTTCCTCGATCCTGACTAGTCTCCCAGTCCCTGCCGCTGAAAAACATCCCCACAGCATTATGCTGCCACCACTATGCTTCACTGTAGGGATGGCCCCAGGTTTCCTCCAGACGTGACACTTGGCATTCAGGACAAAGAGTTCAATCTTGGTTTTATTAGACCAGATAATCTAGTTTCTCATGGTCTGAGAGTCTTTTGGTGCCTTTTGGCAAACTCCAAGCAGGCTGTCATGTGCCTTTTACTGAGGAGTGGCTTCCATCTGGCCACTCTACCATAAAGGCCTGATTGGTGGAGTGCTGCAGAGATGGTTGTCCTTCTGGAAGGTTCTCCGATCTCCACAGAGGAACTCTAGAGCTCTATCAGACTGACCATCGGGTTCTTGGTCACCTCCCTGACCAAGGCCCTTCTCCCCCGATTGCTCAGTTTGGCAGGGTTCCAAACTTCTTCCATTTAAGAATGATGGAGGCCACTGTGTTCTTGGGGACCTTCAATGCTGCAGAAATGTTTTGGTCCCCTTCCCCAGATCTGTGCCTCGACACAATCCTGTCTCGGAGCTCTAAGGCCAATTCCTTCTACCTCATGGCTTGGTTTTTGCTCTGACACGCACTGTCAACAGTGAGACCTTATACAGACTTTTATTTATTTAATCCATTTTGGAATAAGGCTGTAACATAACACATTTTTGTGGGGGGAGAGGTGCGTGGGGGGCTGCCCGGGGAGCTGTTGATGTGGGGCCTTGCTCAAGGGTACAAGAGCAGAGAATTTAATTTCATTTTAAATGGCAAACCTCCAGTCGCTGGCTGGCCTCTCTAACAGCAAGGTAAGAGAATTTGCCAGTACGTCCAACTGGCCTCACAACCGCAGGCCACGTGTAACCACACCAGCCCAGGACCTCCACAACCGGCTTCTTCACCTGCGGAATCGTCTGAGACCAGCCAACCGGACAGCTGATGAAACTGAGGAGTATTTCTGTCTGTAATAAAGCCCTATTGTAGGGGAAAACTCATTCTGATTGGCTGGGCCTGGCTCCCCAGTGGGTGTGCCTATGCCCTTCCAGGTACACCCATGGCTGCGCCCCTGCCCAGACATGTGAAATCCATAGATTAGGATCTAATGAATTTATTGAAATGGACTGATTTCCTTATATGAACTACAACTAAATCAAATCTTTGAAATTGTTGCATGTTTAGTTTATATTTTTGTTCAGTATATATCAGTTCTATATATATGGTATACCGCATAGACTATGTATCAGTTCTATATATATGGTATACTACATAAACTATATATCAGTTCTATATATATGGTATACTATATAGACTATACATGTATGTCAGTTCTATATACAGTACCAGTCAAAAGTTTGGACACACCTACTCATTCCAGGGTTTTCTTCATTTTTACAATTTTTTACATTGTAGAATAATAATGAAGACATCAAAACTATGAAATAACACATGTGGAATCATGTAGTAACCATAAAAGTGTTAAACAAATCAAAATATATTTGAGATTTGAGATTTTTCAAAGTAGCCACCCTTTGCCTTGATGACAGCTTTTCACACTCTTGGCATTCGCTCAACCAGCTTCATAGTCACCTGGAATGTATTTCAATTAACAGGTGTGCCTTGTTAAAAGTTAATTTGTGGAATTTCTTTCCTTCTTAATGCATTTGAGCCGATCAGTTGTGTTATGATAAGGTAGGGTTGGTATACAGAACATAGCCCTATTTGGTAAAAGACCAAGTCCATATTATGGCAAGAACAGCTCAAATGAGCAAAGAGAAACGCCAGTCAATCATTACTTTAAGACATGAAGTCCTTTTAAAGTTTCTTCAAGTGCCGTCACAAAAACCATCAAGCGCTATGATGAAACTGGCTCTCATGAGGACCGCCACAGGAATGGAAGACCCAGAGTTATCTCTGCTGCAGAGGATCATTTCATTAGAGTTACCAGCCTCAGAAATTGAAGCACAAATAAACGCTTCACAGTTCAAGTAATAGACACATCTCAACATCAACTGTTCAGAGGAGAAATGTGTTCTTTGGTCTGGAGTCCAAATTGGAGCTTTTTGGTTCCAACCGCTGTGTCTATGTGAGACGCAGAGTAGGTGAACGGATAATCTCTGCATGTGTTTTTCCCACGGTAAAGCATGGAGGAGGAGGTGTGATGGTGTGGGGGTGCTTTACTGGTGACACTGTCGTGATTTACTTCGAATTCAAGGCACACTTAACCAGCATGTCTACCACAGCATTCTGCAGCGATACGCCATCCCATCTGGTTTGCGCTTAGTGGGACTATGATTTGTTTTTCAACAGGACAATGACCCAACACACCTCCAGGCTGTGTAAGGGCTATTTGATCAAGAAGGAGAGTGATGGAGTGCTGCATCAGATGACCTGGCCTCCACAATCCCTCGAACTCAACCAAATTGAGATGGGTTGGGATGAGTCGGACCGCAGAGTGAAGGAAAAGCAGCCAACAAGTTCTCAGCCTATGTGGGAACTCCTTCAAGACTGTTTGAAAAGCATTCCAGTTGAATCTGGTTGAGAGAATGCCAAGAGTGTGCAAAGCTGTCATCAAGGCAAAGGGTGGCTATTTGAAGAATCTCAAATATAAAATATATTTTTATTTTTATTTTGTTTAACACTTTTTTGGTTACTACATGATTCCATATGTGTTATTTCATAGTTTTGATGTCTTCACTATTATTCTACAATGTAGAAAATAGTAAAAATAAAGAAAAACTCTTGAATGAGTAGGTGTCCTAAAACTTTTGACTGGTAGTGTATATATACATTGGGGAGAACAAGTATTTGATACACTGCCGATTTTGCAGGTTTTCCTACTTACAAAGCATGTAGAGGTCTGTAATTTTTATCATAGGTACACTTCAACTGTGAGATACGGAATCTAAAACAAAAATCCAGAAAATCACATTGTATGATTTTTAAGTAATTAATTTGCATTTTATTGCATGACATAAGTATTTGATCACCTACCAACCAGTAAGAATTCCGGCTCTCACAGACCTGTTAGTTTTTCTTTAAGAAGCCCTCCTGTTCTCCACTCATTACCTTTATTAACTGCACCTGTTTGAACTCATTACCTGTGTAAAAGACACCTGTCCACACACTCAATCAAACACTCCAACCTCTCCACAATGGTCAAGACCAGAGAGCTGTGTAAGGACATCAGGGATAAAATTGTAGACCTGCACAAGGCTGTGATGGGCTACAGGACAATAGGCAAGCAGCTTGGTGAGAAGGCAACAACTGTTGGTGCAATTATTAGAAAATGGAAGAAGTTCAAGATGACGGTCAATCACCCTCGGTCTGGGGCACCATGCAAGATCTCACCTCGTGGGGCATCAATGATCATGAGGAAGGTGAGGGATCAGTCCAGAACTACACAGCAGGATCTGGTCAATGACCTGAAGAGAGCTAGGACCACAGTCTCAAAGAAAACCATTAGTAACACACTACGCCGTCATGGATTAAAATCCTGCAGCACACGTAAGGTCCCCCTGCTCAAGCCAGCACATGTCCAGGCCCGTCTGAAGTTTGACAATGACCATCTGGATGATCCAGAGGAGGAATGGGAGAAGGTCATGTGGTCTGATGAGACAAAAATATAGTTTTTTGGTCTAAACTCCACTCGCCATGTTTGGAGGAAGAAGAAGGATGAGTACAACCTCAAGAACACCATCCCAACCGTGAAGCATGGAGGTGGAAACATCATTCTTTGGGGATGCTTTTCTGCAAAGGGGACAGGTCGACTGCACCGTATTCAGGGGAGGATGGATGGGGCCATGTATCGCGAGATCTTGGCCAACAACCTCCTTCCCTCAGTAAGAGCATTGAAGATGGGTCATGGCTGGGTCTTCCAGCATGACAACGACCCGAAACACACAGCCAGGGCAACTAAAGAGTGGCTCCGTGAGAAGCATCTCAAGGTCCTGGAGTGGCCTAGCCAGTCTCCAGACCTGAACCCAATAGAAAATCTTTGGAGGGAGCTGAAAGTCCGTATTGCCCAGCGACAGTCTTAAACCTGAAGGATCTGGAGAAGGTCTGTATGGAGGAGTGGGCCAAAATCCCTGCTGCAGTGTGTGCAAACCTGGTCAAGACCTACAGGAAATGTTTGATCTCTGTAATTGCAAACAAAGGTTTCTCTACCAAATATTAAGTTCTGCTTTTCTGATGTATCAACTACTTATGTCATGCAATAGAATGCAAATTAATTACTTAAAAATCATACAATGTGATTCCTTCTCTCACAGTTGAAGTGTACCTATGATAAAAATTACAGACCTCTACATGCTTTGTAAGTAGGAAAACCTGCAAAATCGGCAGTGTATCAAATACTTGTTCTCCCCACTGTATAAGTATATATATATATATATATATATATATACACATACGGTACATACATTAGGAAACCTGGAGGATAGCCAGGTTTAACATTCAGAAAGAGTGCAGCTAAAGAATTCATTTGAAGTAGAGTTAAATCTTTAGCGACAGGTAGCCTAGCGGTTAGAGAGGCCAGCCAGCGACCAGAGGGCTGCCATTTCAAATCAAATTCGCTGCTCTAGTACCATTGTACAATGCATTCGGAAAGTATTCAGACCCCTTGAATTTTTCCACATTTTGTTACGTTACAGCCTTATTCTAAAATGGATTTTTTTTTTTTTATCTCTCATCAATCTACACACAATACCCCATAAAGACAAAGCGAAAACAGGTTTTTATAAATATTTGCAAAAATAAAAAGAGAAAAACAGAAATACCTTATTTACATAAGTATTCAGACCGTTTGCTATGACACTCGAAATTGACATCAGGTGCATTCTGTTTCCATTGATCATCTTTGAGATGTTTCTAGAACTTCATTGGAGTCCACCTGTGGTAAATTCAATTGATTGCACATGATTTGGAAAGGCACACCCATGTCTATATAAGGTCCCACAGTTGACAGTGCATGTCAGAGCAAAACCCAAGCAATAAGGTCAAAAGAATTATCCGTAGAGCTCCGAGACAAGATTGTGTAGAGGCAAAGACCTGGGGAAGTGCAGCATTGAAAGTCCCCAAGAACATAGTAGCCTCCATCATTCTTCAATGGAAGAAGTTTGGAACCACCAATACTCTTCCTAGAGCTGGCCACCTGGCCAAACTGAGAAATCGGGGGAGAAGGGCCTTGGTCAGGGAGGTGACCAAGAACCCGATGGTCAATCTGATAGAGCTCCAGAGTTCCTCTGTGGAGATGGGAGAACCTTCCAGAAGGACAACCATCTCTGTAGTATTGAAGGTCCCCAAGAACACAGTGGCCTCCATCATTCTTCAATGGAAGAAGTTTGGAACCAGCAATACTCTTCCTAGAGCTGGCCACCCGCCCAAACTGAGCAATCAGGGGAGAAGGTTATTGGTCAGGGAGGTGACCAAGAACCCGATGGTCACTCTGACAGAGCTCTAGAGTTCTTCTGTGGAGATGGGAGAACCTTCCAGAAGGTCAACCATCTCTGCAGCACTCCACCAATCAGAAGTTAGGAACCAGCAATACTCTTCCTAGAGCTGGCCACTTGGCCAAACTGAGCAATCGGGGGAGAAGGTTCTTGGTCAGGGAGGTGACCAAGAACCCAATGGTCACTCTGAGTGAGCTCCAGAGTTCCTCTGTGGAGATGGGAGAACCTTCCAGAAGGACAACCATCTCTGCAGCACTCCACCACTCTGGCCTTTATGGTAGAGTGGCCCGACGGAAGCCACTCCTCAGTAAAAGGCACATGCCAGTCCGCTTGGAGTTTGCCAAAAGGCACCTAAAGGACTCAGACCATGAGAAACTAGATTATCTGGTCTGATGAAACCAATATTGAACTCTTTGGCCTGAATGCCGAGCGTCACGTCTGGAGGAAACCTGGCACCATCCCTACGGTGAATCATTGTGGTGGCAGCATGGGGGGGATGTTTTTCAGCAGCAGGGACTGGAAGACTAGGCAGGATAGAGGGATGAATAAAAAACTGCTCCAGAGCTGTCAGGACATCAGACTGTGGTGAAGGTTCACCTTCCAACAGGACAATAGCCCTAAGCACACAGCCAAGACAATGCAGGAGTGGCTTCTGGACAAGTCTCTGAATGTCCTTGAGTTGCCCATCCAGAGCCTGGACTTGAACCCAATCGAACATATCTGGTTGAGAGAATGCCAATAGTGTGCAAAGCTGTCATCAAGGCAAAGTGTAGCTACTTTGAAGAATCTCAAATATAAAATATGTTTTGATTTGTTTATCACTTTTTTGGTTACTACATGATTCCATATGTGTTATTTCATGGCTTTGATGTCTTCACTATTATTCTACAATGTAGAAAATAGTTAAAATAAAGAAAAACCCTTGAATGAGTAAGTGTGTCCAAACTTTTGACTGATTCTGTATATGTGTTTTTTATATATTTATTTTTTGGGGGGAGTAGGCACAAAACCTCCTCCAAACTTTCATTAATTTTTTTAAACCAGTACCTGTTACCTTCAAATGAGTCCCTTGACACCTGTGGGGGTCGAAGAGCATTTGTCAAATCCTTTTGTGAGAATACTGATTTTCTGGATGTCTCATGTTCTGGCAAACACCGCTGTAGACCACCTTTCACTGCAGATGCGGACGGCCGCCATAGGCGGATGTGGTGGATTGAGACGCAGCCCATTCAAAAAATAAATCTCTAACTTAAACTGACAGATTTTAATGTTTTTTTTTAAGGATTAATATAATAACAATAGACTCTAGCGGGTTTTAAGATAGTGATGAGAACTCTAAAAAATGTTGGTCATTGTATGTAATATTTTGTTAATGACTGTCACAAACAGCGAGCATTTCCACTGGCTTTGTCATGCATACTTGTAGTGCGAAACCACTTCCATTCTGTAACACTATGAAGAGGTTTTGTAGGTACCACCTGAGCTCTGAGTCCAGAGAAGCTGCTACTCTGATTATAGGGTATAGACTGCATCTGCAGTCAGTGGCATCACATCCCGCTGGGCTAAGTGGTGGTTAAGACACAGTGCATCCTGGGTAGTCTCAGACGAGGAAGTGGGCATGCCGAAGATGTGCTACGTTGGATTCCACTGAAAGGGAGCAAAACAAATAAGAGTATGGGAAAAAAAGAAAGAGGGAGATTAATCCAGAAGATTATGTTAGGATTGAGTATGTGTATATTGTTGTTGAATGTATCAATGATGTTTTTAGCCTAGCACTGCTAGCTAGCAGGGAAAGGTTGTGTTGTGAGGTAGTGGAGGGGAGCACAGGATAAAGGAGGGTGATGGAAAGTGATAGTTCACATTGCCTTTGTAATCACAGTGTTAGCTCAGACATCTGCAGGAGGTGAGTAGTAATATTTGTCCTAGCACAACATTTGCTTTTGGCCCCGTGTTACAAGACAATGGCCACCCTCTGGTGTGGGAGGGCTGTTGTTTTCCTTATCTGCTGTATGTCCTTAATCACACAGAGCAGAGATCCTCTATCCAAATGGAGCAGAATTTAGACTGAAGAGAAAAACAGGGTGGAATCAGCAGACAGAGATCAAATCTGTAGACTGTAGACCCGATAACAATAAAGATACACACAATTTAAATAAAATAAATGATGGCTATTTAAATATCTATTTTCACTTGGATCATTTTATAAAGGCCCAATGCATGGTGCTACAGTGCCTTCGGAAAGTATTCAGACCCCGTGACTTTTTTCACATTTTCTTACGTTACAGCCTTATTCTAAAATGGATTTGAAAAAAAAAAATCCTCAGCAATCTACACACAATACCCCGTAAAGACAAAGCAAAAACAGGTTTTTATAAATATTTGCAAAAATAAAACAGAAAAACAGAAATACCTTATTTAGTACTAAGACCCTTTGTTATGAGACTCGAAATTGCGCTCAGGTGCATCCTGTTTCCATTGATCATCCTTGAGATGTTTCTACAACTTGATTGGAGTCCACCTGTGGTCAATTCAATTGATTGGACATTATTTGGGAAGGCACACACCTGTCTATGTAAGGTCCGACAGTTGACAGTGCATGTCAGAGCAAAAACCAAGCCATGAGGTCGAAGGAATTGTCCATATAGCTCTGAGACAGGATTGTGTCGAGACACAGATCTGGGGAAGGATACCAACACATTTCTGCAGCATTGAAGGTCCCCAAGAACACAGTGGCCTCCATCATTCTTCAATGGAAGAAGTTTGGAACCAGCAATACTCTTCCTAGAGCTGGCCAAACTGAGCAATCGGAGGAGAAGGTTCTTGGTCAGGGAGGTGACCAAGAACCTGATGGTCACTCTGACAGAGCTCTAGAGTTCTTCTGTGGAGATGGGAGAACTTTCCAGAAGGTCAACCATCTCTGCAGCACTCCACCAATCAGGCCTTTATGGTAGAGTGACCAGACGGAAGCCACTCCTCAGTAAAAGGCACATGACAGCCCACTTGGAGTTTGCCAAAAGGCACCTAAAGACTCTCAGACTATGAGAAACAAGATTCTCTGGTCTGATGAAACCAAGATTGAACTATTTTGCCTGAATGCCAAGCGCCACATCTGGAGGAAACCTGGCACCATCCCTACGGTGAAGCATGGTGGTGGCAGCATCATGCTGTGGGGATGTTTTTCAGCGGCAGGGACTGTGAGACTAGTCAGGATCGAAGCAAAGATGAACGGAGCAAAGTACAGAGAGATCCTTGATGAAACCTGCTCCAGAGCACTCAGAACCTCACACTGGGGCGAAGGTTCACTTTTCAACAGGGCAACGACCCTAAGCACACAGCCAAGACAACGCAGGAGTGGCTTCGGGACAACTCTCTGAATGTCCTTGAGTGGCCCAGCCAGAGCCCGGACTTGAACCCGTACTAACATCTCTGGAGAGACCTGAAAATAGCTGTGCAGCTGTAAGGTTCTGTATTTATTTTCTTAGTTCACCTTGTGTTCTTGAACATAGCCCTGTTTCTATGTGTTCTTGAACGTAGCCCTGGCTTTCATTTCTGTTCATTGATTTCACCTGTGTTAGTTACTCACCTGGTCTCATCAGCTCCTTATTTAGTTCAGTTCTTTCTGTTTGTGCCTTGTGAGGTATTGTTCGTTTTGACTCCACTAAGCCTTTTCCTAGCTCGTTTGTGAGAACCACTTTTAGCCTTCCATCCTAGTTTTGTTTCACCTGCCTGTTTGCCTACCTGTGTATGACCATTGCCTGCCTGTGACCACGATTCCTGCCTTCTGCGAAGGTGAAACAAACACCTGCCGTGCTCTGCGCATGAATCTACACCTTTTTCTCCCTGAGCATTCATTACAGCAGCAACACTCCCCATCCAACCTGACAGAGCTTGAGAGGATCTGCAGAGAAGAATGAGAGAAATTCCCCAAATACAGATGTGCCAAGCTTGTAGCATCATACCCCAAGAAGAATCAAGGCTGTAATCCCTGCCAAAGGTGCTTCAACAAAGTACTGAGTAAAGTGTCTGAATACTTATGTAAATGTAATATTTTCATTTTTTATTTGAAATACATTTTCAAAAATTTCTAAAAAAACAATTTTTGCCTTGTCATTATGGGGTATTGTGTTTAGTGTGATGTGGGGAAAAACAACAACAACTTAATCCATTTTAGAATAAGGCTGTAACGTAACAAAATGTGGAAAAGGTCAAGGGGTTTGAATACTTTCTGAATGCACTGGATAGTGTACTGTAGATATAATGGACAATGTAGCGAACTGCAGCACTACCTGTCCGATTCAATGTCAGGGCTTTATCATAGATTTCCTGTCCACCTCGTTAGGGCAACACCACCGGAGGCTTGGATTCTGCGGATGGACCGAGGGAGGGTAGAGATGGGTGGATCGGGGTACCTGCTGTTAGTGGTGGAAGGCCAGAGAACAGGGTCACTGACGGGATTGATACAGAACACAGGCTTTACCTGCAGAATAGCAACACCATGCACATTCTCTCCGTGCAAGGCCCAGTGTGAAGGTGTTTGCAGCATGCATTGTTAACAATCTCTCTGGATCAATATATCGGACCAAAACTTGTTTAAGGTATCAAACTTCCTGCCCAGTATACAGAATGTAAACAATAACATAAATATAAACAAGACAAATAACATGTTACCTAATATTGTCACTAGAATAGCCAACCAACCACAATATACAGTGTGTGGACAATGAGGCACAGTGCACAACTATCCACACACTGGTGCATGTAGAATAAAATAGTAAACATTTACTTTTATCTTACTTTTACCTGGGTCAACTGAATGGATACAACATGAAAGCACGTTAGCATCAAGAGAAGAGCAAGGAAAAGGAAACTTGAAGTGGGAGTAGGCGTGGGAGAGATATTTGGCAATAATGGTTGAGCATGACTCAAACCATTATATTTCTCTTTTCATCTTTTCTTATTGATATATTATTCAACAACCCTGGTGATATCTCACCTTACAATACTAGTGTATGTCATGTATTATAAATCACCTGATGAACAATACTATTATGCATTACATATAAAGTCTGTTCAACATGCTTTGTGAGAATGTTGCATGAATGTTGCAGGAAAAAAGGTCCATGTGGCAAAACAAATCCCAATCAAGTGATTACCAACAGAGGTGTGAATATATCATGATTGCCACCAGAGGTGTGGATGTATCATGATTGCCACCAGAGGTGTGGATGTATCATGATTACCACCAGAGGTGTGGATATAGTGTGGATGTATCATGATTGCCACCAGAGGTGTGGATGTATCATGATTACCACCAGAGGTGTGGATGTATCATGATTGCCACCAGAGATGTGGATGTATCATGATTGCCACCAGAGGTGTGGATGTATCATGATTACCACCAGAGGTGTGGATGTATCATGATTGCCACCAGAGGTGTGGATGTATCATGATTACCACCAGAGGTGTGGATGTATCATGATTACCACCAGAGGTGTGGATGTATCATGATTGCCACCAGAGGTGTGGATGTATCATGATTGCCACCAGAGGTGTGGATGTATCATGATTACCACCAGAGGTGTGGATGTATCATGATTGCCACCAGAGGTGGGGATGTATCATGATTGCCACCAGAGGTGTGGATGTATCATGATTGCCACCAGAGGTGTGGATGTATCATGATTGCCACCAGATGTGTGGATGTATCATGATTACCACCAGAGGTGTGGATGTATCATGATTACCACCAGAGGTGTGGATGTATCATGATTACCACCAGAGGTGTGGATGTATCACGTTAACAATGGAATGGGGATGGGCCACAGCTAGCTCATACAAATGACTTCTGATGGCTACTGTTATTGTAGGAATTACCTGGGTTTTGTAACCAATTTGCTATCCTTCATACCTACCATGAGGCACATGAGTGGGAGTGAATTGAAGGAACTCTAAATCAATATGTCTAGTACAGAGGGAAAAGAGAGAGAGAGAGAGAGAGGAGAGAGAGAGAGAGAGAGAGAGAGAGAGAGAGAGAGAGAGAGAGAGAGAGAGAGAGAGAGAGAGAGAGAGAGAGAGAGAGAAAGAGAGAGGCAGGGATAGAGAGGTCAAGTTCCTGTTGGCCTATAGACTACATAACACGGGACAACAGGAAGGGTGGAGGACAAATTTACATAACCTGGAACGGAATAAAAAAACAGAGTGAGTGTAAGTAGGGAGATGGGGGAGGATAAGTAATTATCCTTTCAAGCCTAATTTGAGGTGCTGTTTGAAATTAACCTATGCAAATCAGTGGGCTACATCACGCCACCACAGTGAGGACTGCGGTGACTCAGCTGCAGCCAGAACAGGTTGGGTGTGTTGTTTAACTTCACATCATGATCGCCAATCCCTCATGTTGCCATTGTTGCACAAGCAAGAGATACACTGTCCATCGGGTGACCACATGTCCCAGATTGTGCGGGACAGTCCCACGTTTTGGCCCAAGTCCCATGTTTCGCAATCAAACAATCATGTCCCACCTTAATCAACTAATTAAAACAAAAAAAGGTTGATTTGTCCCATATTTCAGTCAGACATTCCAACCGGTCTCTCTTTGCAGTCACGTTGTGCTTATGGCAACATATATATATTATAATAGTTGAGATCTGATAATCTGAACGAGACGTAGGCCGATGCCATACAGTCAACCAATCAATTTTGTCAAATACTTTCAGGCTAAATTCCAGCTAAGTTTGGAGAGGACAGTTAACTACTGACAGAAAGCGTGCTTCTACCGAAGAGCTACACATGTAAGCATGCCTAAATAGCTGTGTTAGACTGAAAGATACAAGGTCATTTCGTCAAACTTGTGAGGCGCTCCATGCTCTTTAGTTGCTCATTCAAAATAGTACTACGCTATGTGTGCTTCAATTAGATGTCTGTGTATGTATCGGGGTGCTGCCAACATGTAGCTAAACTGTCCTGTTAATGTCCCGCAAATTCATCCAAATTTTCCCGCATGTGGGTATTTAAAACGTGGTCACCCTAGATGCTGCTGAGGATATATGCTGAACTTGCGGTTGAGAATAAATGTAATACATTACAGTAAATTGGGATGGGGTTTTTAGGATATGTATTAATTCTGCTAGCAACAGTTTATGTTCTCTGCTCTTTCATACCGTGATATTATGCAGATCTAACATGTGGGGGGATATGATAATTATTTCACATTAATAAGATTCTCACAGGAGCTGTCTATTGGATTATCATTTAGACTGGCCTAAAGCCACTCTTGACCCTGGCTAACCTCTGCTACAGTTTAAAGAATAATCTTTCCCCTGTGTGTGTGTGTGTGTATGTGTGTGTGTGTGTGTGTGTGTGTGTGTTTGAGTCCATGCTTGTGTGTGTATTGTGAACAACAAATATTCCTCAAGTGCGTGTGTGTGTGTGTTTGCAAGTAGATAATATGTGTGCGTTTACATTTATAATTGTTTCTTCAAAAGTGCTCCTGAGGCGGAATGAAGACAAACGGGGAGCTGCGAGTGGCAGAGAGGGGGCACATGTTTAACTGGAGGAGATGAAATGAAAAGTGGTGATTTCCCTGACGACTGCTCCCTCTTAGCAGCTGCTTGCCTCTCTTTGTGCCGAACGCTCCTAGTGTTTATTTATTTGTTTACGGTGCTTTCTTGCCCCCTGTTCATTTCCCAACACCCTTTGGTCCGCCTTTCATTCTTGTTCCAGTTCTCCCTTCACCCAGTCCCTCTCACTCCGTACCCAGACTCAGAACTATTCTTTCTTAACCTCTCTTTCTCTACATGGGTTCATATAGTATTTATTTTTGTTCAAATACCTTGAGCATTTGATTGAGCCTGCCTGGAGTACCAGATGGATGGGGTTTGTACTTTTGGGGCTATTCCATTGCTTCCAATGTGCCAGTTAAGCTCAGGCAATCACAGCTAATGTCTGAAAGAAAATATATACCATTTGAACCCAGGTCTGCTCACCGATCTGTATATCCACCCAGAACCTTGGTCATTGGGTCACAGTATGAACCGTTTGCTTCTTTCTAATCAGCTTGTGATCTAAATGCTAATGAAGAAGGGGCGGAGGCTGTCTGAGGAACGTATTAACTCCTTGGCTGAGTTTGATGAACAGCCCTCAGCATGGGAAGTAAATGGTGAAGTGGGGCATTGGAGTGATGTGATTACACTGATTCATTAGTCTTAATTTATTCTGTCATTTTCTTTTTTTTTTGCCACACAACTTCTGCAACCTCAAGTGATCACATTGGTATTCATTCCTGGCGGGGGTGCGTTCAAGACCCTGTGGTGCTGTTTATTCCTGGCGTGGGTGTATTCAAGACCTTGTGGTGCTATTTATTCCTGGCGGGGGTGCGTTCAAGACCGAGTGGTGCTGTTTATTCCTGGCAGAGGTGTGTTCAAGACCCTGTGGTGCTGTTTATTCCTGGCGGAGGTGTGTTCAAGACCGAGTGGTGCTGTTTATTCCTGGCAGAGGTGTGTTCAAGACCCTGTGGTGCTGTTTATTCCTGACAGAGATGTGTTCAAGACCCTGTGGTGCTGTTTATTCCTGGCAGGGTTTTGTTCAAGACCCTGTTGTGCTGTTTATTTCTGGCGGGGGTGCGTTCAAAATCCTGTGTTGCTGTTTATTCCTGGCGGGGGTGCTTTCAAGACCCTGTGGTGCTGTTTATTCCTGGCAGGGGTGCGTTCAAGACCCTGTGGTGCTGTTTATTTTAACGTGTTGCTAACTTGTTTAAAGTATCTGTGAAGATCTGTTGAGATGTGCTGGTGCACTCTGGAGTAGACGTGGTTATGGTGACAAGTTGGGACTGTAATAAGATAATAAGATAATAAGATAATAAGATAATAAGATAATAAGATAATAAGATAATATGATAATAAGATAATAAGATAATATGATAATAAGATAATAGGATAATAGGATAATAAGATAATATGATAATATGATAATAAGATAATAAGATAATAAGATAATATGATAATAAGATAATAAGATAATAGGATAATAGGATAATAAGACAATATGATAATAAGATAATATGATAATATGATAATAAGACAATAAGATAATAAGATAATATGATAATAAGATAATATGACAATAAGTATAATATGATAATAAGATAATAAGATACTAGGATAATATGATAATATGATAATACGATAATATGATAATAAGATAATAAGATAATAAGATAATATGATAATAAGATAATAAGATAATAAGATAATATGATAATAAGATAATATGATAATATGATAATAAGATAATATGATAATATGATAATAAGATAATAAGATAATATGATAATATGATAATATGATAATATGACAATAAGATAATATGATAATAAGATAATAGGATAATATGATATTATCATAATATGATAATAAGATAATATGATAATATGATAATAAGATAATATGATAATAAGATAATATGGTAATAAGATAATAAGATTATATGGTAATAAGATAATATGATAATATGATAATAGCTACAATAAGTTAAGTCAGGCAGGTCTACCTACTCCCCTTTCTTTGAAAATCACCCTGATGTGTTGAAAGCTCAAATCTGACATGTTTTGCACCAAAAACTATTTGAGTAGTGATGGAAGCAAACGGAAGCGTTTGATGTCACTGTTTCCCAATGACACCCAAGGACATTCAAAAATACCCAAACATATGCTGAAGTGACATCACACGATGAAAAACCATTGAAAGATAAACCCCAAAAACCTTCAAAAAAATTAAGGTCACCTTTAGTGGAGAAAACATTTTGAAATGAAGGCAATCTCTATCCTTTTAAAATGGAAATGCGCTCAGCTTGCACCTTTGAAGAAATCATGTTATTAGGAATCCAGTGTTGGCATTGGATGAGGCGACCATTTTGATGCAGAGTTGGTACTCTTTCCTCACCTTTTTCTCCCTCTCTGACTGTGTGTCGGTGGTGAGGGTTCAGTGTGAAAAGGTCAGTGTGTTCCCATCATGGTCACACCTGCCCAGTGACAGCCGGATATCATTGCTACTTAAACACACCACACTGACGTACGCACACACACACACACACACACACACGCACGCTCGCAGGCACGTACACACACGCAAGCACGCGCGCACACACACACACACACACACACTCCATTACGATGCAGCCTATCAATCATTTTCACAGGCTTTACTGTGAAAGAGAAATACCATTATTTTCCCATCTCAAATAAAGACTTACTGAGGACACAAAGATATCAGTGGACATTTTTTAATAAATGGAGCCAGCTTCAGGGGGAGCTTTTGTAGTTCTGGGTGAGCCAA
This sequence comes from Coregonus lavaretus, assembly GCF_964263955.1. Lineage (NCBI taxonomy): Eukaryota > Metazoa > Chordata > Actinopteri > Salmoniformes > Salmonidae > Coregonus > Coregonus lavaretus. The sequence goes on from NC_139994.1 coordinate 61,706,186, forward strand.
ACAACAGTACAACTATAACCATTTTTAACCGACAGTACGTATTGTGTTTAGCAGTGGAGGCTCCTCAGAAGAGGAAGGGGAGGCCCATCCTCCTCAGTGAATTTCATTAAAATAAAAATAACAACAAATTTAAAAGTTATCTTTTTTTAGATAAAACTATACTCAAAATATTCACGTCACCAAATTATTGATTAAAACATACTGTTTTGCAAGGAAGGTCTACAGTAGCCTCAACAGCACTTTGTAGGGTCGCACATTTACATTTACATTTACGTCATTTAGCAGACACTCTTATCCAGAGCGACTTACAAATTGGTGCATTCACCTTATAACCGGAAGGTGGTGAGTGACTCCGCTGTCCTGGCGTCGTGAGGGAGCTTGTTCCACCATTGGGGTGCCAGAGCAGCGAACAGTTTTGACTGGGCTGAGCGGGAACTGTGCTTCCGCAGAGGTAGGGGAGCCAGCAGGCCAGAGGTGGATGAACGCAATGCCCTCGTTTGGGTGTAGGGACTGATCAGAGCCTGAAGGTACGGAGGTGCCGTTCCCCTCACAGCTCCGTAGGCAAGCACCATGGTCTTGTAGCAGATACGAGCTTCAACATTTACATTTACATTTTAGTCATTTAGCAGACGCTCTTATCCAGAGCGACTTACAGGAGCAATTAGGGTTAAGTGCCTTGCTCAAGGGCACATTTACGTCATTTAGCAGACGCTCTTATCCAGAGTGACTTACAAGTTGGTGCATTCACCCTATAGCCAGTGGGAAAACCACTTTACACTTTTTTTTTTTTTTTTTTTGGGGGGGGGGGGGGGGGGGGGTAGAAGGATTACTTTATCCTATCCCAGGTATTCCTTAAAGAGGTGGGGTTTCAAATGTCTCCGGAAGGTGGTGAGTGACTCCGCTGTCCTGGGGTCGTGAGGGAGCTTGTTCCACCATTGGGGTGCCAGAGCAGCGAACAGTTTTGACTGGGCTGAGCGGGAACTATGCTTCCGCAGAGGAAGGGGAGCCAGCAGGCCAGTGGAGTGTGCGGAGGAGCGGGGTGACGTGAGAGAACTTGTGAAGGTTGAACACCAGACGGGCTGCGGCATTCTGGGTGAGTTGTAGGGGTTTAATGGCACAGGCAGGGAGCCCAGCCAACAGCGAGTTGCAGTAATCCAGACGGGAGATGACAAGTTCCTGGATTAGGACCTGTGCCGCTTCCTGTGTAAGGCAGGGTCGTACTCGCTGAATGTTGTAGAGCATGAACCTACAGGATCGGGTCACCGCCTTGATGTTAGCGGAGAACGACAGGGTGTTGTCCAGGGTCACGCCAAGGCTCTTCGCACTCTGGGAGGAGGACACAACGGAGTTGTCAACCATGATGGCGAGATCGTGGAACGGGCAGTCCTTCCCCGGGAGGAAGAGCAGCTCCGTCTTGCCAAGGTTCAGCTTGAGGTGGTGATCCGTCATCCATACTGATATGTCTGCCAGACATGCAGAGATGCGATTCGCCACCTGGTTATCAGAAGGGGGGTTCTCCATGGTGTAGCCGGAGGACAGCTAGCTTCTATCCTCCTCGGGGTACATTTACTTCAATACAATACCTAGGAGGCTCATGGTTCTCACCCCCTTCCATAGACTTACACTTAAACATACCTGAATTAGTCCAATAGAAACTCTTGTCTGCAACTGTTGAACTAATGATTACACCCTAGATCAGCTAGATACAGGCAAGAGTGTTCAAGGCAGTATTGAATGTGTCACTGTCTGTAAACTTGATTACTCAAATTTCTCTCGACCTACATTGTAAACTTTCATTCATAGGCTAGGTCAACCTCATGATGGGTATAGGGCAAATTGGAGTATCATGTAGAAGCCTAAACCTATTGATTTTACATTGAACTGTGTGAATAGAATATGAATGACAGTCATCCAATATGCTGTAATAGAAATAAGGCCATGCTCATATATATTTTTTTGTGTTCTCCCTAATCTTAAACTGCACCGACCGCCACTGGTGTTTAGTCTTTCTGAGCAAATACCTCCAAGAACACTTGTTCCAAATTATTATTAGGGATTAAATTCTACCTAGCAGATCAGATGGGACTTCATTGTGCTGTTTGGGATGGAGAGGTAGAGGTAACCGGGGACAACATGTTAACATCAGATCACAACATTGATCCCAAGATCCCAAGATGCTAATCTGATCTTGTTTATATTTCTAATTAATAATGCCACGAGCACCACAGAAGAAAATCTGATTTGTAGAATGAATTAAACTAGTTGCAATTGTAAAAGCCCCTCACTCAATATAGATAAATAAACAGGCAAATGGGATGAGAGGAATATGAGAAATAAGAATTGGGAAACACCGTTTAGTCCAATTAGGGGAAGGGTGGTAGGGTTAGTGGAAAATTAAAAATATGTGTATATATCTACAGTACCAGTCAAAAGTTTGGACACACCTACTCATTCAAGGGTTTTTCTTTTTTTTTACTGTTTTTTTTACATTGTAGAATAATAGTGAAGACATCAAAACTATGAAATAACACATATGGAATCATGTAGTAACCAAAAAAGTGTTAAACAAATCAAAATACATTTTATATTTGAGATTCTTCAAAGCAGCCACCTTTTGCCTTGATGACAACTTTGCACATTCTTGGCATTCTCTCAACCAGCTTCATGAGTTAGTCACATGGAACCCATTTCAATTAACGTGACTTAACGTGACTTCTTAAAAGTGAATTAGAAAATAGTAGATGTGTCCAAACTTTTGACTGGTGCTGTATATATACACTGCCCAAAAAAATAAAGGGAACACTAAAATAACACACCCTAGATCTGAATGAATGAAATAATCTTATTAAATACTTTTTTCTTTACATAGTTGAATGTGCTGACAACAAAATCACACAAAAATTATTAATGGAAATCAAAATTATCAACCCATGGAGGTCTGGATTTGGAGTCACCCTCAAAATTAAAGTGGAAAACGACACTACAGGCTGATCCAACTTTGATGTAATGTCCTTAAAACAAGTCAAAATGAGGCTCAGTAGTGTGTGTGGTCTCCACGTGCCTGTATGACCTCCCTACAACGCCTGGGCATGCTCCTGATGAGGTGGCGGACGGTCTCCTGAGGGATCTCCTCCCAGACCTGGACTAAAGCATCCGCCAACTCCTGGACAGTCTGTGGTGCAATGTGGCATTGGTGGATGGAGCGAGACATGATGTCCCAGATGTGCTCAATTGGATTCAGGTCTGGGGAACGGGCGGGCCAGTCCATAGCATCAATGCCTTCCTCTTGTAGGAACTGCTGACACACTCCAGCCACATGAGGTCTAGCATTGTCTTGCATTAGGAGGAACCCAGGGCCAACCGCACCAGCATATGTTCTCACAAGGGGTCTGAGGATCTCATCTCGGTACCTAATGGCAGTCAGACTACCTCTGGCGAGCACATGGAGGGCTGTGCGGCCCCCCAAAGAAATGCCACCCCACACCATGACTGACCCACCGCCAAACCGGTCATGCTGGAGGATGTTGCAGGCAGCAGAACGTTCTCCACGGCGTCGCCAGACTCTGTCACGTCTGTCACATGTGCTCAGTGTGAACCTGCTTTCATCTGTGAAGAGCACAGGGCGCCAGTGGCGAATTTGCCAATCTTGGTGTTCTCTGGCAAAGGCCAAACGTCCTGCATGGTGTTGGGCTGTAAGCACAACCCCCACCTGTGGACGTCGGGCCCTCATACCACCCTCATGGAGTCTGTTTCTGACCGTTTGAGAAGACACATGCACATTTGTGGCCTGCTGGAGGTCATTTTGCAGGGCTCTGGCAGTGCTCCTCCTGCTCCTCCTTGCACAAAGGCGGAGGTAGCAGTCCTGCTGCTGGGTTGTTGCCCTCCTACGGCCTCCTCCACGTCTCCTGATGTACTGGCCTGTCTCCTGTCTCTACTGGTGCCTCCATGCTCTGGACACTACGCTGACAGACACAGCAAACCTTCTTGCCACAGCTCGCATTGATGTGCCATCCTGGATGAGCTGCACTACCTGAGCCACTTGTGTGGGTTGTAGACTCCGTCTCATGCTACCACTAGAGTGAAAGCACCGCCAGCATTCAAAAGTGACCAAAACATCAGCCAGGAAGCATAGGAACTGAGAAGTGGTCTGTGGTCACCACATGCAAAACCAGTCCTTTATTGGGGGTGTCTTGCTAATTGCCTATAATTTCCACCTGTTGTCTATTCCATTTGCACAACAGCATGTGAAATGTATTGTCAATCAGTGTTGCTTCCTAAGTGGACAGTTTGATTTCACAGAAGTGTGATTGACTTGGAGTTAGATTGTGTTGTTTAAGTGTTCCCTTAATTTTTTTGAGCAGTATATATATATATATATATATATATATATATATATATATATATTTTTTTTTTTTTTTTTTTTTTAAACATATGGGGGATTGGAAATGATGCAGACAATCACATTGATGGAAGCTACAATATATCTGCAATATTAAAGCTGATCTACCCCCTAAAAAAATTATAATAATTAAAACAAACCCGATCATAACGCCTTTTAACATGTGTAATAACGTGTTTGTCTTTGACTTCTACGACTGCAACTTGCTGAACTGAGCATGAAGTCATGGGGAACCAATGGTCCAACCATTACGTAGCATCTTATTAACCAGTTAGTAGCCTGGTGTTGTATGATGACAGTGGTACAGGTAGCCTGACTTGTTGGAGGGGATGCTAGCACTGCTAGCCTGGAATGAAACATGTCAAAGTGTGTAAATGTGTACATGCATCATGGAATAGGTGATGCCCTGCTCTGAAGAAAACTATTATCGTAAAATAGAGAAGCGGTGCATTTGTAAAAAGACAAATTCAGCAACTGGTATCTCTCTCTCTCTCTCTCTCTCTCTCTCTCTCTCTCTCTCTGTCTCTCTATCTCTCTCTCTCTCTCTCTCTCTCTCTCTCTCTCTCTCTCTCTCTCTCTCTCTCTCTCTCTCTCTCTCTCTCTCTTGCTCTCTTTCTCTCCCCTCCCCCCTCCCCCTCTCAGCTAAGGCATATTTGTATTCCTGACAAAGAGAGATATGTCCATAAAAGTCCCTCCAACTTCCCATCGAGATAAAACTGTGAAGACTGAATGACTTATTCTGTTTCTTCATGTCAAAACACTCCTTCTCCTACTCTAGTGTGCTCAGATATTCTCTTTCTCAGGTCTGACATTTTCGCAGAAGATATAGGGTTTTCTTGGTGAAGTGTTTGGAAAGAGTCACAACTAATAGTTAGATGAATGTTCTTGTGACCCAGGGGCTGTGAGAGTTTTAGCTACCTCTCTTGTACACACATTCAAAGTACACAAATCAGTAGAAGGATAAGTGGATACTTGTCTGCTTTGTACGTGAAGGTAAGAAGACACGTGTTCTCACTCTTCCAGTTTGTCTCACCATGCAGTGTCCACTCCGATGACCTCAATCTCTCGCTTAAGTTGACTCCTGTCATAATACATCTTGTCAACCTGTTGTTTCACATCAGATCATTGTCCTTCTGATCCCTAGCATTGTCATCATTGCCTTTTCTCTTACAAATCCCTGACTCCCCCTAAGTCCAATTTGGTTTTTTTGAAGGCTATACAACATTTGATTGCACTGTTGTATTTCATTTTGGGTGTTTTCTCAGAAAGCAGCGCGTGCCTGAGGCTGCTGGGCGGTTGGTTGGCTGAGTACATGTTGTGCTTGGTGAGCTCCTTTATTGCCTGGCATTGGTCGAATGTAATTATCTCTAGCGATGGTTTGCTCTGGCTACATGTGAGTTCCTCTCTCTGTCTCGCTGGCTGCGTTTACACAGGCAGCCCAATTCTGATATTTTCTCCACTTATTGGTCTTTTTGACCAATCACACCAGATATTTTTCAGAGCTGATCTGATTGGTCAAAAGACCAATTAGTGAAAAAAAAGATCAGAATTGAGCTGCCTGTGTAAACGTAGCCGCTGCCTCTCTTTCTCTCTTGATGTCCTTGTATTTTTTCATCCAATTCTCTCTGTTTCTGTTCCTGTTTTCCTCATTACTCACTCTCTGTTTGTGATCCTATGTTGTTCTGGCAGTCTAAATGATTCCATTAGTCATGCGTGGCAGGCTGCTGCCCAAAAAACACACTTATATGAGAACATGTGACTAGTGGTAATCATGACAACGCCTACCACCACAACACCTACGTCAACTGAATGAAAAATAGCTAAACAAAACACTTCAAACCTCTATGACTGGAGCTCTGAAAACCAGAAATACCGTCATACAGTTTAGTTAAGTAGCCCATCCTCTATCCTCAAACTCAATGAACTAAAAGCATTCGACGACGTCGTAAAAAATATAAAACATTAAACGCGTTCCAATGCGGCACGATAAAACACAGAGTCGGAAAGTATTGAGCGTTGAGCCACTGTTGACTTAGATCTCTAATGGGGGCCCAAAGTGTGGAGGTTAGGGCTGAATATGAATGCACCGCCATTGAATTATTAATGTTGTGGTGGCTTCGTATTCTGCCTGTCACTTACAGGGGTGATCCACCTCCTACGCCGAAGGGAAGCTGTCACCCGTAATTGGAGGAATCACGACAGCGCAGAGTTAAGTGCTCCACAGTCCCTGGGTGAAAAATCTGACACCGCACACCATAGCAGCTCCAAGAGGTAAAAAAATGTTTCTACCCCCCCCCCCCCCCCCCCCCACACACACACACACACACACACATGCACACACACAAGCGAGCACACACACACACACACCTCACATATTTTCTGGATTTCTGTCATAAAGGAATATTCGTCAGAACATACTGCTATTTTCCCCTCTCATTCAAGCAGACAGTAAAATGGAGGGATTTGGCAGAGGTGCCAGCGTACAGTATATTGACAGGGACTTGATTTTAGATGGAGACATGATGGTGCACTGGTTTTGGAGTTTAATGGCAGTAGGCGTCTTCACTGTCACAGATTCTGCAGATAACCCACAGGTATCGTCCTAAAGCCACAGATGAAGAAAGACACTGTAGGTCATTGTAACCGCTGTAGTATTTTTCTACCTATATCCCTGCCAATGAGGAGACAGTGGCAGAGGCTGTTGTACAACTCAACTGTGACCTTTAACCGTCCACGCGTTCCACTCACCCTCTCAAACGTATTCCACAGAGGTGAAACGGCATCCATTTAATCATAGTCCAACATGGTGAGAGGTAAACAGGCATCAGATAGGAAATATTCTATTGATGTAAAAACACTATTTTGTGTCTACTGTTGGCTACACTGTGTTGACAGTGTGACTTCTGCCTTGTAGAGGGCACATGCCTCTTTGGTACTTCAGACCAGCGGGGGAAGCGTCAAACAGACAGCTCCGAGCAGAGACAGAGCCCTATCTCCCATGGATGGGGGCAAGGTTATTGGCATGGCAGGGGTTTGGTTGTCATGGCGCCCCAAACAGGGGATCCTGTCAGTTTTTCGTGACAGGAGCAAAACCATAGTGTGTCAACCTCGGCCACCATGGCAGGTTTGGCCCACAAACTGAGTAGCAGAGCCAAAGCTCAGGCTAAGGGGGCACGCTTCTCTATGTTACAATAAAAGACAGGATCTCAGAGACGGCGGAAAAGAGGTTGAGAGCTCAACCGGTCGGAAGATGCTTTCACAGTTGGTTGTGACCTGTTCAGGGGCAGAGAGTGAGAGTTCTAAAAGATACTGTTCATTTCTGATAGTTTATTTTCACTTTTGTTTATTATTACTATTTAACTTGCTTTGGTAATGTAAACATATGTTTCCCATGCCAATAAAGCCCTTTGAATTTAATTGAGTTGAGAGAGAGAGAGAGAGCACAGAGAGCACACATAGAGAGAAAGTCTCTCCTCTGTACAGTCAAAGGAGTAGAGGCGTCAATACATCATCACATTCAAGCACTCATTATATTCACATTTCACATAGCTGTGTATGTGTGTTAAAATGAATTTGGTCCATCTCAAAAACGGCTTCTATAGCTAATCTGATAAAAGATCTGATAAAATCTTTCATTTTTAATTTAGTTTCATACACCGTTGCAATTACTCCCCTCTCTCCTTTAGGTTGATCAATTTCCCTTATCGTCTCCTGACCGACTTTCATATAGGACTTTCTGTTTTCCCCATTTTTATTTCTACAGCAAAAAAATCAAAGGCAAAAAATGTGGTTCAAACGAAAAGCTCAAAACACAAGTAAATTGCGATGCGAGTAGATTAACATCCGATCCAACCAAATCATTTTGTTTCCTCTTTTACAGGAAAGGAAAAGCAGATCTGAGAGCCGGGATCCCGAGGCCTCTGTGAAATGCAAATTCAAGTGACATGAAAACAAAATCGGAAAAAAAGTGGAGGAAAGTTGTGCCACCTCGTTGTGCCACAAGGTACTGCCAAAGAAACATTACACTAATAAGAGACAAGCAAATGATGAAAAGGAAATATTACTCAACTGAAAGTTACAAAAGATACTTGTCAGTTTGTACATTTCAGTAAAATTCTAATATCAATAGCTGACATAATATAACTTTGTGATATTATAAGTCACACAATTATTTTCAGAATTCCCTTGGAATTTTAGCCCATAAAGTAAATCCATAGTACATTTTAATGAGATACTTTGTTATATGACCTGAGTTGGGTATTTAATTATTGCTATATATAGTGCACGATTAGACAAAACTACGTCAATACTAGCTTGTTAAAGCCAATCTGGTTAAGTGCCAAGGTTAAGCACCATTATACTATTCTTCATACCTCAAATCTATTGAAAGATCTCAAGGATTTGGGTTGAAGATGACGGTAAAAAAGATAGGACTGGACACATTAGACTAGATACCATCAATATCACTCTCCTCTCAAACCCCCAAACTACACTGTTGGACCTAGAATTTCCAAAGTATCTCTCCACTAAATTAAAAATCGCTTTGAAGTCTGATTTTTCCCCTCGAAGGCAAGTTATAATGAAGGAGTCGGTTCTTGCTTTTGGGATTGTTAGATTGTTAGACAATAATTTCTTTTGATGCATATTTCTGGTTGGATTATTAAACTAAAATGACTATTTTTTTAAAAAATGTTACCAGCTAGAATGCTAATCTTTCCCTTTGTCAGAATATAGTAACAGTTATAAGGGAGTGAAACAGCTGTTGACTGTAGCTTAATTTGCTTTAGATTATTTATTTATTTATTGTTATTGATAACCGTAGTGGAAACTGTAGAGTTTTCAGCTGGGCGAAAGAGAGGGATGGATGGAAGGGAGGGAAATAGGGAGGATGGATCAGGGGGAGGGGTCATTGTAGATGAGAAAGAAAAAAAACAATTGGTTTCCTTTTAGCCCGAACCCAGATAGAGAGAGAAATGGATTTCAAAGGTCCCCCTAATTATAAGTCAATGGAGGCTGATTTCGCCTGCTCTGATTTCAGCTGTAATGGCAAGGACAAACAAGGACATTCAATGGATAGGTTAACACAGAGGAAACAGTGGTATGAGTTGAGAACTCCTATTATATCTGTCTTGTCATTAATATTATAGCAAATCATGACCTTGGGACTCGAAGGTTCTGTCTGCATAGTTCTGAGATATTGAGCATCAAAGTTCTCTTTCATAACCCATTAAGATTTCACCTTAAAGGTACCTAAAGTACAGAGTATCAAAACCCTTAGGCATTTGTGTCACGATCGTCAGGGAGAGAAGTAGACCAATGCGCAGCGTGTTGAACGAACATACTTTAATAGTTAAAGTGTCAAACAAAATACAAAACAAGAAACGACTCGTGAAGTCCACGGTGACAATGACCGAACACGGAACAAAAACCCACAAACACAAAGTGAAAAACAGAACGTTAAATATGGCTCCCAATCAGAGACAACCAGCCAACAGCTGACACTCGTTGCCTCTGATTGGGAGTCACTAAGGCAAACATAGAAAACGACAAACTAGAACCCCCAACATAGAAATAAACCACATAGAATGAACACACCCTGGCTCAACATATAGAGTCCCAGAGCCAGGGTGTGACAATTTGTTAATCCGTAATTTTAGGGGGGTCCAATCGCAGATAGAATCTTATGACCTAAAAATGTAAATCTGGGTTGAGCCATAAGGTTCTATCTTACACTACTGAATTAGACATCTTCCGTTTTTAAGAAGACTGTAACTATTTGAATACATACATGATAGAATAACTATATTTCACTAAGATAGAGTCAGATAATAACAAAAGAAGAACAATATTTACATGGCTCAAAGAGAAGGAATATTATATCTATTGTTTACAGGAAAATCATTCAACAATTCTAGATGAAGTTGTGTGGAAAAAGGACTGGGGGGGTCGGAATATACTTCTCCCATGGGCAAAGAATCTCAAAAGGGGTGATGATATTAATTAACAGTAATTTCGATCCGAATGTGCAAATTGTCCAAACAGATCTGCAAGGTAGAGAGATGTTTTTACATATGTTATTGGATCTTATGGCTCATTAACCTTTACGGACCAAATAATGATGATCCACATTTCAACCCTGCAAGCAATGCAATACTCTATTATTATGCTGGGAGATTACAATGCTGTTTTAAATAGCTCAATGGACCGTAAAGGAAATCACACTACAAACTGTCACCCTCATGCTCTTAAGGAAATCATGAATGTCATGGATATGTTAGAACAAGTAGATACAGTGCCTTGCAAAAGTATTCATCCCCCTTGGCGTTTTTCCTATTTTGTTGCATCACAACCTGTGAATTGTGAATTGAAAAAAATTGAAAAAAGTGAATTGAAAAAAATTACTTCTTTCAAAAAATTCTAAAAAATAAATTACGGAAAAGTGGTGCGTGCATATGTATTCACCCCCTTGGCTATGAAGCCCCTAAATAAGATCTGGTGCAACCAATTACCTTCAGAAGTCACATAATGAGTTAAATAAAGTCCACCTGTGTGCAATCTAAGTGTCACATGATCTGTCACATGATCTCAGTATATATGCACCTGTTCTGAAAGACCCCAGAGTCTGCAACACCACTAAGCAAGGGGCACCACCAAGCAAGCGGCACCATGAAGACCAAGGAGCTCTCCAAACAGGTCAGGGACAAAGTTGTGGTGAAGTACAGATCAGGGTTGGGTTATAAGAAAATATCAGAAACTTTGAACATCCCACGGAGCACTTTTAAATCCATTATAAAAAAATTGTTGCACCACAACAAACCTGCCAAAAGAGGGCCACCCACCAAAATTCACGGACCAGGCAAGGAGGGCATTAATCAGAGAGGCAACAAAGAGACCAAAGATAACCCTGAAGGAGCTGCAAAGCTCCACAGCGGAGATTGGAGTATGTGTCCATAGGACCACTTTAAGCCGTACACTCCACAGAGCTGGGCTTTACTGAAGAGTGGCCAGAAAAAAGCCATTGCTTAAAGAAGAAAATTAGCAAACACGTCTGGTGTTCGCCAAAAGGCATGTGAGATACTCCCCAAACATATGGAAGAAGGTGCCCTGGTCAGATTAGACTAAAATGTAGCTTTTTGGCATCAAGGAAAACGCTATGTCTGGCGCAAACCTCATCACCCCGAGAACACCATCCCCACAATGAAGCATGGTGGTGGCAGCATCATGCTGTGTGGATGTTTTTCATTGGCAGGAACTGGGAAACTGGTCAGAATTGAAGGAATGATGAATGGCACTAAATACAGGGAAATTATTGAGGGAAACCTGTTTGTCTTCCAGAGATTTGACACTGGGACGGAGGTTCACCTTCCAGCATGACAATGACCCTAAGCATACTGCTAAAGCAACACTTGAATGGTTTAATGGGAAACATTCAAATGTCTTGGAATGGCCTAGTCAAAGCCCAGACCTCAATTCAATTGAGAATCTGTGGTATGACTTAAAGGTTGCTGTACACCAGCGGAACCCATCCAACTTGAAGGAGCTGGAGCAGTTTTGCCTTGAAGAATGGGCAAAAATCTTTTTTTTTTCTTATATACATGTTTGTTTCACAATAAAACATATTTTGCATCTTCAAAGTGGTAGGCATGTTGTGTAAATCAAATGATACAAACCCCCAAAAAATAAATTTTCATTCCAGATTGTAAAGCAACAAAATAGGAAAAATGCCAAGGGGGGTAAATACTTTCGCAAGCCACTGTATATGGAGGCTTAAATATCTTGACCTAGTGAGATATACATGGCGGAGACTCAATCAAGCTAGTCGTCTTGACTTCTTTCTTATGTCATTCTCGTTGGCACCAATAGTTAAAAGTGTTGATAGGGGACAGAATGCAGTCGGACCATCATATAATTGGCATATACATTACTCTTACTGAATTTCCACGTGGGCGAGAATATTGGAAATTAAATCAAAGCCTATTGGATGATAACACATTTTTAACTAGGACAGAGGAATTTATAACAGATTTTTTCTGATAGGTATAGCAAATCCCCTTATGGTATGGGACACTTTTAAATGTGCCTTTAGAGGCTATGCAATTCAGTTCTCATCTCGAAAACAAAAGCAATTTAGGTCAAAAGAGTCCATACTAACAAAGGAAATAGAAGGTCTAACAGAACAAATAGATAGCAATAAAAACTGTAACATAGAGGCTCAGAATAAATTAGAGGAAAAACAAAAATAAATGGAGAAACTTATTCAAGAAAGATCAAGTGTAATATATTATAAAAATAAAGCAAACTGGTGGAATATGGGGAAAAATGCACCAAATTATTTTTTTTATCTTCAACACAGAAATGCTTCCAACAGAATTTACTGAAACTGGTTACAAATGACGGAGTCACCCATGATTCACCAAATTATATTTTGAAGGAGGAAGCAAAGTACTTTAAGCATATGTTTTTGTTTCAGTCGCCTCCATCTCCTCTAACTGAAGCTAATTGTAGGGATTTCTTTCTATCGATAATGTAAATTTTACAGCCATACAGAAAGACTCATGTGAAGGTGAAATTACAGAGGAGGAATATCTGGGAAAACTCCAGGATTGGATGGCATACCAGTCGAGGTATACCAAACCTTTTTTGATATGCTCACAGGACCGTTATTAGCATGTTTTAACCACTCCTATGTAAATGGTAGATTATCAGACACTCAAGAAGAAGGTTTGATTTCAAGATTACTGAAACAGGATACAAGTGGGAAATATAAAGATCCAGTCCATTGAAAAAATTGGAGGCCCCTTACACTTCAGTGTTGTGATGCAAAAATTCTAGGAAAATGTATAGCGCATAGAATTAAAAAGGTATTGTCGGACATTATTTATTCTAATCAGACAGGTTTTTTACATGGACATTGGAGATAATATAAGGCAAGTACTGGAAACAATAGAACACTATGAAAAATATGGGAAACCAGGCCTGCTATTCATAGCAGACTTTGAAAAGGCATTTGATAAAGTACAACTGGAGTTTATATATAAATGCCTGGAGCATTTACATTTTTGAGAATCTCTTATAAAATGGGTTAAAATCATGTATAGTAACCCTAGGTGTAAAATAGTAAATAATGGCTATTTCTCAGAAAGTTTTAAACTGTCAAGAGGAGTAAAACAAGGTTGTCCACTATTGGCATATTTATTTATTATTGCCATTGAAATGTTAGCTATTAAAATCAGATCCAACAATAATATCAAGGAATTAGAAATCCAGGGCTTAAAAACAAAGGTGTCATTATACGCTGATGATTCATTTTTTCTTTTAAATCCACAACTTGAATAATAATAATATGCCATTTAGCAGACACTTTTATCCAAAGCGACTTACAGTCATGTGCGCATACATTTTTACGTATGGGTGGTCCCAGGGATTGAACCCACTACCCTGGCATTACAAGTGCCATGCTCTACCAATTGAGCTACAGAGGACCACCACAGCCTCATAGAGGATCTAGATACATTTTCTAACCTCTCTGGATTACAACCAAATTATGATAAATGTACTATATTACGTATTGGATCACAAAAAAATACAATTATTACATTACCATGTAGTTTAAAAATAAAATGGTCTGATGGTGACGTGGATATACTCGGAATACATATCCCAAATGAAATAAATGATCTCACTCCAATACATTTTAATAGAAAGTTAGCAAAAATAGATAAGATCTTGCTACCATGGAAAGGTAAATACCTGTCTATTTGTGGAAAAATCACCCTGATTAACTCTTTAGTATTATCCCAGTTTACCTATTTGCTTACGGTCTTGCCAAGCCTAGTGAACAGTTTTTAAAAAATATTAGAAAAAAAGATTCCAATTTATTTGGAACGGCAAGCCAGACAAAATTAAATGGGCCTATTTATATAATGAATATGAATTTGGAGGACATAAATTATTAAATATTAAAGCATTAGACCTATCACTAAAAGCTTCAGTCATACAAAAGTTATATTTAAATCCGAACTGGTTCTCTATCAAATTAGTAAGAATGTCTCACCCTTTATTCAAATTACAACCTCTCACTTTCAGTTATTTGAAAAGGAAATCATCTCCCAAATATCACTATTTCTAAAACAAGCCATAGAAAGTTGGTTGCAATTTCAATATAATCCTCCAGAAAAGACAGAACAAATAATGCAACAAATATTGTGGTTAAACTTAAATATACTAATTGCAAAAATGGAAGAGGAAAGTGGAAGGGGGAAAAAGTAAGGAAAGGAACCTGTCTGTAGGCCCTGCATTAAAGAACATAATTGGTTAAAGAAAATTGTGATAAATAAAACAGAATACCAGTTTCATTTTAGAACCAAAGGATTGACAGCCGTCCCATATAGATTGCAAAATAGTTGGGAAGAGATTTTTGAGGTACCGATTCCATGGCATAGTGTTTATGAACTGATACGCAAAATGACGCCGGATACAAAACGTACAATTTTTCTATTTAAATTAATATACAAAATTCTTGCTACCAACAGAATGTTATTTAGTTGGGGGATATATTCTTCCCAGCTCTACAGATTTTGGAAGAGACAGAATCATTAGACAATTTGTTTTGGTACTGTCCATTTGTAGCTAGTTTTTGGTCACAGGTCCAGGAATGGCTGAAGGATTGCAATATTTACCTGGAGCTAACCCTGCAGATAGCACTACTGGGTGATCTGAAAAGTCATAGTCAATCGATCAATAATATAATAACACTTTTAGCAAAAATGTTTATTTTGAATTTACAATCTGTAGAAACAATGAAAATAGAAGGGTTCAGAACTTTTCTGAAAATCACAATACAGTTGAAAAATAAATGGCAAATAGAAATACAATATGGATGGTGTTAAGAGATAGATGGGAGGTGTTGAATGGAGCTGAAGGATGGGACTAATAACAACTAACAACAACTAATAACAACAAGATAACTAATGTAAAGCATACTTACAGTTGAGAGCTTTTGTGAAAGAGCACAGTTAGAAAGATATGGCATATAGAAGCAAACCGGATGGACATCATGAAAATGATCGGAGAGGTTGAGGGTAGAGGAAGTTCATGAGTAAAAACATACAAAATATAATTCCTGGACCTGTGACCAAAAACTCCATTCAACACTCTGTAGCTCAGCTGGTAGAGCACGGCGCTTGTAACGCCAAGGTAGTGGGTTAGATCCCCGGGACCACCCATACACAAAAATGTATGCACGCATGACTGTAAGTCGCTTTGGATAAAAGCGTCTGCTAAATGGCATATTATATTATTATTATAATTATTGTAAAATTGACTGTGTCCATAAAATGTATATAGTATGTATAAGCTGGAAGTAGAGGCCTAAGCGTTGTTGTTCACTAGTTTACTCCAATTAGGGATGGGCAGGTGGGGTTGGAAAGTAATATAGGGAAATATACCCCCCCCCAAAAAAATATAAATAAAAGATAGAGTCAAAGAACATAAAATACATTAAGAAATGTATTATGATCATCAGACGAATTACTGTCATCAATGAACAACGATGTTACAACATAATTTACTTTAAGATTTCTGAAAGTGTTGTTTTGTTGTTTGCGAGCAATTATTGCTGGCTAGACTAGCCTGGAACATACTTAGAGGGAGATGGCAAATATATTAGATCTGATTGGTCCGTCTGTATTTGTTCAGGCTTGTGATTGGATTGCAGAAAATTTCACCTAAAAATTTTTTTTTGTCATTTAGCAGACGCTCTTATCCAGAGCGACTAGGGTTAAGTGCCTTGCTCAAGGGCACATTGACAGATTTTTCACATAGTCGGCTCGGGGATTAGAACCAGCGACCTTTCGGTTACTGGCACAACGCTCTTAACCACTAAGCTACCTGCCGCCCCAGAACTTCACAGATACATGAAGAACCATCTTAAGATCAATTATATGTGACTAACTAATTTTTGACAAAAATGTCAGATAGAACCTTATAGTCCCAAGGTCTCGAAATCAAAGGAGCACCCCCTTTCAATAAACCATACCCAGTGGCTACGTTTACACAGGCAGCCCAATTCTGAACTTTAAACCAATTGATGGCAAAAGCTCTAATCTGATTGGTCAAAACACCATTGATTGCCCTGTCTCTCAGAAGAGATAATGAAAATCCATATGCTACCAGACCTTGACTTAGTCATTGTTTTCTGTATCTTGTGTATGACTGTCTATTGACCTATCCTGCATTACTCGGAAAGACAGCGGTCACCAATCAGTGATGTTTATACTTTAGCCATGCCATAATAAGTCGAACAATATGAACCTCTCTCTCTCTCTCTCTCTCTCTCTCTCTCTCTCTCTCTCTCTCTCTCTCTCTCTCTCTCTCTCTCTCTCTCTCTCTCTCTCTCTCTCTCTCTCTCTCTCTCTCTCTCTCTCTCTCTCTCTCTCTCTCTCTCTCTCTCTCTCTCTCTCTCTCTCTCTGTTTCTCTCTCTCTCTCTCTCTCTGTCTCTCTCTCCCCCCTCTTGCTCTCCCCACTCTCGCTCTCTCTACCCCTCTCACTCTCTCCCCTACTCTCTCTCTCTCTCTCCTCTCTCTCTCTCTCTCTCCTCTCTCTCGCTCTCTCTCTCCTCTCTCGCTCTCTCTCTCTCTCTCGCTCTCTCCCCTCTCATTCTCTCTCTCTCTCCCCCTTTCTCTCTCCCTCTCTTTCTCTTCACCATCTCATTCTCTCCCCCTCCCTTCTCTCGCTCTCATTCTCTCGCTCTCCCCCCTCTCGCTCTTCCCCCTCTCGCCCTCTCTCTCTCCCCCTCTCACTCTCTCCCCTCCTCTTTCTCTCTCCATCTCTCTCATTCTCTCCCCCCATCTCTCTCTCTCATTTTCTGTTGCAAAATGTTTCACTACATTGGGCCCTACTGAACAAGGCCCTGGAATCAGTTGTTTTCCCTGATGTGGACAGGTTCATACTGTGGGTCAACCCAGGTACGCAAATGACAGAGGTCACTGCTGCGGCTGTACTTTTTGGACCTTCGTGGCGGCAGCCATTTTGATTCAAAGCAAATAAAGACATTGCAGCATTGAATTGCTCCGACAATTGTCTGTCAGCTTTTTTTATTTTTTATTTTTTGGCAGTGTAAGCCAAAGGCTTCTTAGAGATAAACAAGAGATGAATAAATAAAACAGTGAAAAGGAGAGTGAAACATCCCCAATGGCTTTGATGTATGTATTGATTCTGGCAGACAGACATACAGTAAACACCTTCCTCCTCCCATCCTTTGACATTCTTGAAGTCAGCACTCTCTCTCCCTTTACTGAAATCCCTCCGATTGTCCATGTCAGCAGAAAGAAAAGGATGTGTGTGTGTGACAGATCGTTTGATCAAGTTGATTTCTAATAGGCGGTGGATGTTTCTGAATTGTTAAATCTAACACATTTAGAGTTGATTTAACACTGGCAAGTATTTGCTATGGTGAGGCATAACTTTAGAATTATCCTCTTGGATGGAAGCCAAGCTGTTGGTGTGGTACATAAGGGTGGGATAGCGTTCATACGAATTAGACTTGATGCCCAATTCTTACAGCAGGTGTATATGGTAGACCATTCAAAAGTATCACCAAATATCCTCCTCACACTCTCGCCTGGCACACTGAGTGCCAATGATGGCACATTAGTAAGATCTGCTACATTTAGAACATAATCAAACACCCAATTTAACTTGCTCACTTGCCAAATGTATTTTCATCATCTCTTAATTACGTTATTAATTTTCTAAACATAGCAATTAACATTTCTAAGACTCCTACACTCAAAATGGCTTTGCTCATTTCAATTAGGCCTTTAAGTAAGACACACCATTTCATTTCCTCATAGCTGTGTTGAATGATAATGATTCAATTAATATTCCGGGTGGCCTATTTTAAGTTCGAAGATCCCCTCCTCAATATATCAATATGCAGCATGGCTTCTGTGTGGGGCACTTGTTCCATGGATTCAATCAGTCATTTATTCTGTCTCGCATAGTGGTGAATACACAACAGGACTTCATAAGGTATTGAAAGTAATGTTTATCCATCCTCAGTAAGGTGACTGTTTCATGTTTTATTTTGTCGTAGTACAACATTCAACATTTTGGCAATCAAGCAATGTTTTCTACTTACCCAGAGTCAGATCAACTCATGGATACCATTTGTATGTCTCTGCATGCAGTTTGAAGGAAGTTGAAGGTAGTTTCCTGAGCAATTGCTAACTGGCATTAACGCAATGACTTGAAGTCTATGGGAGCAGCTTTCCATGAGTTCATCTGACTCTGGGTAGAAAGGAGGGCTTGATTGAGAAAATGTCAAACTATCCCTTTAACTGTGCTGACATCTGGGAGGAAATTGAATATTTAGTTATTTGAAGATTCATTATTAGTTGCTTTGGGGGTGACTAACACTTGGGGTATTTTTTTGATTGCACAACATTGACACAGATGGTAAGGTATTGCTGCAATTCCCCCAGCTTGATCCACACTGGGCATCGAACTAACAATAAAGTTTGATTGATTTCATGAATGACGTTATTGATGAACCAAACTTGTCTGATTTGTTGTGTTGGAGCTAGAGAAAGGACATTGCTTCACTGTCTGAAGCCTGATAGTAAAGCTTAAGTGGGTGCCCTTGCCAAAAGCTACGGCATCACATTTTCTTCCTAATGAATCCCAAACATCTTCAACAGCAGCCTGGACCCAACTAATTCAGAATGGGCTTACAATCAGCAGAAACCAATCTAACAGCACAATTGAATGTCACATAAACACAGTTTTATAATTATTTGTTATGTAATACATATAAACCAATGAAACACTGAGACTGAGATTAATAAACAACAACAACAACAACTATGTCTGTATAGCGGGGCTCTACAACCCTGTTCCTGGAGAGCTACCCTCCTGTAGGTTTTAACTCCAACCCTGTTCCTGGAGAGCTACCCTCCTGTAGGTTTTAACTCCAACCCTGTTCCTGGAGAGCTACCCTCCTGTAGGTTTTAACTCCAACCTTGTTCCTGGAGAGCTACCCTCCTGTAGGTTTTAACTCCAACCCTGTTCCTGGAGAGCTACCCTCCTGTAGGTTTTAACTCCAACCCTGTTCCTGGAGAGCTACCCTCCTGTAGGTTTTAACTCCAACCCTGTTCCTAGTGAGCTACCCTCCTGTAGGTTTTAACTCATTTTACATTTTAGTCATTTAGCAGACGCTCTTATCCAGAGCGACTTACAGTTAGTGAATACATTTTTTTTTTATACTGGCCCCCCGTGGGAATCGAACCCACAACCCTGCCGTTGCAAACACCATGCTCTATCAACTGAGCTACATCCCTGCCGGCCATTCCCTCCCCTACCCTGGACGACGCTGGGCCAATTGTGCGCCGCCCATGAGTCTCCCGGTCGCGGCCGGCTGCGACAGAGCCTGGATACGAACCAGGATCTCTAGTGGCACAGTTAGCACTGCGATGCAGTGCCTTAGACCACTGCGCCACTCAGGAGACTGTACCCTCCTGTAGGTTTTAACTCCAACCCTAATCTAGCCCACCTGATTTGAATAATTAGCTGGTTGATAAACTGAATCAGGTTAATTACAACTGGGGAAACCTACAGGAGGGTAGCTCTCCGGGAACAGGGTTTGAGTTAAAACCTACAGGAGGGTAGTTCTCCAGGAACAGGGTTGGAGAGCCCTGGTGTAGAGTGTAATAGTAGCTGGAGGTGTGCTAGCGTAATTTAATTCCCGAATCGATAAGTCATTGAGACTGCTCTAAAACAGATATTTCCCCATGGATGTGTACATTTAGTGTAAGTTCTTGATGTAGTGTATGGGCCTGTGGTGTGTGTACCGTCCAGGTCTCAGCTCGGTCTCCTTCAGCTTTCACCATTGATTTGTCTCCCATTATTTTCCTTCCCAATAACTAACCCTTTCCCGGGCTCGGGAAGATTTATGATGGTGGTTGGAGTATATGCTAACAACAAGTTAAAGTTCATATCATGCTGGTGGATATGTTTTGTGACAGGGTATTTAACTCTGTGGAAAATGATTATACTGTAAATTATTATACGGATGATTATACTATATAACTTATCTTTGGATAATTTCATTGAAAAAATGAAAATGAAAAAAAAAACATCTCTGCCAACAGCTGCATTAGATTAATCTGTGTCGGTGCAAGGGCGAGGTTACCCAAATCAAAGTCTCGCAGGTACAAAATTGAATCTTTCATGTAAATTGATTTTGAAATCCAACATTTTCCCCACTCTATCATTTTAATCAAGGTAAAAGCTAACAGCGGTGGTTCTTGATATTCAAACTATCAAATGTAACTCATAACCTTGATTAAACGACAACTCCACTCCTTATTTCAAACTCTTTGGACACTTTAGAAAACATGTTATAGCCACATATTATCCGACAGCTCAATATCTCATTGCCAAATGACAGTCTGATTTTTTATATTGGCGAGAGGAACTTCAGCTGATGTGTACCACACTCAAAGGTGGTTGTTACAATCAGTGCTGCTGGATCAAGCTAACTACACTGAACAATCATATAAACGCAGCATGTAAAGGGTTGTTCCCATGTTTCATGAGCTGAAAATAAACGATCCCAGAAATGTTCCATACCCACATAAAGCTTATTTCTCTCAAATGTTGTGCACAAATTTGTTTACATCCCTGTTAGTGAGCATTTCTCCTTTGCCAAGACAATCCATCCACCTGACAGGTGTGGTATATCAAGAAGCTGATTAACCTCTACGGGATCGGTGTCCCGTAAAGGGACAGTTGAGCTAACGTGCGCTAATGTGATTAGCATGACTGTTGTAAGTAACAGCAAACTTTCCAGGAAATAGACATGTCTTATATGGGCAGAAAGCTTAAATTCTTGTTAATCTAACTGCTCTGTCGAATTTACAGTAGCTATTACAGTGAACAAATACCATGCCTTTGTTTGAGGAGAGTGCACAACAACAAAAAACATATCATGACAACTGGTTTGATACATTCACCTCTGAAGGTAAATAATGTACTTACATTCAGTAATCTAGCTCTGATTTGTCATCCTAAGGGTCCCAGAGATAAAATTTAGTATAGTTTTGTTTGATAAAATCAATTTTTATATTAAAATGTAGGAACTGGGTTCTACAGTTTGAACCCTCGCTGTCTCTGGTTCCACACCCACCCCAGCCGGCCATCTAGATGTGTGAAAGTTAGTGTATAAGCTAATGATCCATCATGTATGACATTCCTGGGAGTGTGTATACTTACATTTTGTATTATCATATCATTTTTGTATGTTCTCTTTAGTTATGTACTTGAAAATGCATCAATTGACCAATTCGGCATATTTGGTCAGACTTGATACAAAATAGTCCAGTATTGCAATGCTTCCCTGGATCAATCTGAAACTTTGCACACACACTGCTGCCATCAAGTGGCATAAATCTATATTGCACCTAAACTGCAATATTATATTGTGGCCTTTCTCTTGCATTTCAAAGATGATGGAACAAAAACATTTTTGAAAACGCATGTTTTTTTGTTGGTATTATCTTTTACCAGATGTAATGTGTTATATTCTCCTACATTAATTTCACATTTCCACAAACATCAAAGTGTGTCCTTTCAAATGGTATCAAAAATATGCATATCCTTGCTTCAGGTCCTGAGCTACAGGCAGTTAGATTTAGGTATGTCATTTTAGAAAACAATTGAAAAAAAGGGTCCGATCCTTAAGAGGTTGAACAGCATTATCATTACATAGGTGCACCTTGTGCTGGGTACAATAAAAGGCCACTTTAAAATGTGCAGTTTTGTCACACAACACAATGCCATAGATGTCGTGGGCCCTTTGTAGCTCAGTTGGTAGAGCATGGCACTTGCAACGCCAGGGTTGTGGGTTCGTTTCCCACGGGGGGCCAGTATGAAAAAACTGTAAGTCGCTCTGGATAAGAGCGTCTGCTAAAATGTAAATGTCTAACATTTTGAGGGAGTAGTATTTCTGTCTGTAAAAAGCCCTTTTGTGGGGGAAAACTCATTCTGATTGGCTGGGCCTGGCTCCCCAGTGGGTGGGCCTATGACCACCAACGCCCACCCATTGATGTACCCCTGCCCAGTCGTGTGAAATCGATAGATTAGGGCCTAATTTCCTTATATGAACTGTAACCCAGTCAAATCTTTGAAATTGTTGCATTTATTTTTGTTCAGTATACGTAGACTTTCCAGCACACACTCCTCAAGGTATATAAAACTCAGCAGTACATTTATTACATTTGACAGGCCACTAAACGCAGGAGGCAAGCAAGCAGATGAGAAAAGCTATGAGTGTTGGGTGAGATTATAATTGTAAGTGTCTGAATGGGGGGAGCGACCAGGTTGGAAAGTTGAAGGCGTTATGTACTCGCTCGTCTATGATCGGGCTGGCTACTTAGCCTGCATGGGGAGCCCTGGTTTTTCTGAAGAACAGATTAAACACAGGAGACTGACCTGCCCCAGATTTTATGCTACATTGAACTCCTCACAAATTAGTGGAAGGTTATCCATGGTCAGCTTAATTGCGAGGAGCATATGGAGTATTAACTCATAATCAAGACGAAATCCTACATTTCTCAGTAAGATCTGTTCTCCTGATCAGCCCTCCTACACCCCTCATGTCCACAAAAACCCTCTCTAGTGTATTGAGTGAAATTATGCATGGTTAAAGTACATGGGCACACTGTACATTGGCTCTGAAATGTGGTCGATGCGCAGCGCTCGAAAAGCTGTTGAAAGTAGGATCTACTAATTACAAACTAACGGGAGAAAACTAAACTAATCAGCGTGTACATCAGCAAACGGTCAATAGCTATATAGTTAACATTCCACGTGAGGCAGCGAAACAACACTGAATTAATTAATCGTATGTTTAAATCTCTCTCTTGTTGATTCTGAGCCCCAGCAAATTGTTTCTCAGTGATAGTATTTTTTTTTTCAGCAACATTGTGAAAAAGAGATTGTTGACTAAATGAATGGAGGAATAATCACAGGTTCCAGGAGAATGGCAGTTGGAGGGGGAAACCACTCTAACTGCAAACTGTGATTAGTACAACAGAACTGTTTTACCTCAGTAAGTACAACAACAACAGCACCAGAGTCATTATAAGAGTAGAATGGGTAAAACCCTGACATGACTAGAAGCCTCGAACAGAACCTTTATCCTATTTTCTTTCTTCACGTCTCCGTTCTCCAAGGTTGACAAACAATTAGCCCCTCCCCCATTAGTGCAATTGCATGGTTACAAACTTTGACCTGGTGATAATCCACAACTCCATTGTAGTGAGATTCACATACAGTGAGGGAAAAAATGTATTTGATCTCCTGCTGATTTTGTACGTTTGCCCACGGATAAAGAAATGATCAGTCTATAATTTTAATGGTAGGTTTATTTGAACAGTGAGAGACAGAATAACAACAAAAAAATCCAAAAATGTTATAAATTGATTTGCATTTTAATGAGGGAAATCAGTATTTGACTCCCTCTCAATCAGAAATATTATATATATATATAGGTAATGAGCTGAGATTAGGAGCACACTCTTAAAGGGAGTGCTCCTAATCTCAGTTTGTTACCTGTATAAAAGACACCTGTCCACAGAAGCAATCAATCAATCAGATTCCAAACTCTCCACCATGGCCAAGGCCAAAGAGCTCTCCAAGGATGTCAGGGACAAGATTGTAGACCTACACAAGGCTGGAATGGGCTACAAGACCATCGCCAAGCAGCTTGGTGAGAAGGTGACAACAGCTGGTGCGATTATTCGCAAATGGAAGAAACACAAAAGAACTGTCAATCTCCCTCGGCCTGGGGCTCCATGCAAGATCTCACCTCGTGGAGTTGCAATGATCATGAGAACGGTGAGGAATCAACCCAGAACTACACGGGAGGATCTTGTCAATGATCTCAAGGCAGCTGGGACCATAGTCACCAAGAAAACAATAGGTAACACACTACGCCGTGAAGGACTGAAATCCTGCAGCGCCCGCAAGGTCCCCCTGCTCAAGAAAGCACATATACAGGCCCGTCTGAAGTTTGCCAATGAACATCTGAATGATTCAGAGGAGAAATGGGTGAAAGTGTTGTGGTCAGATGAGACCAAAATCGAGCTCTTTGGTATCAACTCAACTCGCCGTGTTTGGAGGAGGAGGAATGCTGCCTATGACCCCAAGAAAACCATCCCCACCCGTCAAACATGGAGGTGGAAACGTTATGCTTTGGGAGTGTTTCTCTGCTAAGGGGACAGGACAACTTCACCGCATCAAAGGGACGATGGACGGGGCCATGTACTGTCAAATCTTGGGTGAGAACCTCCTTCCTTCAGCCAGGGCATTGAAAATGGGTCGTGGATGGGTATTCCATTATGACAATGACCCAAAACACACGGCCAAGGCAACAAAGGAGTGGCTCAAGAAGAAGCACATTAAGGTCCTGGAGTGGCCTAGCCAGTTTCCAGACCTTAATCCCATAGAACATCTGTGGAGGGAGCTGAAGGTTCGAGTTGCCAAACGTCAGCCTCGAAACCTTAATGACTTGGAGAAGATCTGCAAAGAGGAGTGGAACAAAATCCCTCCTGAGATGTGTGCAAACCTGGCGGCCAACTACAAGAAACGTCTGACCTCTGTGATTGCCAACAAGTGTTTTTCCACCAAGTACTATGTCATGTTTTGCAGAGGGGTCAAATACTTATTTCCCTCATTAAAATGCAAATCATTTTATAAAATTTTTGACATGTGTTTTTCTGGATTGTTTTGCTGTTATTCTGTATCTCACTGTTCAAATAACCCTACCATTAAAATTATAGACTGATCATTGCTTTGTCAGTGGGCAAATGTACAAAATCAGCAGGGCATGAAATTATTTTTTCCCTCACTGTATGGCTTACCCGTCACCCTATCCCGGTCACCCTGTCCTGATCCCTAAACCTATCCCTAACCCCAACCTTAACCAAAGCAGCACTGGAGTGATACATTACAGTACAGGTACATAGGTATATATAAAACATGAGGCCATGATAAACAGAATGAACCTAGCGTTCAAGGTTTCCACATAGTTCATTAGAGGTCCACATGGTTGTAAACTACAGTCCGTTGCTAATCATATAAACTAGTGACAGTGCTGTGAGCCATAAACCAACACACTGATGGTTGAATATATTTTTTTATCTCAGGGTTATATCACAATGGCCACATCTTAGAGTACAGTAGCGACAGTGTGTAATTACCGCTGTTTCCATTAGGCTACGTGCTCAGACTGTTTCCATTAGGCTACGTGCTCAGACTGTTTACATTAGGCTACGTGCTCAGACTGTTTACATTAGGCTACGTGCTCAGACTGTTTACATTAGGCTACGTGCTCAGACTGTTTCCATTAGGCTACGTGCTCAGACTGTTTCCATTAGGCTACGTGCTCAGACTGTTTCCATTAGGCTACGTGCTCAGACTGTTTACATTAGGCTACGTGCTCAGACTGTTTACATTAGGCTACGTGCTCAGACTGTTTCCATTAGGCTACGTGCTCAGACTGTTTACATGAGTGTATTAGTATTAGTATGACATCCATATCTATGTGGTTTATTAATCACAATTACACTCAATTTAAATCGCATTCAGGTGTTTTAAAAGTCTAGATGTAGGTTTGGCACTGATCCTATTAAACAACCTGTATCTCACAGAGTGAATTAGAAATCTAAACATCTACTACTATTCTCCAATCTCTTTCAAACGTTGAATAACACAACATTTGTATTATTACATTTTTTACATCTAAGTCATTTAGCAGACGCTCTTATCCAGAGCGACTCACAGTTAGTGAGTGCATACATTATGTCAGGCGAGAGATTGAGAAATGTTTGTGTTGGACAATATGTGTTAAATTGAACACCCAGTAAGCGTTTATATTGCCTTACTCTACACAATAGTTAATTTTTACACTTTTGAAAGTGTGAAGATTTTAAGATTGAGTAGGCCCGTGCATCAGATGAGTTTGTGGAGGAGTGAGGCCTATCTGTAGAAAAGCCTCTCACTATCACAGGAACCAGTAACCAGGAACGTAGTCCCCTGTAGCTCAGTTGGTAGAGCATGGCGCTTGCAACGCCAGGGTTGTGGGTTCGTTTCCCACGGGGGGCCAGTATGAAAATGTTTGCACTAACTGTAAGTCGCTCTGGATAAGAGCGTCTGCTAAATGACTAAACATTTTTTTTTTTGTATGTAACCGAGGGTCACATCTTTGAAAGACATCCTTTCAAGGCATATCAGCCCTGCTGAGTGATTGCACTCTACCTCTCAACTGCTTTGTAACACAATGTCTGGACGCAAAGGCCTCTTGTTTCACCTTGGCCTTTGTGGTGTCTTTAACGCTTCTTCTTCTTGCGCTGTGACTCAACTGAGCCTAAGAGCAGGGAGTGGAGGAGAAACAGAGATGAAAAGATATAGACTTGACATTTTCGATGCATCGTGAGAAGCCTGTGTGCTACTTCAGTACAACGGGTGAATTTGCAGGAAAGAGACAGTGAATGATGTTGCGGGAGATAATTTTAGGTAACTGCGATAGGCTTTTTTTCCTCCAATCTTAAAGCGCCCTGGCAGCTGTCATTTCCACCTATCTCATTAATCATGTTTAAAAAATCGTCGCTTTTTTACGGTTGAAAGTACAAGTGTATATCCAAGAGAACCCAGAAAGTTATCAAAAGAGGGGGGAAGAGTCTGAAACAAACATGAAATCCCTCTTTCCCCTTGAGAAGTACAGGCAGCACTACACTATCCACACTGTCTAAAGGGCACCTGGCCTCAAGGACTGGTCCTGTGAAACCTCTGAGTTTCAGCTAATCCCCTCTCTGTGCTAAATAGCAATCATCATGACCGTACACAACCTTCTTTCATTCTCTCCTTCACCCTTTTTCCCTTCTTTTCATCGTAATTGCGTTTCTTCCCTGCTGCAGGGCACACATCTGGTGCAGAGAGGAACAGGGACAAAGTGTGGTATAACGATTCCCACCTCTAGGGTACAGACACATTCTGCCCAACTCCAGGGTACAGACACATTCTGCCCAACTCCAGGGCACAGACACATTCTGCCCAACTCCAGAGCACAGACACATTCTGCCCAACTCCAGGGTACAGATACATTCTACCCAACTCCAGGGTACAGACACATTCTGCCCAACTCCAGGGCACAGACACATTCTTCCCAACTCCAGGGCACAGAC
Organism: Coregonus lavaretus; assembly: GCF_964263955.1. Classification (NCBI taxonomy): domain Eukaryota; kingdom Metazoa; phylum Chordata; class Actinopteri; order Salmoniformes; family Salmonidae; genus Coregonus; species Coregonus lavaretus. Next base: position 61,733,829 of record NC_139994.1, read on the forward strand.
ACATTCTGCCCAACTCCAGGGTACAGACACATTCTGCCCAACTCCAGGGTACAGACACATTCTGCCCACCTCTAGGGCACAGACACATTTGGCCAAACTCCAGGGTACAGACACATTCTGCCCAACTCCAGGGTACAGACTCATTCTGCCCAACTCCAGGGCACAGACACATTCTGCCCAACTCCAGGGTACAGACATATTCTGCCCAACTCCAGGGTACAGACACATTCTGCCCAACTCCAGGGTACAGACTCATTCTTCCCAACTCCAGGGAACAGACACATTCTGCCCAACTCCAGGGTACAGACACATTCTGCCCAACTCCAGGGTACAGACTCATTCTGCCCAACTCCAGGGCACAGACACATTCTGCCCAACTCCAGGGTACAGACACATTCTGCCCAACTCCAGGGTACAGACACATTCTGCCCAACTCCAGGGTACAGACTTATTCTTCCCAACTCCAGGGTACAGACACATTCTGCCCAACTCCAGGGTACAGACTCATTCTTCCCAACTCCAGGGTACAGACACATTCTTCCCAACTCCAGGGTACAGACACATTCTTCCCAACTCCAGGGTACAGACACATTCTTCCCAACTCCAGGGTACAGACACATTCTTCCCAACTCCAGGGTACAGACACATTCTGCCCAACTCTGGGACACTGACACGTTCTGTGCCACAGCAATTGTACGTGTTCTGCTTTAGCTATCATTGGACAAGTGCTCCAGCGGCCGGAATAATGGTTAAAAGTTGGCTAGCTGGCAAGATTTCTTACCAGTTGGAAACAACTAATTGTGTTAGTAAACTTATTGCTGTGGGTGGGTGACTTTTTGATGATATCCAACTTTGAAGATGAATCACATGTGTTAATGGTGTATCAGTGCCAAGAATAAAATATGGCTAACATTATGCGGTATACCAAGACTGTACTTGTAGAAATACATCGCTCTGACCCTCTCTCTCTCTCTCTCTCTCTCTCTCTCTCTCTCTCTCTCTCTCTCTCTCTCTCTCTCTCTCTCTCTCTCTTCTCTTCCTCTCTCTCTCTCTCTCTCTCTCTCTCTCTCTCTCTCTCTCTCTCTCTCTCTCTCTCTCTCTCTCTCTCTCTCTCTCTCTCTCTCTCTCTCTCTCTTCTCTCTCTCTCCTCTCTCTCTCTCTCTCTCTCTCTCTCTCTCTTCTCTCTCTCTCTCTCTCTCTCTCTCTCTCTCTCTCTATCTCTCTCTCTCTCTTTCTCTCTCTCTCTCTCTATTTGGCCACAGTGTGTAGAAGCTGCAGACTGTAGAGGCTGCAGTGTGTAGAGAGGTTGCAGTCTAGAGAGGTTGTAGTGTATAGAGGTGGCAGTGTAGAGAGGTTGCCGTGTGTAGAGAGGATGCAGTGTAGAGAGGTGGCAGTGTAGAGAGGTGGCAGTGTGTAGAGAGGTGGCAGTGTAGAGAGGTGGCAGTGTGTAGAGAGGTGGCAGTGTGTAGAGAGGTGGCAGTGTAGAGAGGTGGCAGTGTGTAGAGAGGTGGCAGTGTAGAGAGGTGGCAGTGTGTAGAGAGGTGGCAGTGTGTAGAGAGGTTGCAGTGTGTAGAGAGGTGGCAGTGTAGAGAGGTGGCAGTGTGTAGAGAGGTGGCAGTGTAGAGAGGTGGCAGTGTGTAGAGAGGTGGCAGTGTAGAGAGGTGGCAGTGTAGAGAGGTGGCAGTGTGTAGAGAGGTGGCAGTGTAGAGAGGTGGCAGTGTGTAGAGAGGTGGCAGTGTGTAGAGAGGTGGCAGTGTGTAGAGAGGTGGCAGTGTAGAGAGGTGGCAGTGTAGAGAGGTGGCAGTGTGTAGAGAGGTGGCAGTGTGTAGAGAGGTGGCAGTGTAGAAAGGTGGCAGTGTAGAGAGGTGGCAGTGTAGAGAGGTGGCAGTGTGTAGAGAGGTGGCAGTGTGTAGAGAGGTGGCAGTGTGTAGAGAGGTGGCAGTGTGTAGAGAGGTGGCAGTGTAGAGAGGTGGCAGTGTGTAGAGAGGTGGCAGTGTAGAGAGGTGGCAGTGTGTAGAGAGGTGGCAGTGTAGAGAGGTGGCAGTGTGTAGAGAGGTGGCAGTGTAGAGAGGTGGCAGTGTGTAGAGAGGTGGCAGTGTGTAGAGAGGTGGCAGTGTGTAGAGAGGTGGCAGTGTGTAGAGAGGTGGCAGTGTAGAGAGGTGGCAGTGTGTAGAGAGGTGGCAGTGTGTAGAGAGGTGGCAGTGTAGAGAGGATGCAGTGTAGAGAGGTGGCAGTGTAGAGAGGTGGCAGTGTGTAGAGAGGTTGCAGTGTAGATAGGTGGCAGTGTAGAGAGGTGGCAGTGTGTAGAGAGGTTGCAGTGTAGATAGGTGGCAGTGTAGAGAGGTGGCAGTGTGTAGAGAGGATGCAGTGGGCCTAATTAGCTCCCCACCAATTACTAAAGCACCCCCGCGGGCATTGGGGACAGGGTGAGGAAAGGGGGTGAGGCAGGAGGGAATGAAGTAGGGATGTAAAGGGAGAGGGGGAGTTTGAAGACACTCAGGCAAGAGAAAACTTCACAGAGGGTCCAAGGGTTCAACATGGGAGGATAAAAGCACTGCAGGGAGGAGGAGAGCGGAAGAGAGAAAGAGAAGTCTCTTGCCAATACACCTGACATTTCTCTCTCCAGTGTTCCCATCTCACCAATTACAATTAGGTTGTAATTGTTTGGGTAATTATGATTCAATATTTGGTGCGGTGCCAGCGAACCACTCTCTTGTGCAAGTTTTGCATTTTCATTTCCAAACCTGCAAAATAAGAGGTGAGATGGGGTTAGAGGCTACCACAGTTTTAAATATGTGTTATATACTATGTAGATACATACTCACACAGATCAAATCAAATGTTATTTGTCACATGCGCCAAACACAACTGGTGTAGTCTTTACCATGAAACGCTTGCTAAGAGCCCTTCACAACGATGCAGAGTTTAAACATTAAAATAAATAAAACGGCAACACGAGCTCAAATGGAAACGCTTTAAAAAAAAACAATCTACCAATAGGTGTCCTTCTTTGCGAGGCATTGAAAAACCTCCCTGGACTTTATGGTTGAATCTGTGCTCAAAATTCACTGCTCGACTGAGGGACCTTACAGATAATTGTATATGTGGGCTACAGAGATGAGGTAGTCATTCAACAATCATGTTAAACACTATTATTGCACACAGAGTGATTCCATGCAACTTATAATGTGACTTGTTAATAATGTTTTACTACAGAACTTATTTAGGCTTGCCATAACAAAGGGATTTAATACTTATTGACTCAAGACATTTCAGCTTTTCATTTCTAATTAATTTGTAAACATTTCTAAAAACATAATTCCACTTTGACATTATGGGGTATTGTGTGTAGATCAATGAGAGAACATCTCAATTCAATCAATTTTAAATTCAGGCTGTAACACAGCAAAATGTGGAAAAAGTCAACAGGAGTGAATACTTTATGAAGGCACTGTATAGTCTAGTGAGTGTGCGTAGGGTCAGTGGAAGATAGAGTCAGTACAGATAGTTTCGGTAAAATTAATTGACTTTTTAGCAGTCTGGCTATTTAGCAGTTTTATGGCTTGGTGGTAGAAGCTGTCTGGGAGCCTGTTGGTCCGAGAGCCAATGCTCCGGTACCGTTTGCCGGATGGTGGCAAAGTGTCTAGGGCTTGGGTGGCTGGAGTCTTTGGCATTTGGAGGTGTACCTGTGGATGTATTTCAAGGCCTACCTTCGAAACCCAGTGCCTCTGTGCTTGACATCATGGGAAAAACAAAATAAATCAGCCAAGACCTCAGTAAAACAATTGTAGACCTCAACAAGTCTGGTTCATCATTGGGAGCAATTTCCAAACGCCTGAAGGTACCACGTTCATCTGTACAAACAATAGTACGCAAGTATAAACACCATGGGACCAGGCAGCCGTCATACTGCTCAGGAAGGAGACGCTAGAGGAAACAAAATTATCTATATCCACAGTAAAACGAGTCCGTAACCTGAATATCGACATAACCTGAAAGTCCGCTCAGCAAGGAAGAAGCCACTGCTCCAAAACCACCTTAAAAAAGCCAGACTACGGTTTGCAACTGCACATGGGGACAAAGATCGTACTTGTTGGAGAAATGTCCTCTGGTCTGATGAAACAAAAATAGAACTGTTTGGCCATAATGACCATCGTTATGTTGGAGGAAAAAGGGGGATGCTTGCAACTCGAAGAACACCATCCCAACTGTGAAGCACGGGGTGGCAGCATCATGCTTTGCTGCAGGAGGGACTGGTGCACTTCACAAAATAGATGGCATCATGAGGAAGGAAAATTATGTGGATATATTGAAGCAACATCTCAAGACATCAGTCAGGAAGTTAAAGCTTGGTCGCAAGTGGGTCTTCCAAATGGACAATGACCCCAAGCATACTTCCAAAGTTGTGGCAAAATGGCTTAAGGACAACAAAGTCAAGGTATTGGAGTGGCCATCACAAAGCCCTGACCTCAATCCTATAGAAAATGTGTGGGCAGAACTGAAAAAGCGTGTGCGAGCAAGGAGGCCTACAAATCTGACTCAGTTACACCAGCTCTGTCAGGAGGAATGGGCCAAAATTCACCCAACTTATTGTGGGAAGCTTGTGGAAGGCTACCCGAAACGTTTGACCCAAGTTAAACAATTTAAAGGCAATGCTACCAAATACTAATTGAGTGCATGTAAGCTTCTGACCCACTGGGAATGTGATGAAATAAATAAAAGCTGAAATAAGTCATTCTCTCTAATATTATTTTGACATTTCACATTCTTAAAATAAAGTGGTGATCCTAACTGACCTAAAACAGGGAATTTTTACTAGGATTAAATGTCAGGAATTGTGAAAAACTGAGTTTAAATGTATTTGGCTAAGGTGTATGTAAACTTACGACTTCAACTATAGAGGTCCTGGATGGCAGGGAGCTCGGACCCAGTGATGTACTGGGCTTTCCGCACCACCGTCTGTAGCGCTTTGCGGTCAAGGGTGGTGCATTTGACATACCAAGCGGGTATGCAGCCAGTCAAGATAATCTCGATGGTGCAGTTGTAGCTTTTTGAGGATATGAGGGCCTTTGCCAAATCTTTCAGTCTCCCTTCATGACACTGCAGGTTTGTGTGAACAATGTTATGTCCTTAGTGATGTGGACGCCAAGGAACTTGAAGCTCTCGACCCGCTCCACAACAGCCCCGTCGATGTGGATGGGGGCGTGCTCTCCCCTCTTTATCCTATAGTTCACGATTAGCTCCTTGGACTTACTGACATTGAGGGAGAGGTTATTGTCCTGGCACTACACTGATAAGTCTCTGACCTCCTCCCTGTAGGCTGTCTCATTGCCGTCGGTGATCAGGCCTACCACAGTTGTGTCGTCAGCAAACTTAATGATGGTGCTGGAGTCATGCGTGGCCACACAGTAGTGGGTGAACCGGGAGTACAGGAGAGGACTACGCACACACCCATGAGGGGCTTCTGTTTTAAGGGTCAGTGTGGCGGAGGCGTTGTTGTCTACCCTCACTACCTGGGGCTGGCCTGTCAGGAATTCCAGGATCCAGTTGCAGACGGAGGGGTTCAGTCCCAGGGTCCCTAGATTGGTGATGACCTTAGAAGGGACTATGGTGTTAAACGCTGAGCTGTAGTTATTCCTCTCTTGTCCAGTTGGGAAAGGGCAGTGAGAAGTGCAATTGAGATTGCATCATCTGTGGATCTGTTGGGGTGGTATGTGAATTGGAGTGGGTCCAGGGTGTCTGGGATGATGGTGTTGATGTGTGTCATGACCAGCCTTTTAAAGCACTTCATAATTACATTTGCTATTTAGTGATGTACAGAAAGTTCATACTATTATCACATATGACCGCCAAGCACTTCTGGACATTAGATCGACAGTTACTAACCTCGATTTCGACATCATATATGACTCAGCTGTTTCTCTGTTCATACCGGACCCTATTCCTTTGATCCATGGGCCAAAACACTGCAGGTGTAGACGTGGGAGACGAGGTGGAGTGCTGGTGAAACTGAGGCAAATGTCCAGTCATTTGAGAATAAGATGCATAGTCACTTTAATAACTCTACCTACATGTACATATTACCTCAATTACCTCGACTAACCGGTGCCCCTGCACATTGACTCTGTACCGGTACCCCCTGTACATAGCCTCCCTACTGTTATTTTACTGCTGCTCTTTAATTATTTGTTACTTTTATTTTTTTGTACGTTTTAGTTATTCTTTCTTAAAACTGCATTGTTGGTTAAGGGCTTGTAAGTAAGCATTTCGCTTTATTCAGCGCATGTGACAAATAAATTGTGATTTAATTTGAATTGATTTAATTACAGATGTGAGTGCTACAGGGCTATAGTCATGTAGACAGGTTACCCTGGAGATCTTGGGAACAGGGAAAATGGTGGTCAGCTTGAAACGTTGGGATTAAAGAATGGGACAGCGAGAGATTCAAAATGTCCATGAAGACCTTTTGAGAATGCACTCTGGTATTCTGGCCTTCTGATTGTTGACGTGTTTAAATGTTTTGCTCACGTCGGCCATGGCAAACGAGATCACACAGTCATCTGGAAAAACAGGGGCTTTCACACAAGGCACTGTGTTATATTACTTGAAGCCAGCATAAAAAGCATTTAGCTCGTTTTGGGAGTTCTGCATCGCTGGGCAACTCACGGCTGGGTTTTCTTTTGTAATCTGTTATTGTCTGCAAGCCCTGCCACGTACGATGAGTGTCGGAGCTGGTGTAAAAGGATTCCACCTTCCTTTTTTTCCCTTTTTTTAAACGAAAAAACGTATTTGATCCCCTGCTGATTTTGTATGTTTGCCCACTGACAAAGAAATGATCAGTCTATAATTTTAATGGTAGATTTATTTGAACAGTGACAGACAGAATAACAACAACAAAAATCCAGAAAAACGCGTGTGAAAAATGTTATAAATTGAATTGCATTGTAATGAGGGAAATAAGTATTTTACCCCTCTGCAAAACATGACTTAGTACTTTGTGGCAAAACTCTTGTTGGCAATCACAGAGGTCAGATGTTTCTTATAGTTGGCCACCAGGTTTGCACACATCTCAGGAGGGATTTTGTCCCACTCCTCTTTGCAGATCTTCTCCAAGTCATTAAGGTTTTGAGGCTGACGTTTGGCAACTCGAACCTTCAGCTCCCTCCACAGATTTTCTATGGGATTAAGGTCTGGAGACTGGCTAGGCCACTCCAGGACCTTAATGTGCTTCTTCTTGAGCCACTCCTTTGTTGCCTTGGCCGTGTGGTTTGGGTCATTGTCATGCTGGAATACCCATCCACGACCCATTTTCAATGCTCGGGCTGAGGGAAGGAGGTTCTCACCCAAGATTTGACGGTACATGGCCCCGTTCATTGTCCCTTTGATGCGGTGAAGTTGTCCAGTCCCCTTAGCAGAAAAACACCCCCAAAGCATAATGTTTCCACCTCCATGTTTGACGGTGGGGATGGTGTTCTTGGGGTCATAGGCAGCATTCCTCCTCCTCCAAACACGGTGAGTTGAGTTGAAGCCAAAGAGCTCGATTTTGGTCTCATCTGACCACAACACTTTCACCCAGTTCTCCTCTGAATCATTCAGATGTTCATTGGCAAACTTCAGACAGCCCTGTATATGTGCTTTCTTGAGTAGGGGTACCTTATGGGCACTGTAGGATTTCAGTCCTTCACGACGTAGTGTGTTACCAATTGTTTTCTTGGTGACTATGGTCCCAGCTGCCTTGGGCTCATTGACAAGATCCTCTCGTGTAGTACTGGGCTGATTCCTCACCGTTCTTATGATCATTGCAACTCCACGAGGTGAGATCTTGCATGGAGCCCCAGGCCGAGGGAGATTGACAGTTCTTTTGTGTTTCTTCCATTTGCGAATAATTGCACCAACTGTTGTCACCTTCTCACCAAGCTGCTTGGCGATGGTCTTGTAGCCCATTCCAGCCTTGTGTAGGTCTACAATCTTGTCCCTGACATTCTTGGAGAGCTCTTTGATCTTGGCCATGGTGGAGAGTTTGGAATCTGATTGATTGATTGCTTCTGTGGACAGGCGTCTTTTATACAGGTAACAAACTGAGATTAGGAGCACTCCCTTTAAGAGTGTGCTCCTAATCTCAGGTCGTTACCTGTATAAAAGACACCTGGGAGCCAGAAATCTTTCTGATTGAGAGGGGGTCAAATACTTATTTCCCTCATTAAAATGCAAATCAATTGATAACATTTTTGACATGCGTTTTTCTGGATTTTTTTGTTGTTATTCTGTCTCTCACTGTTCAAATAAACCTACCATTAAAATTATAGACTGATCATTTCTTTGTCAGTGGGCAAACGTACAAAATCAGCAGGGGATCAAATACTTTTTTCCTTCACTCTATATTGTCTTTTTGCATGTTTGATGTCTTGTCAGAGGTCATAGCGGGCTTTCTAGTATGCGTCCATGCCATGTCCCGTTCCTTGGAAGCAGTAGCTCTAGCCTTTAGCCCAGCTGGGATGTTGCTCATAATCCCTGGTTTTTGGTTTGGAAACATTCTTATAGTCACTGTGGGAACGACAATGTCTATGCACTTATTGATCAAGCCCATGACTGTTGTGGTAAACTCCTCAATGCTATCGGATAAATCCCGGAACATATCCCAGTATGCACTAGCAAAACAGTCTTTGCAGCCTTGCATTTGCTTTTCCCGACCACTTCTATACTGAGCGCATCACTGGTACTTCCTGTCTGAGCTTTTGTTTGTAAACAGGAAGCAGGAGAATGGAGTCATGGTCAGATTTGCTGAAGGGAATATGAGGGACGGCCTTGTATGCATTTCTGTGGGTAGAATAAGTGTGGTCTAGGGTTTTAGCGCCCCTCGTGGCGCAGGAGACACATTGGTAGAAGTGAGGTAGGACTGTTTTAAGTCTCTCCGTGTTAAAGTCTCCGCCGACCAGAAACGCTGACTTTGGGTGAGCGGTTTCTTGTTTGTTTATGGCCACATACAGTTAATTGAGTGCCAGAGTGGTGTTGGCTGGTTCAGGGATGTAGACAGACGTTATAATTACGGAGGAGAACTCTCTTTGTAGATAAAGGGTCTGCAGCTTACCATGAGGTATTTTATATCAGGTGAGCAAAAGCTTGAGATTTCCTTCACACAGGAAGCAGCACACCAGATGTTATTTATGAAAAACACTCTTCCTCCTTTAGACATTCCCGAAGCCGCTGTCTGATCCTGCTGCTGCATGGAGAATCCACTGAGTACTATGTGCATAGCATCGTCATCCAGCCACGTTCCAGTAAGACACACTATTGGAGATTTTCAAGTCTCTCTGATAGGAGACTCTCGAGCGAAGCTCATCCATCTTATTCTCGAGTGACTGGACATTTGCCAATAGAACGGAGGGCAGTGCCGGTTTTCTCTTTGCCTCAGTTTCACCAGGACTCCACCTCATCTCCCATGTCTACACCTGCAGTGTTTTGGTCCATGGATCAAAGGAATAGGGTCCGGTATGAACAGAGAAACAGCTGAGTCATATTTGAAGTCGAAATCGAGGTTAGTAACTGTCGATCTGATGTCCAGAAGTGCTTGACGGTCATATGTGATAATAGTATGAACTTTCTGTACAAAAGTCAAGATAAAGTCAAGATAAATAAGATAAAAATCACTGTCGGTGCCATCTTTACACACACACACACACACACACACACACACACACACACACACACACACACACACACACACACACACACACACACACACACACACACACACACACACACACACACACACACACACACACACACACACACACACACACACACACACACACACACACACACACACACACACACACACACACACACACACACACACACACACACACACACACACACACACACACACACACACACACACACACACGCACACACACACACACACACACACACACACACCTCCATCCCTATCCCAGCCATGACCTCAATTTGTAACTAGAGCTCTGATTTTGATTGGCCCGCAGCCTTGTGCTTATCAAGCCTGCCTGTGCTGACGCTGAGGGGACTAAGGCAGGTGAAGAGAAGGGTACATCGAGTGGAGTTGCAAATTCCACTGTGTGAGAGAGAAAAGCTCATGGCTAAATATCTTGTCAGGTCGATTCAATAGACATCTCTGTTGCCATTGACCTTTGTGAGGGCGGTGTCTAGAGGTAAAACACGGCGAGCACGATAAATAGGCCTAGAACATTCTATTCTCTGGTGAGTGATTGTGCCCCATTCATTTGAATGTTGTAATAATGACAGTTATGTCATAACTCCTATTCAGCTGTATTCTCCCACTGTATTATTCAGCTGTATTCTCCAATTGTATTCTCCTATTGTATTATTCAACTGTATTATCCCACTGTATTATTCAGCTGCATTATCCCACTGAAATATTCAGCTGTATTCTCCCACTGTATTACTCAGCTGTATTCTCCTACTGTTTCATTCAGCTGTATTATTCAGCTGTATTCTCCCAATGTATTATTCAGCTGCATTCACCCACTGTATTCTCCAACTGTATCATTCAGCCGTAGTATTCAGCTGTATTCTCCCAATGTATTATTCAGATGTATTCTCCCACTGTATTCTCCCACTGTATTATTCAGTTGCATTTTTCAGCTGTATTCTCCCACTGTATTATTTCAATTAAAACACTACTAGCTGGAACATAATGAATAGACCTTTTAGAATCAATTACCCACTGGCAAATAGAGATAATCAGATGTCTTCAACCTCATATGTTGACATGTCAATGAGACTTTTCTTAAAGAAGGGGAGGTGACCACCTTAAAACTGTCATTGTTTCAGAGTGTCCCTAAAGCTGGGTGTGGAATACAGTGGCTTGCAAAAGTATTCACCCCCCTTGGCATTTTTCCTTTTTTGTTGCCTTAAAACCTGGAATTAAAATGGATTTTGGGGGGGTTTGTATCATTTGATTTACAAAACATGCCTACCACTTTGAAGATGCAAAATATTTTTAATTGTGAAACAAACAAATAATAAGACAAAAAAACTTACAACTTGAGTGTGCATAACTATTCACCCCCCCAAAGTCAATACTTTGTAGAGCTTGGGGGTATGTCTCTATAAGCTTGGCACATCTAGCCACTGGGATTTTTGCCCATTCTTCAAGGCAAAACTGCTCCAGCTCCTTCAAGTTGGATGGGTTCCGCTGGTGTACAGCAATCTTTAAGTCATACTACAGACTCTCAATTGGATTAAGGTCTGGGCATTTAAATGTTTCCCCATAAACCACTCGAGTGTTGCTTTAGCAGTATGCTTAGGGTAATTGTCCTGCTGGAAGGTGAACCTCCGTCCCAGTCTCAAATCTCTGGAAGACTGAAACAGGTTTCCCTTAAGAATTTCCCTGTATTTAGCGCCATCCATCATTCCTTCAATTCTGACCAGTTTCCCAGTCCCTGCCGATGAAAAACATCCCCACAGCATGATGCTGCAACCACCATCTTCACTGTGGGGATGGTGTCCTCGGGGTGATGACAGGTGTTGGGTTTGCGCCAGACATTGCGTTTTCCTTGATGGCCAAAAAGCTCAATTTTAGTCTCATCTGACCAGAGTACCTTCTTCCATATGTTTGTGGAGTCTCCCACATGCATTTTGGCACCCACCAAACTTTAAGTAATGTATTTTTTCTGGCCACTCTTCAGTAAAGCCCAGCTCTGTGGAGTGTATGGCTTAAAGTGCTCCTATGGACAGATACTCCAATCTCCGCTGTGGAGCTTTGCAGCTCCTTCAGGGTTATCTTTGGTCTCTATGTTGCCTCTCTGATTAATGCCCTCCTTGCCTGGTCCGTGAGGTTTGGTGGGCGGCCCTCTCTTGACAGGTTTGTTGTGGTGCCATATTCTTTCCATTTTTTAATAATGGATTTAAAAGTGCTCCGTGGGATGTTTAAGATTTTTTTATAACCAAACCCTGATCTGTACTTCTCCATAACTTTGTCCCTGACCTGTATGGAGAGCTCCTTGGTCTTCATGGTGCTGCTTGCTTGGTGGTGCCCCTTGCTTAGTGGTGTTGCAGACTCTGGGGCCTTTCAGAACAGGTGTATATACAGTTGAAGTCGGAAGTTTACATGCACCTTAGCCAAATACCTTTAAACTCAGTTTTTCACAATTCCTGAAATTTATTCCTAGTAAGAATTCCCTGTCTTAGGTCAGTTAGGATCACCACTTTATTTTAAGAATGTGAAATGTCAGAATAATAGAAGAGAGAATGATTTATTTAAGCTTTTATTTCTTTCATCACATTCCCAGTGGGTCAGAAGTTTACATACACTCAATTGGTATTTGGTAGCATTGCCTTTAAATTGTTTAACTTGGGTCAAACGTTTCGGGTAGCCTTCCACAAGCTTCCCACAATAAGTTGGGTGAATTTTGGCCCATTCCTCCTGACAGAGCTTGTGTAACTGAGTCAGATTTGTAGGCCTCCTTGCTCGCACACGCTTTTTCAGTTCTGCCCACAATTTTCCATAGGATTGAGGTCAGGGCTTTGTGATGGCAACTCCAATACATTGACTTTGTTGTCCTTAAGCCATTTTTCCACAACTTTGGAAGTATACTTGGGGTCATTGTCCATTTGGAAGACCCATTTGCGACCAAGCTTTAACTTCCTGACTGATGTCTTGAGATGTTGCTTCAATATATCCACATAATTTTCCTTCCTCATGATGCCATCTATTTTGTGAAGTGCACCAGTCCCTCCTGCAGCGAAGCACCCCCACAGCATGATGCTGCCACCCCCGTACTTCACGGTTGCGATGGTGTTCTTCGGTTTGCAAGCAACCCCCTTTTCCCTCCAAATATAATGATGGTCAATATGGCCAAACAGCTCTATTTTTGTTTCATCAGACTAGAGGACATTTCTCCAAAATGTACGATCTTTGTCCCCATGTGCAGTTGCAAACCGTAGTCTGGCTTTTTTATATTGGTTTTGGAGCAGTGGCTTCTTCCTTGCTGAGCGGCCTTTCAGGTTATGTCGATATAGGACTCATTTTACTGTAGATATACACACTTTTGCACGTGTTTCCTCCAGCATCTTCACAAGGTCCTTTGCTGTTGTTCTGAGATTGATTTGCACTTTTCGCACCAAAGTACGTTCATCTCTAGGAGACAGAACGCGTCTCCTTCCTGAGTGGTATGACGGCTGCGTGGTCACATGTTGTTTATACTTGTGTACAATTGTTTGTACAGATGAATGTGGTACTTTCAGGCGTTTGGAAATTGCTCCCAAGGATGAACCAGACTTGGGGAGGTCTACAATGTCTTTTCTGAGGTCTTGGCTGATTTCTTTTGATTTTCCCATGATGTCAAGCAAAGAGGCACTGAGTTTGAAGGTAGGCCTTGAAATACATCCCCAGGTACACCTCCAATTGACTCAAATGATGTCAATTAGCCTATCGGAAGCTCTAAAGCCATGACTTAATTTTCTGGAATTTTCCAAGCTGTTTAAAGGCACAGTCAACTTAGTGTATATTATATTCTGACCCACTGGAATTGTGATACAGTGAATTATAAGTGAAATAATCTGTGTCATGCACAAAGTAGATCCTAACTGACTTGCCAAAACAATAGTTTGTTAACAATACATTTGTGGAGTGGTTGAAAAACGAGTTTTAATGACTCCAACCTAAGTGTATGTAAACTTCCGACTTCAACTGTATACTGAGATCATGTGACAGATCATGTGACACTTAGATTGCACACAGGGGGACTTTATTTAACTAATTATGTGACTTCTGAAGGTAATTGGTTACACCAGATCTTATTTATGGACTTCATAGCAAAGGGGGTGAATACATATGCACACACCACTTTCCGCTAATTATGTTTTAGAATTTTTTGAAACACTTCACCAATTTGGACTATTTTGTGCATGTTCATTACATGAAATCCAAATTAAAATCAATTTAAATTACAGGTTGTAATGCAACAAAATAGGAAAAACGCCAAGGGGATGAATACTTTTGCAAGGCCCTGTATTCCTGCTGTTTTTGTGTGGGTTTCCTCTCTTTCACTTTGGGCTTCCTCCTTCTCTAACGCTCTCTTCACTTTTAGGCTGATCATCGGCCTCCTTGTTGCTAGGCAACCCCCGTCTTAAGATCTTCCCGGTAGAGTTATGAAGGTAATAAAACAATGCCTCAAGACAAGCAGTCATGGGATCCAGAAAAGCCAGAGAGAAAAAGGAAGAGAGAGAGTGTGAGAGAGAGAGAGAGAGCGAGAGAGCGAGAGAG
>NC_139994.1:61748294-61790151 GCF_964263955.1 Coregonus lavaretus
CCTTTTCTTATCCTCAAGTCAGCCGACAGAAAGGTATTTCTGGTCTTTCTTCCTTTCAGAAATCTCTCTCGCGTTCTCTTTTTCAACTTCTCAATTTTTTGAATCCCATGTCCGTGGGCACTTCTTAGATGACCTTCAGGAATATAGCCACACTTTGATCTTAAGGAGAAAGTGCCATAACTCTGAAATGTGAGTTACTTCATTAATTGATTCTAAGCTAGCTGTATGTTAATGTTTGGGATCCAAAACTTGTTTAAAATGAAATATGATGAACCAAGACTGCTGGGTTGTGTTCAGTATCAGCCAACAGGAGTAACCTTTTTTAACCAAGGATGCAAGACCCACCAGAACTTGCCCAATGATACAACTAATTTTCGTGTTCCTTCTCAAAACCTTCTCTTACGTTCGCTTCTGCTGAACACAGCCCAGCATGTGCTGAGGAATACGTAGGAGAAGGAGCATCACCAAAACCTTGGATGTCAACAGGTTGTTATGAACAGGTTGTTATGAACAGGTTGTTATGAACCAGGTTGTTATGAACAGGTTGTTATGAACAGGTTGTTATGAACAGGTTGTTATGAACCAGGTTGTTATGAACAGGTTGTTATGAACAGGTTGTTATGAACAGGTTGTTATGAACCAGGTTGTTATGAACATGTTGTTATGAACCAGGTTGTTATGAACAGGTTGTTATGAACAGGTTGTTATGAACAGGTTGTTATGAACAGGTTGTTATGAACCAGGTTGTTATGAACAGGTTGTTATGAACAGGTTGTTATGAACCAGGTTGTTATGAACAGGTTGTTATGAACCAGGTTGTTATGAACAGGTTGTTATGAACAGGTTGTTATGAACAGGTTGTTATGAACCAGGTTGTTATGAACATGTTGTTATGAACCAGGTTGTTATGAACAGGTTGTTATGAACAGGTTGTTATGAACAGGTTGTTATGAACAGGTTGTTATGAACCAGGTTGTTATGAACAGGTTGTTATGAACAGGTTGTTATGAACCAGGTTGTTATGAACAGGTTGTTATGAACCAGGTTGTTATGAACAGGTTGTTATGAACAGGTTGTTATGAACAGGTTGTTATGAACCAGGTTGTTATGAACAGGTTGTTATGAACCATGTTGTTATGAACAGGTTATTATGAACAGGTTGTTATGAACAGGTTGTTATAAACAGGTTGTTATGAACCAGGTTGTTATGAACAGGTTGTTATGAACCAGGTTGTTATGAACATGTTGTTATGAACCAGGTTGTTATGAACAGGTTGTTATGAACATGTTGTTATGAACAGGTTGTTATGAACAGGTTGTTATGAACATGTTGTTATGAACAGGTTGTTATGAACCAGGTTGTTATGAACAGGTTGTTATGAACCAGGATGTTATGAACATGTTGTTATGAACTAGGTTGTTATGAACAGGTTGTTATGAACAGGTTGTTATGAACAGGTTGTTATGAACAGGTTGTTATGAACCAGGTTGTTATGAATCAGGTTGTTATGAACAGGTTGTTATGAACAGGTTGTTATGAACAGGTTGTTATGAACCAGGTTGTTATGAACAGGTTGTTATGAACCAGGTTGTTATGAACCAGGTTGTTATGAACCAGGTTGTTATGAACAGGTTGTTATGAACCAGGTTGTTATGAACAGGTTGTTATGAACCAGGTTGTTATGAACAGGTTGTTATGAACAGGTTGTTATGAACAGGTTGTTATGAACCAGGTTGTTATGAACATGTTGTTATGAACCAGGTTGTTATGAACATGTTGTTATGAACCAGGTTGTTATGAACAGGTTGTTATGAACAGGTTGTTATGAACAGGTTGTTATGAACAGGTTGTTATGAACCAGGTTGTTATGAACAGGTTGTTATGAACAGGTTGTTATGAACCAGGTTGTTATGAACAGGTTGTTATGAACCAGGTTGTTTTGAACAGGTTGTTATGAACAGGTTGTTATGAACAGGTTGTTATGAACCAGGTTGTTATGAACATGTTGTTATGAACCAGGTTGTTATGAACAGGTTGTTATGAACAGGTTGTTATGAACAGGTTGTTATGAACCAGGTTGTTATGAACAGGTTGTTATGAACAGGTTGTTATGAACCAGGTTGTTATGAACAGGTTGTTATGAACCAGGTTGTTATGAACAGGTTGTTATGAACAGGTTGTTATGAACAGGTTGTTATGAACCAGGTTGTTATGAACAGGTTGTTATGAACCATGTTGTTATGAACAGGTTATTATGAACAGGTTGTTATGAACAGGTTGTTATAAACAGGTTGTTATGAACCAGGTTGTTATGAACAGGTTGTTATGAACCAGGTTGTTATGAACATGTTGTTATGAACCAGGTTGTTATGAACAGGTTGTTATGAACATGTTGTTATGAACAGGTTGTTATGAACAGGTTGTTATGAACATGTTGTTATAAACAGGTTGTTATGAACCAGGTTGTTATGAACAGGTTGTTATGAACCAGGAAGTTATGAACATGTTGTTATGAACTAGGTTGTTATGAACAGGTTGTTATGAACAGGTTGTTATGAACAGGTTGTTATGAACAGGTTGTTATGAACCAGGTTGTTATGAATCAGGTTGTTATGAACAGGTTGTTATGAACAGGTTGTTATGAACAGGTTGTTATGAACCAGGTTGTTATGAACAGGTTGTTATGAACCAGGTTGTTATGAACCAGGTTGTTATGAACCAGGTTGTTATGAACAGGTTGTTATGAACCAGGTTGTTATGAACAGGTTGTTATGAACCAGGTTGTTATGAACAGGTTGTTATGAACAGGTTGTTATGAACAGGTTGTTATGAACCAGGTTGTTATGAACATGTTGTTATGAACCAGGTTGTTATGAACAGGTTGTTATGAACAGGTTGTTATGAACAGGTTGTTATGAACAGGTTGTTATGAACCAGGTTGTTATGAACAGGTTGTTATGAACAGGTTGTTATGAACCAGGTTGTTATGAACAGGTTGTTATGAACCAGGTTGTTATGAACAGGTTGTTATGAACAGGTTGTTATGAACAGGTTGTTATGAACCAGGTTGTTATGAACATGTTGTTATGAACCAGGTTGTTATGAACAGGTTGTTATGAACAGGTTGTTATGAACAGGTTGTTATGAACAGGTTGTTATGAACCAGGTTGTTATGAACAGGTTGTTATGAACAGGTTGTTATGAACCAGGTTGTTATGAACAGGTTGTTATGAACAGGTTGTTATGAACAGGTTGTTATGAACAGGTTGTTATGAACAGGTTGTTATGAACCAGGTTGTTATGAACATGTTGTTATGAACCAGGTTGTTATGAACAGGTTGGTATGAACATGTTGTTATGAACAGGTTGTTATGAACAGGTTGTTATGAACATGTTGTTATGAACATGTTGTTATGAACCAGGTTCTTATGAACAGGTTGTTATGAACAGGTTGTTATGAACAGGTTGTTATGAACAGGTTGTTATGAACCAGGTTGTTATGAACAGGTTGTTATGAACAGGTTGTTATGAACAGGTTGTTATGAACCAGGTTGTTATGAACAGGTTGTTATGAACCATGTTGTTATGAACAGGTTATTATGAACAGGTTGTTATGAACAGGTTGTTATAAACAGGTTGTTATGAACCAGGTTGTTATGAACAGGTTGTTATGAACCAGGTTGTTATGAACAGGTTGTTATGAACAGGTTGTTATGAACAGGTTGTTATGAACCAGGTTGTTATGAACATGTTGTTATGAACCAGGTTGTTATGAACAGGTTGTTATGAACATGTTGTTATGAACAGGTTGTTATGAACAGGTTGTTATGAACATGTTGTTATGAACAGGTTGTTATGAACCAGGTTGTTATGAACAGGTTGTTATGAACCAGGATGTTATGAACAGGTTGTTATGAACAGGTTGTTATGAACAGGTTGTTATGAACAGGTTGTTATGAACCAGGTTGTTATGAATCAGGTTATTATGAACAGGTTGTTATGAACAGGTTGTTATGAACCAGGTTGTTATGAACCAGGTTGTTATGAACCAGGTTGTTATGAACAGGTTGTTATGAACCAGGTTGTTATGAACAGGTTGTTATGAACCAGGTTGTTATGAACAGGTTGTTATGAACAGGTTGTTATGAACAGGTTGTTATGAACCAGGTTGTTATGAACATGTTGTTATGAACCAGGTTGTTATGAACAGGTTGTTATGAACAGGTTGTTATGAACAGGTTGTTATGAACAGGTTGTTATGAACTAGGTTGTTATTAACAGGTTGTTATGAACAGGTTGTTATGAACCAGGTTGTTATGAACAGGTTGTTATGAACCAGGTTGTTATGAACATGTTGTTATGAACCAGGTTCTTATGAACAGGTTGTTATGAACAGGTTGTTATGAACAGGTTGTTATGAACAGGTTGTTATGAACCAGGTTGTTATGAACAGGTTGTTATGAACAGGTTGTTATGAACAGGTTGTTATGAACCAGGTTGTTATGAACAGGTTGTTATGAACCATGTTGTTATGAACAGGTTATTATGAACAGGTTGTTATGAACAGGTTGTTATAAACAGGTTGTTATGAACCAGGTTGTTATGAACAGGTTGTTATGAACCAGGTTGTTATGAACAGGTTGTTATGAACAGGTTGTTATGAACAGGTTGTTATGAACCAGGTTGTTATGAACATGTTGTTATGAACCAGGTTGTTATGAACAGGTTGTTATGAACATGTTGTTATGAACAGGTTGTTATGAACAGGTTGTTATGAACATGTTGTTATGAACAGGTTGTTATGAACCAGGTTGTTATGAACAGGTTGTTATGAACCTGGATGTTATGAACATGTTGTTATGAACTAGGTTGTTATGAACAGGTTGTTATGAACAGGTTGTTATGAACAGGTTGTTATGAACAGGTTGTTATGAATCAGGTTGTTATGAACAGGTTGTTATGAACAGGTTGTTATGAACAGGTTGTTATGAACCAGGTTGTTATGAACAGGTTGTTATGAACCAGGTTGTTATGAACCAGGTTGTTATGAACCAGGTTGTTATGAACAGGTTGTTATGAACCAGGTTGTTATGAACAGGTTGTTATGAACCAGGTTGTTATGAACAGGTTGTAATGAACATGTTGTTATGAACAGGTTGTTATGAACAGGTTGTTATGAACAGGTTGTTATGAACAGGTTGTTATGAACCAGGTTGTTATGAACCAGGTTGTTAATAACCAGGTTGTTATGAACAGGTTGTTTTGAACAGGTTGTTATGAACAGGTTGTTATGAACCAGGTTGTTATGAACCAGGTTGTTATGAACAGGTTGTTGTGAACCAGGTTGTTATGAACAGGTTGTTATGAACCAGGTTGTTATGAACAGGTTGTTATGAACAGGTTGTTATGAACAGGTTGTTATGAACCAGGTTGTTATGAACCAGGTTGTTATTAACCAGGTTGTTATGAACAGGTTGTTATGAACAGGTTGTTATGAAAAGGTTGTTATGAACCAGGTTGTTATGAACAGGTTGTTATGAACAGGTTGTTATGAACCAGGTTGTTATGAACAGGTTGTTATGAACAGGTTGTTGTGAACCAGGTTGTTATGAACAGGTTGTTATGAACAGGTTGTTATGAACAGGTTGTTATGAACAGGTTGCTATGAACCGGTTGTTATGAACAGGTTGTTATGAACAGGTTGTTATGAACAGGTTGTTATGAACATGTTGTTATGAACAGGTTGTTATGAACAGGTTGTTATGAACCAGGTTGTTATGAACCAGGTTGTTATGAACCAGGTTGTTATGAACCAGGTTGTTATGAACAGGTTGTTATGAACCAGGTTGTTATGAACAGGTTGTTATGAACAGGTTGTTATGAACCAGGTTGTTATGAACAGGTTGTTATGAACAGGTTGTTATGAACAGGTCGTTATGAACCAGGTTGTTATGAACAGGTTGTTATGAACAGGTTGTTATGAACCAGGTTGTTATGAACAGGTTGTTATGAACCAGGTTGTTATGAACATGTTGTTATGAACCAGGTTCTTATGAACAGGTTGTTATGAACAGGTTGTTATGAACAGGTTGTTATGAACAGGTTGTTATGAACCAGGTTGTTATGAACAGGTTGTTATGAACAGGTTGTTATGAACAGGTTGTTATGAACCAGGTTGTTATGAACAGGTTGTTATGAACAATGTTGTTATGAACAGGTTATTATGAACAGGTTGTTATGAACCAGGTTGTTATGAACAGGTTGTTATGAACAGGTTGTTATGAACAGGTTGTTATGAACAGGTTGTTATGAACAGGTTGTTATGAACCAGGTTGTTATGAACCAGGTTGTTATGAACCAGGTTGTTATGAACCAGGTTGTTATGAACAGGTTGTTATGAACCAGGTTGTTATGAACAGGTTGTTATGAACAGGTTGTTATGAACCAGGTTGTTATGAACAGGTTGTTATGAACAGGTTGTTATGAACAGGTTGTTATGAACCAGGTTGTTATGAACCAGGTTGTTATGAACAGGTTGTTATGAACAGGTTGTTATGAACAGGTCGTTATGAACCAGGTTGTTATGAACAGGTTGTTATGAACAGGTTGTTATGAACCAGGTTGTTATGAACAGGTTGTTATGAACCAGGTTGTTATGAACATGTTGTTATGAACCAGGTTCTTATGAACAGGTTGTTATGAACAGGTTGTTATGAACAGGTTGTTATGAACAGGTTGTTATGAACAGGTTGTTATGAACCAGGTTGTTATGAACATGTTGTTATGAACCAGGTTCTTATGAACAGGTTGTTATGAACAGGTTGTTATGAACAGGTTGTTATGAACAGGTTGTTATGAACAGGTTGTTATGAACAGGTTGTTATGAACCAGGTTGTTATGAACAGGTTGTTATGAACAGGTTGTTATGAACAGGTTGTTATGAACCAGGTTGTTATGAACCAGGTTGTTATGAACAGGTTGTTATGAACAGGTTGTTATGAACAGGTCGTTATGAACTAGGTTGTTATGAACAGGTTGTTAGGAACAGGTTGTTATGAACAGGTTGTTATGAACAGGTTTTTATGAATCAGGTTGTTATGAACAGGTTGTTATGAACAGGTTGTTATGAACAGGTTGTTATGAACCAGGTTGTTATGAACAGGTTGTTATGAACCAGGTTGTTATGAACCAGGTTGTTATGAACCAGGTTGTTATGAACAGGTTGTTATGAACCAGGTTGTTATGAACAGGTTGTTATGAACCAGGTTGTTATGAACAGGTTGTAATGAACATGTTGTTATGAACAGGTTGTTATGAACAGGTTGTTATGAACAGGTTGTTATGAACAGGTTGTTATGAACCAGGTTGTTATGAACCAGGTTGTTAATAACCAGGTTGTTATGAACAGGTTGTTTTGAACAGGTTGTTATGAACAGGTTGTTATGAACCAGGTTGTTATGAACAGGTTGTTGTGAACCAGGTTGTTATGAACAGGTTGTTATGAACCAGGTTGTTATGAACAGGTTGTTATGAACAGGTTGTTATGAACAGGTTGTTATGAACCAGGTTGTTATGAACCAGGTTGTTATTAACCAGGTTGTTATGAACAGGTTGTTATGAACAGGTTGTTATGAAAAGGTTGTTATGAACCAGGTTGTTATGAACAGGTTGTTATGAACCAGGTTGTTATGAACAGGTTGTTATGAACAGGTTGTTGTGAACCAGGTTGTTATGAACAGGTTGTTATGAACAGGTTGTTATGAACAGGTTGTTATGAACAGGTTGCTATGAACCGGTTGTTATGAACAGGTTGTTATGAACAGGTTGTTATGAACAGGTTGTTATGAACATGTTGTTATGAACAGGTTGTTATGAACAGGTTGTTATGAACCAGGTTGTTATGAACCAGGTTGTTATGAACCAGGTTGTTATGAACCAGGTTGTTATGAACAGGTTGTTATGAACCAGGTTGTTATGAACAGGTTGTTATGAACAGGTTGTTATGAACCAGGTTGTTATGAACAGGTTGTTATGAACAGGTTGTTATGAACAGGTCGTTATGAACCAGGTTGTTATGAACAGGTTGTTATGAACAGGTTGTTATGAACCAGGTTGTTATGAACAGGTTGTTATGAACCAGGTTGTTATGAACATGTTGTTATGAACCAGGTTCTTATGAACAGGTTGTTATGAACAGGTTGTTATGAACAGGTTGTTATGAACAGGTTGTTATGAACCAGGTTGTTATGAACAGGTTGTTATGAACAGGTTGTTATGAACAGGTTGTTATGAACCAGGTTGTTATGAACAGGTTGTTATGAACAATGTTGTTATGAACAGGTTATTATGAACAGGTTGTTATGAACCAGGTTGTTATGAACAGGTTGTTATGAACAGGTTGTTATGAACAGGTTGTTATGAACAGGTTGTTATGAACAGGTTGTTATGAACCAGGTTGTTATGAACCAGGTTGTTATGAACCAGGTTGTTATGAACCAGGTTGTTATGAACAGGTTGTTATGAACCAGGTTGTTATGAACAGGTTGTTATGAACAGGTTGTTATGAACCAGGTTGTTATGAACAGGTTGTTATGAACAGGTTGTTATGAACAGGTTGTTATGAACCAGGTTGTTATGAACCAGGTTGTTATGAACAGGTTGTTATGAACAGGTCGTTATGAACCAGGTTGTTATGAACAGGTTGTTATGAACAGGTTGTTATGAACCAGGTTGTTATGAACAGGTTGTTATGAACCAGGTTGTTATGAACATGTTGTTATGAACCAGGTTCTTATGAACAGGTTGTTATGAACAGGTTGTTATGAACAGGTTGTTATGAACAGGTTGTTATGAACCAGGTTGTTATGAACAGGTTGTTATGAACAGGTTGTTATGAACAGGTTGTTATGAACCAGGTTGTTATGAACAGGTTGTTATGAACCATGTTATTATGAACAGGTTATTATGAACAGGTTGTTATGAACCAGGTTGTTATGAACAGGTTGTTATGAACAGGTTGTTATGAACAGGTTGTTATGAACCAGGTTGTTATGAACATGTTGTTATGAACCAGGTTGTTATGAACAGGTTGTTATGAACAGGTTGTTATGAACAGGTTGTTATGAACAGGTTGTTATGAACAGGTTGTTATGAACCAGGTTGTTATGAACAGGTTGTTATGAACAGGTTGTTATGAACCAGGTTGTTATGAACAGGTTGTTATGAACAGGTTGTTATGAACAGGTTGTTATGAACAGGTTGTTATGAACCAGGTTGTTATGAACCAGGTTGTTATGAACAGGTTGTTATGAACAGGTTGTTATGAACAGGTCGTTATGAACCAGGTTGTTATGAACAGGTTGTTATGAACAGGTTGTTATGAACCAGGTTGTTATGAACAGGTTGTTATGAACCAGGTTGTTATGAACATGTTGTTATGAACCAGGTTCTTATGAACAGGTTGTTATGAACAGGTTGTTATGAACAGGTTGTTATGAACAGGTTGTTATGAACAGGTTGTTATGAACAGGTTGTTATGAACAGGTTGTTATGAACCAGGTTGTTATGAACAGGTTGTTATGAACCATGTTGTTATGAACAGGTTATTATGAACAGGTTGTTATGAACAGGATGTTATAAACAGGTTGTTATGAACCAGGTTGTTATGAACAGGTTGTTATGAACCAGGTTGTTATGAACAGGTTGTTATGAACAGGTTGTTATGAACAGGTTGTTATGAACCAGGTTGTTATGAACAGGTTGTTATGAACATGTTGTTATGAACAGGTTGTTATGAACCAGGTTGTTATGAACAGGTTGTTATGAACATGTTGTTATGAACAGGTTGTTATGAACAGGTTGTTATGAACATGTTGTTATGAACAGGTTGTTATGAACCAGGTTGTTATGAACAGGTTGTTATGAACCAGGATGTTATGAACATGTTGTTATGAACTAGGTTGTTATGAACAGGTTGTTATGAACAGGTTGTTATGAACAGGTTGTTATGAACAGGTTGTTATGAACAGGTTGTTATGAACCAGGTTGTTATGAATCAGGTTGTTATGAACAGGTTGTTATGAACAGGTTGTTATGAACAGGTTGTTATGAACCAGGTTGTTATGAACAGGTTGGTATGAACCAGGTTGTTATGAACCAGGTTGTTATGAACCAGGTTGTTATGAACAGGTTGTTATGAACCAGGTTGTTATGAACAGGTTGTTATGAACCAGGTTGTTATGAACAGGTTGTTATGAACATGTTGTTATGAACAGGTTGTTATGAACAGGTTGTTATGAAGAGGTTGTTATGAACAGGTTGTTATGAACCAGGTTGTTATGAACCAGGTTGTTAATAACCAGGTTGTTATGAACAGGTTGTTTTGAAAAGGTTGTTATGAAAAGGTTGTTATGAACCAGGTTGTTATGAACCAGGTTGTTATGAACAGGTTGTTGTGAACCAGGTTGTTATGAACAGGTTGTTATGAACCAGGTTGTTATGAACAGGTTGTTATGAACAGGTTGTTATGAACAGGTTATTATGAACCAGGTTGTTATGAACCAGGTTGTTATGAACCAGGTTGTTATGAACAGGTTGTTATGAACAGGTTGTTATGAAAAGGTTGTTATGAACAAGGTTGTTATGAACAGGTTGTTATGAACAGGTTGTTATGAACCAGGTTGTTATGAACAGGTTGTTATGAACAGGTTGTTGTGAACCAGGTTGTTATGAACAGGTTGTTATGAACAGGTTGTTATGAACAGGTTGTTATGAACAGGTTGCTATGAACCGGTTGTTATGAACAGGTTGTTATGAACAGGTTGTTATGAACAGGTTGTTATGAACATGTTGTTATGAACAGGTTGTTATGAACAGGTTGTTATGAACAGGTTGTTATGAACCAGGTTGTTATGAACCAGGTTGTTAATAACCAGGTTGTTATGAACAGGTTGTTATGAACAGGTTGTTATGAAGCAGGTTGTAATGAACAGGTTGTTATGAACAGGTTGTTATGAACCAGGTTGTTATGAACAGGTTGTTATGAACAGGTTGTTATGAACAGGTTGTTATGAACAGGTTGTTATGAACCAGGTTGTTATGAACCAGGTTGTTATGAACAGGTTGTTATGAACAGGTTGTTATGAACAGGTCGTTATGAACCAGGTTGTTATGAACAGGTTGTTATGAACAGGTTGTTATGAACCAGGTTGTTATGAACAGGTTGTTATGAACCAGGTTGTTATGAACATGTTGTTATGAACCAGGTTCTTATGAACAGGTTGTTATGAACAGGTTGTTATGAACAGGTTGTTATGAACAGGTTGTTATGAACCAGGTTGTTATGAACAGGTTGTTATGAACAGGTTGTTATGAACAGGTTGTTATGAACCAGGTTGTTATGAACAGGTTGTTATGAACCATGTTGTTATGAACAGGTTATTATGAACAGGTTGTTATGAACAGGTTGTTATAAACAGGTTGTTATGAACCAGGTTGTTATGAACAGGTTGTTATGAACCAGGTTGTTATGAACAGGTTGTTATGAACAGGTTGTTATGAACAGGTTGTTATGAACCAGGTTGTTATGAACATGTTGTTATGAACCAGGTTGTTATGAACAGGTTGTTATGAACAGGTTGTTATGAACAGGTTGTTATGAACAGGTTGTTATGAACATGTTGTTATGAACAGGTTGTTACGAACAGGTTGTTATGAACAGGTTGTTATGAACAGGTTGTTATGAACCAGGTTGTTATGAATCAGGTTGTTATGAACAGGTTGTTATGAACAGGTTGTTATGAACAGGTTGTTATGAACCAGGTTGTTATGAACAGGTTGTTATGAACCAGGTTGTTATGAACCAGGTTGTTATGAACCAGGTTGTTATGAACAGGTTGTTATGAACCAGGTTGTTATGAACAGGTTGTTATGAACCAGGTTGTTATGAACAGGTTGTTATGAACATGTTGTTATGAACAGGTTGTTATGAACAGGTTGTTATGAACAGGTTGTTATGAACAGGTTGTTATGAACCAGGTTGTTATGAACCAGGTTGTTAATAACCAGGTTGTTATGAACAGGTTGTTTTGAACCAGGTTGTTATGAACAGGTTGTTATGAACAGGTTGTTATGAACAGGTTGTTATGAACAGGTTGTTATGAACAGGTTGTTATGAACCAGGTTGTTATGAACCAGGTTGTTATGAACAGGTTGTTATGAACAGGTTGTTATGAACAGGTCGTTATGAACCAGGTTGTTATGAACAGGTTGTTATGAACAGGTTGTTATGAACCAGGTTGTTATGAACAGGTTGTTATGAACCAGGTTGTTATGAACATGTTGTTATGAACCAGGTTCTTATGAACAGGTTGTTATGAACAGGTTGTTATGAACAGGTTGTTATGAACAGGTTGTTATGAACCAGGTTGTTATGAACAGGTTGTTATGAACAGGTTGTTATGAACAGGTTGTTATGAACCAGGTTGTTATGAACAGGTTGTTATGAACCATGTTGTTATGAACAGGTTATTATGAACAGGTTGTTATGAACAGGTTGTTATAAACAGGTTGTTATGAACCAGGTTGTTATGAACAGGTTGTTATGAACCAGGTTGTTATGAACAGGTTGTTATGAACAGGTTGTTATGAACAGGTTGTTATGAACCAGGTTGTTATGAACATGTTGTTATGAACCAGGTTGTTATGAACAGGTTGTTATGAACAGGTTGTTATGAACAGGTTGTTATGAACAGGTTGTTATGAACATGTTGTTATGAACAGGTTGTTACGAACAGGTTGTTATGAACAGGTTGTTATGAACAGGTTGTTATGAACCAGGTTGTTATGAATCAGGTTGTTATGAACAGGTTGTTATGAACAGGTTGTTATGAACAGGTTGTTATGAACCAGGTTGTTATGAACAGGTTGTTATGAACCAGGTTGTTATGAACCAGGTTGTTATGAACCAGGTTGTTATGAACAGGTTGTTATGAACCAGGTTGTTATGAACAGGTTGTTATGAACCAGGTTGTTATGAACAGGTTGTTATGAACATGTTGTTATGAACAGGTTGTTATGAACAGGTTGTTATGAACAGGTTGTTATGAACAGGTTGTTATGAACCAGGTTGTTATGAACCAGGTTGTTAATAACCAGGTTGTTATGAACAGGTTGTTTTGAACAGGTTGTTATGAACAGGTTGTTATGAACCAGGTTGTTATGAACCAGGTTGTTATGAACAGGTTGTTGTGAACCAGGTTGTTATGAACAGGTTGTTATGAACCAGGTTGTTATGAACAGGTTGTTATGAACAGGTTGTTATGAACAGGTTGTTATGAACCAGGTTGTTATGAACCAGGTTGTTATGAACAGGTTGTTATGAACAGGTTGTTATGAACAGGTTGTTATGAACCAGGTTGTTATGAACAGGTTGTTATGAACAGGTTGTTATGAACCAGGTTGTTATGAACAGGTTGTTATGAACAGGTTGTTGTGAACCAGGTTGTTATGAACAGGTTGTTATGAACAGGTTGTTATGAACAGGTTGTTATGAACAGGTTGCTATGAACCGGTTGTTATGAACAGGTTGTTATGAACAGGTTGTTATGAACACGTTGTTATGATCATGTTGTTATGAACAGGTTGTTATGAACAGGTTGTTATGAACAGGTTGTTATGAACCAGGTTGTTATGAACCAGGTTGTTATGAACCAGGTTGTTATGAACAGGTTGTTATGAACCAGGTTGTTATGAACAGGTTGTTATGAACAGGTTGTTATGAACAGGTTGTTATGAACAGGTTGTTATGAACCAGGTTGTTATGAACAGGTTGTTATGAACAGGTTGTTATGAACCAGGTTGTTATGAACCAGATTGTTATGAAAAGGTTGTTATGAACAGGTTGTTATGAACCGGTTGTTATGAACAGGTTGATATGAACAGGTTGTTATGAACAGGTTGTTATGAACAGGTTGTTATGAACATGTTGTTATGAACAGGTTGTTATGAACAGGTTGTTATGAACCAGGTTGTTATGAACCAGGTTGTTATGAACCAGGTTGTTATGAACCAGGTTGTTATGAACAGGTTGTTATGAACAGGTTGTTATGAACAGGTTGTTATGAACAGGTTGTTATGAACAGGTTGTTATGAACCAGGTTGTTATGAACAGGTTGTTATGAACCAGGTTGTTATGAACAGGTTGTTATGAACAGGTTGTTATGAACCAGGTTGTTATGAACAGGTTGTTATGAACAGGTTGTTATGAACCAGGTTGTTATGAACAGGTTGTTATGAACAGGTTGTTATGAACCAGGTTGTTATGAACCAGGTTGTTATGAACAGGTTGTTATGAACAGGTTGTTATGAACAGGTTGTTATGAACAGGTTGTTATGAACCAGGTTGTTATGAACAGGTTGTTATGAACCAGGTTGTTATGAACAGGTTGTTATGAACAGGTTGTTATGAACAGGTTGTTATGAACATGTTGTTATGAACAGGTTGTTATGAACAGGTTGTTATGAACAGGTTGTTATGAACCAGGTTGTTATGAACAGGTTGTTATGAACCATGTTGTTATGAACAGGTTGTTATGAACAGGTTGTTATGAACAGTTTGTTATGAACCAGGTTGTTATGAACAGGTTGTTATGAACAGGTTGTTATGAACCAGGTTGTTATGAACAGGTTGTTATGAACAGGTTGTTATGAACCAGGTTGTTATGAACAGGTTGTTATGAACAGGTTGTTATGAACCAGGTTGTTATGAACAGGTTGTTATGAACAGGTTGTTATGAACCAGGTTGTTATGAACAGGTTGTTATGAACAGGTTGTTATGAACCAGGTTGTTATGAACAGGTTGTTATGAACAGGTTGTTATGAACAGGTTGTTATGAACCGGTTGTTATGAACAGGTTGTTATGAACAGGTTGTTATGAACAGGTTGTTATGAACAGGTTGTTATGAACAGGTTGTTATGAACATGTTGTTATGAACAGGTTGTTATGAACAGGTTGTTATGAACAGGTTGTTATGAACAGGTTGTTATGAACCAGGTTGTTATGAACCAGGTTGTTATGAACCAGGTTGTTATGAACAGGTTGTTATGAACCAGGTTGTTATGAACAGGTTGTTATGAATAGGTTGTTATGAACAGGTTGTTATGAACAGGTTGTTATGAACCAGGTTGTTATGAACAGGTTGTTATGAACCAGGTTGTTATGAACAGGTTGTTATGAACAGGTTGTTATGAACCAGGTTGTTATGAACAGGTTGTTATGAACAGGTTGTTATGAACCAGGTTGTTATGAACAGGTTGTTATGAACAGGTTGTTATGAACCAGGTTGTTATGAACCAGGTTGTTATGAACAGGTTGTTATGAACAGGTTGTTATGAACAGGTTGTTATGAACAGGTTGTTATGAACAGGTTGTTATGAACCAGGTTGTTATGAACAGGTTGTTATGAACA
This sequence comes from Coregonus lavaretus, assembly GCF_964263955.1. Classification (NCBI taxonomy): domain Eukaryota; kingdom Metazoa; phylum Chordata; class Actinopteri; order Salmoniformes; family Salmonidae; genus Coregonus; species Coregonus lavaretus. The sequence goes on from NC_139994.1 coordinate 61,763,765, forward strand.
TGTTGTTATGAACAGGTTGTTATGAACAGGTTGTTATGAACAGGTTGTTATGAACCAGGTTGTTATGAACAGGTTGTTATGAACCATGTTGTTATGAACAGGTTGTTATGAACAGGTTGTTATGAACAGGTTGTTATGAACCAGGTTGTTATGAACAGGTTGTTATGAACAGGTTGTTATGAACCAGGTTGTTATGAACAGGTTGTTATGAACAGGTTGTTATGAACCAGGTTGTTATGAACAGGTTGTTATGAACAGGTTGTTATGAACCAGGTTGTTATGAACAGGTTGTTATAAACAGGTTGTTATGAACAGGTTGTTATGAACAGGTTGTTATGAACAGGTTGTTATGAACAGGTTGTGTGGTGGTGACCGTCTCCTCTCTCTACACTGAGCTTGTCGAGGTGTTGGTCATTAGTGTGTGAAACATATGCCAATTAGGAGACTGGAGCTACTCGTCTGAAACCAAGCACGGAGAAGTAGCAAAACATACACAACCATACGGACTAATTGTCTTATATACAGATACAAAGAGAGAAAGAGTCGTCTGTGTCTTGAGTAGATAGCTATTATGGCAACTGTGCCTATCTTACATCAATTTAGAGAGGTCTTCATCCGCTAAAAGACAACCCTCTTAGAGACAGAAGAGTCCACTTAATGATGTGAAACTGGGTATTCTCACTGCAAAACACACATACTCTTTGTCTCTCACGCATGGACGTACACACACACTCACTCACTCACAGTGCATGCACAGTCCCTCCATGCATATCTCATAAATCTTTAAACCCTCTCAAGACAGACTGATGCTCCTTCACAAAGGAAAATATACAGCTTCTTTAAGATGAAAAAGAAAATCATATCTATTTACTCTCCTTTCCCACACCCTCATATTCCCATACCTTTCATCTTCTTTATGGTTGATGACATCGAAGATCTCAGGATGTCACTGTTTTATTTGCTGTCAGAAGGAGGGAGGTACAGAGAGTAGCTGAGCGGAGAAGGTAAGCATGTACACTGCTATACTGGGAATCACAGGCCATCCCTAGACTGTTATATTTAAGCAATAAGGCACGGGGGGGAGTAGTATATGGCCAACATACCACGGCTAAGGGCTGTTCTTATGCACAACGCAACGCGGAGTGCCTGGATACAGCCCCTTAGCCGTGGTATAATGGCCATATACCACAAACCCCCGAGGTGCCTTATTGCTATTATAAACTGGTTACCAACGTAATTACAACAGTAAAAATAAATGTTTTGTCGTACCCATGGTATACGGTCTGATATACCACAGTTGTCAGCCAATCAGCATTCAGGGCTCGAACCACCCAGTTTATAATTAGATACATACCATATCACAAAATAGAAATTCACTGCTTCGTTCATCTTCGACATACACTATGACGCCAGATTAGTGGAGTAAATGTAGAGGAGTAGATCATTTTGACCTGTATCTGAAGGTAAGACAACATGTGATTGAAAAGAAAACAACCATGCTGTGGAGGACAGTTGGGAGAAGACAATTGTTGTTTTCTCCCTGATAAAGGTACATGGACACTATTTGCCTAACCCTTTGCTATTTCAGTAAACCCACTCAGTAAAACAATCCCAGCCTTGTACACCTTTAGTTGCAGGATCTCTCAAGGTGAACACAAACAGTAACCAAACAAACTCAAAACAAAAGAAGCTTAGCCACCGGTGAGCCTCAGTTCACTTGACAAGACGATGACCTGGCCGATGTCAAGGACTGTGGTGGCCCGTCCACACTACGACCATAGAGAAAGATGGATACTGCTGGCCGGAATGGTTCCCAGGATTATCTCTTCGGCGCAGGAGCCAGAAGAAAGGAAGCAGACGACCAGACGGCCATCTCTGGGCCCGATGAAAAATGAGGAAGCGAGATACTATTTCTCCTTTAATTCACAAGGGGTGGTCTGGCTCAGGCCGCGATAAGACTCAAGTGATCAACATCCTTTTGAGTTGGCTTTGACTCGCTCCTTTCCCCCTCCCATATCTCCCTCTCAGATATGTAGGATATATTTTTGCTTTTTCGAAGGGGGGTACAGGGTGGGTAGAGAAAGGGAGAACAGACAAAGCGTGACAGGGAGGAGGATGAGAGAATTCTGCTCTAAGGTGTAGACTCACAGTGCTACTTCATATGGTGATGGATCTGGATTTATGAATATGAGCTGCTGGAAGTGCTCAATAGGGCCCTGTAGACCAGAGAGGACGTTTAGGAGCCCTTTCCTCCTCTGTGTTCTGCACTTATTCCGACATTTCTGCCTATCTGTTATTCCAAGCACAAAACTCTACCCCCCCCCCCGAGAGAAGAAAACACCTTCAATTTCATCATGTTGAAAATGTACTCAACGATTATGTAACAGATGCTGTAAAACAAATGCATGTTGTTCTTTCATATCTTGCCACTGTTAAAACCTCTAAAAGTCTAAGACAATGGGGTGAGGTTCTACTAAGCTAACATATGGAATTGTTTTAAGATGGTCGTACCATGGATAATTTAGCTATTTGATTTAGAATTTTAGGACCCCTTTAGGTATCAAAAAATATATTTTGAAATTATTTGATAAAATATTGAATTTGGCCTTTTCTACTATAGCCCATAGAAACACATTGAATAACCCATTAATAAATGGGGGAAAAAAAGATAATACAAAATTAACTCATAAGTAATAAGGTTTTGAAGTGTCTGTTCTATATCTATGACGTAATAAGAAAGCTCTGGAAAAATTGTAGTTTTTTTGGACACATTTAACCCCTTATTTTTGTTGCAACAAAACTACCTCCATACTTACATTCATTTGTATGGGTTACCTTCAGATGAGTCCCGTAGGGCTTGTGGGGGTCGTACAGAGACCACCATCGTGTTCGTGAGAGTCTCATCTTTCCATAAAGTGGTCGTATTAGTGGATGCTACACCGTTTTCGTGAGAAGACCAATTTTCGGGATGTCTCCTGGTCTGACAAACACCGCTGTAGCTCGGCCACCTTCCACCGCAAATGCTGAAGGCCGACATAGCAGATGTCTCTAGCTTAAATTGACTGATTTTATGGGGATTTCTTTTAATGAAGTTACTTAGATTCACGCACGGGTGCGTCAATAGACTCTTAAGGATTAAAACATTTGAGGCTTATAGAATAGTGAGGATTTAAAGGCTAGCGAGAGACGGAAACATTGTCGGTAACTGTCGGAGGAAACCAAAACAATTAACAAAGAAATGTAGTTTCCTTATCGGGAGCCTCTATCTCCGGGTGATGCATGTTGTAATGGAAGTTCCTCCATTCCCTGTCCTCCATTTCTACTGAAACCCTGAGTCCTGGCTGGGGCCTGCCGTTATCTCACCTTGGTCAGGACAAACGTGATTGATTGCCGTCTGGGCTATTTCAGGCTCTGCCAGGTAACAGGAAGTGCTTTGTAACTCAGCACCTAAACCTCCATCGCTCCCCTTCACTCCCTCCCAAGCCCCTCCCATCTCCTAGTACCCAGTACCCACAGTTGTCACAACCAATGAGATACACAGTCTCTCAAAACCACACACCCGTGATTAAATCTCCTCCTCTGAAATAGCCTCTGCCTATTCAATACAGCCTGTTAATTACATTCCACTAATTATTCATCTCAAAATGATAATTGTTCACCTTGACATAACTCAACTATCTGTGATCCATTCCCGCAAATTTGACTAATTGCATTAACTGGGTGAGGAAGAGAAAAAAGCTAACCTCTAAAACAAAAACAAATCAAACCAAAAAACCTCAACAACGAGGAAGTGATTGGGAAAGGAAAAGTTTGGGTTTCCAGTGATGGATTTTGTTGCCTTCAATAGATGAGCCATCCAATTGAAGATTAGCTTTCTCCTGTATCAGGGGTGATTATGAGTGATCATTACACTTGTTATCAGAGGTAATAGTCAAGTATTATGTGAATATAACCTTAGAATGAACCTGTTATGTCCTTCTTATATGTACAGTTGAAGTTGGAAGTTTACATACACCTTAGTCAAATACATTTAAACTCAGTTTTTCACAATTTCTGATATTTAATCCTAGTAACAATGTCCTGTTTTAGGTCAGTTAGGATCACCACTTTATTTTAAGAATGTGAAATGTCAGAATAATAGTAGAGAGAATGATTTATTTCAGCTTTTATTTCTTTCATCACATTTCCAGTGGGTCAGAAGTTTACATACACTCAATTAGTATTTGGTAGCATTACCTTTAAATTGTTCAACTTGGGTCAAACATTTCGGGTAGCTTTCCACAAGCTTCCCACAATAAGTTGGGAGAATTTTGGCCCATTCCTCCTGCAGAGCTGGTGTAACTGAGTCAGGTTTGTAGGCCTCCTTGCACGCACACGCTTTTTCAGTTCTGCCCACACATGTTCTATAGGATTGAGGTCAGGGCTTTGTGATGGCCACTCCAATACCTTGACTCTGTTGTCCTTAAGCCATTTTGCCACAACTTTGGAAGTATGCTTGGGTTCATTGTCCATTTGGAAGACCCACTTGCGACCAAGCTTTAACTTCCTGACTGATGTCTTGAGATGTTGCTTCACTATATCCACATTATTTTCCTTCCTCATGATGCCATCTATTTTGTGAAGTGCACCAGTCCCTCCTACAGCAAAGCATCCCTACAGCATGATGCTGCCACCCTCGTGCTTCAAGGTTGGGATGGTGTTCTTCGGTTTGCAAGCAAACCCCTTTTTCCTCCAAACATAACGATGGTCATTATGGCCAAACAGTTCTATTTTTGTTTCATCAGACCAGAGGACATTTCTCCAAAAAGTACGATCTTTGTCCCCATGTGCAGTTTCAAACCGTAGTCTGGCTTTTTTATGGCAGTTTTGGAGCAGTGGCTTCTTCCTTGCTGAGCGGCCTTTCTGGTTATGTCGATATAGGACTCGTTTTACTGTGGATATAGGTACTTTTGTACCTGTTTCCTCCAGCATCTTCACAAGTTCCTTTGCTGTTATTCTGGGATTGATTTGCACTTTTCGCACCAAAGTACGTTAATCTCTAGGAGATAGAATGCGTCTCCTTCCTGAGCGGTATGACGGCTGCGTGGTCCCATGGTGTTTATACTTGCGTACTATTGTTTGTACAGATGAACGTGGTACCTTCAGGCGTTTGTAAATTGCTCCCAAGGATGAACCAGACTTGTGGAGGTCTACAATTTTTCTTCTGAGGTCTTGGCTGATTTCTTTTGATTTTCCCATGATGTCAAGCAAAGAGGCACTGAGTTTGAAGGTAGGCCTTGAAATACATCTACAGGTACACCTCCAAATGACTCAAATGATGTCAATTAGCCTATCAGAAGCTTCTAAAGCCATGACATCACTTTCTGGAATATTCCAAGCTGTTTAAAGGCACAGTCAACTTACTGTATGTAAACTTCTGACCCACTGGAATTGTGATACAGTGAATTATAAGTGAAATAATCTGTCTGTAAACAATTGTTGGAAAAATTACTTGTGTCTTGCGCAAGGTAGATGTCCTAACCAACTTGCCAAAGCTATAGTTTGTTAACAATAATTTTGTGGAGTGGTTTAAAAACAAGTTTTAATGACTCCAACCTAAGTGTGTGTAAACTTCCGACTTCAACTGTACATAACCTACTCCACATTGCCAAAGTGAAATAATTATTTTGTAATAAAAAATTCTTCATTGCGTATGTCTTCACACCCCAGAGTTAATACTTGGTGGAAGCACCTTTGGCGGCCATTAAAGCTGTGAAACATTTTGAATAAGATTCTACCAACTTTTAGAACAACATATAACCATTGATTTTGTCAAAATGTCTCAAGCTCACTAAATTTAATCGGGAGTCATTGATGGACAGCAAAATTCAAAACTTCTCTCTGAATTTCAAGCAGCTTTAAGTCAGGACTGAGCCGGAACCGCACACTCAACATGTATTGGCAAGACATTCTGGTGTGTCTTTGACATTAAAATGTGAGTAATTGTCCCACTGAAAAATAAAACTATCCCAGGCTTAGGTATTTACAAAACTGAGGAAGAGTTTCCTCTAACTTTTTATTTGGACTTTGCTCCTTTCATATTTATTTTGATCCGGAAAAACTCCCCAGTCTCTGTCGGTGTCAAAGTGGTAGTGAGGAGAGGAAACGTAGAAACAAATGTGCTTGTATGAAATAATGTCCTCTTCTCCACTAGCGCGTCATCAGGGGTGAAAATATTAAATAAATGTGATGAAATCAAATATAACTAGCTGTGCAAGACATTAAATGTATTGTAACTGTAGCCTACTTTGCATTCAGAAAGTATTCAGATCCTTTACTTTTTTTCACATTTTGTTACGTTACAGCCTTATTTTAAAATTTATTAAATTGTTTTTTCCCTCATCTCTCTACACACAATACCCCATAATGACAACGCAAAAGCAGGTTTTGAGACATTTTTGCAAATGTATATAAAAAAAATATATATACGAAATATTACATTTACTTAAGAATTCAGACCCTTTACTCAGTACTTTGTTGAAGCACCTTTGGCAGTGATTACAGCCTCAAGTCTTCTTGGGTATGACGCTACAAGCTTGGCACACGTGTATTTGGGGAGTTTCTCCCATTCTTCTCTGCATATCCTCTCAAGCTCTGTCAGGTTGGATGTGGAGCGTCGCTGCACAGCTATTTTCAGGTCTCTCCAGAGATGTTCGATCGGGTTCAAGTCCGGGCTCTGGCTGGGCCACTCAAGGAAATTCACAGACCTGTCCTGAAGCAACTCCTGCATTGTCTTGGCTGTGTGCTTAGGATCGTTGTCCTGTTGGAAGGTGAACCTTCGCCTCAGTCTAAGGTCCTGAGTGCTCTGGAGCAGGTTTTCATCAAGAATCTCTCTGTACTTAACTCGGTTCATCTTTCCCTCGATCCTGACTAGTCTCCCAGTCCCTGCTGCTGTAAAACATCCCCATAGCATGATGCTGCTGCCGCCACCATGCTTCACCATAGGGATGGTGCCAGGTTTCCTCCAGACGACATGCTTGGTATTCAGGCCAAAGAGTTCAATCTTGGTTTCATCAGACCAGATAATCTTGTTTCTCATGGTCACTCTACCATACAGGCCTGATTGGTGTAGTGCTGCAGAGAGGCCACTGTGTTCTTTGGGACCTTCAATGCTGCAGGATTGTGCCTCGACACAATACTGTCTCGGAGCTCTACGAACAATTCCTTCGACCTCATGGCTTGGTTATTGCTCTGACATGCACTGTCAACTGTGGGACCTTACTTAGACAGGTGTGTGCCTTTCCAAATCATGTCCGATCAAATGAATTTAACACAGGTGGACTCCAATTAAGTGTAGAAACATCTCAAGGATGATCAATGGAAACAGAATGCACCTGAGCTCAATTTCGAGTCACATAGCAAAGGGTCTGAATACTTATGTAAATAAGGTATTTCAGTTTTTAAATTTGTAAAAAATTCTACAAACCTGTTTTCACTTTGTCATTATGAGGTATTGTTTTTAGATTGATTAGGAAAGTAAATCATTTAATCCATTTTAGAATAAGGCTGTAATGTAACAAAATGTGGAAAAAGGAAAGCGGTCTGAACACTTTCCTAATGCACTGTATATATATATATATATATATATATATATATATATATATATATATATATATATAAAATGTATACTTTTCTGTATCCTTTTATCTAGGAGAAAAACACATTTAAGAAACAACATGCAATTTGTTCTTTTATCTATTATTTTAAAATGTGTTTAATAAAAATATATAGATAAAAGGATAAATTGCGTTACATTTTTTGAAATGTGCGCATGCGTTTCTCCTTTGAAAAAAACAACAGCAGATTCAAAGGGGATGTGGCGGATTTTAAATCACTTTCGCACTAGCCGCCGGGAGGATACTCTTGTGTGTCCTCTGCTGAAGTAGGTAATCGAGGAAGAGAGCATACTCCTCTGTTCACCTACTAACAAATTTACACTCTCCTAAAACTGTCAACCACTTATCGGTTTCTGGGTCACAGGAGAGGACGGAGGAGTTGAGGAGAGGTCAGACTTATCTCAATCCCAGAATCTCCCCAAGGTCTTCTGCCATTAGAGAAACAAAGGCTGTGTTTCAAACACGTAAAAGACACACCCTCCTCCACTTACCCTCGCCTTATGCCCTTGGGGGAATCCCCACGGCCATCTTTGCTGTCGGTCCAAACAATTAGCCAAGCAACGTAAGCCCCTCAGCCCTAGTTTGCGATCGAGTTTGCGAGTTTACAATTCTGTTTACTCCGGGACCTGAAACACCCATAATTCAATTTGCTATGATTGTACATCCGCTAAGCAAAGTCATCCAAAACTTTAAACCAACATCAATATGGAGAAGTCAACATACAAGTGTAAGTAAAACGAATGTAAATAAGTTAGAAATTGTGCTACTAATGCACATTACAGCACAAACACGTATTGTAAAAGTAATTATGTTTTTGTTTGGTTAGCTTTTGGAAACGTTAGCTACTACATACAAATTTCCCTGACATCACACGTATACACTGTCATTTTCGATTTACCTGACACCATCGGATGGCTAGCATTCGATGTCCGTGGATGCGTTGTCTTCTAACCAAGATATGAAATGCAATCACAATTGACTGTAGCGCATATAAATCACACACAACAGCTACCGGTGGTTCCATGATGACTGAAAACACAACCGTGGGACGAACGAGTGACACATTTCCGGGCAAGGGCGGTCCATTTAAAATTATTTCATTCTTCCCTCGCCGCTTGCCCTGCAAGTGTCAACTCATCATATGTCATGATACGTCATCAGAAGTGTCCACTTAATTTCAGGGCTGAGGGGAGAGGGTGTGTCTTTTACGTGTTTGGATTACAGCCAAAGTCCTATTTATTGAGATCACATTACAGGTAAGGTCAAGGTCATAAAAAACGAAGAAATTGCTTCTAGAAAACCACCAGCAGGGGGAGACAACCACACCCACATGGTAAATGAATACTCACGTAATAGACCAGAACCTCTTGTTTACACGTTCAACTTGTTATTCCAAGGTTCTCAAAAGCCACTTGAAAGGTGATTCATGGCACCGGGTAACTGTGGATAATGTCACCAATTTGGATTTTCTTATTGTGCTTCCCCCTCCTGATGTCAAGGCATGAAATTCCACTATTCATATACGCTGACAAACTGACAAAGGCTACCAATTCATGTCTTGAGTTTTGACGTTCTACCTTGGAGGACCTCACCCAACAGCCTGGACTCAGGAATGGACGTAACATAGTAAAAGTAAATCTATCTCCCTCTATTTAGTATGATATGTTTATTTATTTATTTATTTTCATTTTTTTCTGGGGGATGGATCAGCTTTAATATTGCAGATAGATTGTATCTTCTATCAATGTAATTGTCTGCATCACTTCCAATCCCCAATGTTTTTTTATATATATACTCCCCTTTATTACTTTTCAACCCCGCCATCCTTTCCCTACTTGGAGTAAATTAGTGAACAACAATGCCCAGGCCTCTACTTCCGGCCTATACTTACTATCTACACCTTATGGACACAGTTAATTTTACAATAATTCGATTATATATATATATATATATATATATATATATATATATATATATATATTATTTTATTTTTTTTGCTCCTGAACTTCTTCTACTCTCAACCTCGCCGATCATTTTCATGATGTCCATCCGGTTTGCTTCTATATGCCATGTCTTTCTAACTGTGCTCTTTTCCAAAAGCTCCCAACATACAACCTATATACTTATTATGGACACAGTATGCTTACATTATTAGCTATCTTTGTTATTATTTGTTGTTAGTTGTTATTAGTCCCATCCTTCAACTCTATTCAATACCTCCCATCTATTACATTCTCTTAACACCATCCATATAGGATTTATATTTGCCATATATATTTCAACCGTACTGTGATGTTTTACAAAAGTTCTAAACCTTTCTATTCTCATTGCTTCTACAGATTGTGAATTAAAAATAATTTTTTTTGCTAAAAGTATTATTATATTATTGATCGATTGACTATGACTTTTCAGATCACCCAGTAATGCTATCTGCAAGGTTAGCTCCAGGTAAATATTGTAATCCTTTAGCCATTCCTGGACCTGTGTCCAAAAACAAGCTACAAATGGACAGAACCAAAACAAATGATCTAATGATTCTGTCTCTTCACAGCAAAATATGCAGAGCTGGGAAGATTGTATCCCACATATAAATAACATTCTATTGGTAGCAAGAATTTGATATAATAATTTAAATTGAAAGATTCCAATTTTTGAATCCGGTGTCGTTTTGCGTGTCAGTTCATAAACACTATGCCATGAGATCGGTACGTCAAAAATCTCTTCCCAACTATTTTGCAATCTATATGGGACGGCCGTCAATCCTTTGGTCCTTAAGTGAAACTGATATACTTTTTTATTTATCACAGTTTTCCTTAACCAATTATGTTCTTTAATGCAAGACCGACAGACAATTTCCTTACTTTCTCCCCCTTCCACTTTCCTCTTCCACTTTTGAGGTAAGGCTGTAATTATTTGGTTGTAATTTTGGGTAGAGCAGACATTTCCATATGTTTTTGTTAGCTGCATGTGCGACATAACTCCACCAATCCTACCGATGATATCATTTACGAAGATTATACCTTTTTTAAACATTCTGTCAAAAAATAAAGTTTTTTTGTCAATTAGTATATTTGAATTTAACCACAATATTTGTTGCATTATTTGTTCTGTCGTTTCTGGAGGATTAAATTGAAATTGCAACCAACTTTCTATGGCTTGTTTTAGAAATAGTGATATTTGGGAGATGATTTCCTTTTCAAATAACTGCAAATGAGTTGTTGTAATCTGAATAAAGGGAAAAATGCCTTTCTTGAACATTGGGTGAGACAAACTTACTAATTTGCTTGAGAACCAGTTCGGATTTAAGTATAACTTTTGTATGACTGAAGCTTTTAGTGATAGGTCTAATGCTTTAATATTTAATAATTTCTGTCCTCCGAATTCATATTCATTATATAAATATGCCCTTTTAATTTTGTCTAGCTTGCCGTTCCAAATAAAACTGAATATTTTTTTCTCATATAATTTAAAAAACTGTACTCTAGGCGTAGGCAAGACCATAAGCAAATAGGTATACTGGGATAATACTAAAGAGTTAATCAGGGTGATTTTTCCACAAATTGAAAGGTATTTTCCTTTCCATGGTAGTAAGATCTTATCTATTTTTGCTAACTTTCTATTAAAATGTATTGAAGTGAGATCATTTATTTCCTTTGGTATATGTATTCCAAGTACATCCACATCACCCATTTTATTGGTAATCTACATTTACATTTTTGTCATTTAGCAGACGCTCTTATCCAGAGCGACTTACAGTTAGTGAGTGCATAAATGTTTTATTTTTTATTATTTTTTATTATTTTTTTTCATACTGGACCCCCGTGGGAATCGAACCCACAACCCTGGCGTTGCAACGCCATGACCTACCAACTGAGCTACATCCCTGCCGGCTATTCCCTCCCCTACCCTGGACGAATTGTGCGCCACCCCATGGTTCTCCCGGTCACGGCCGGCTACGACAGAGCCTGGATTCGAACCAGGATCTCTAATGGCACAGCTAGCACTGCGATGCAGTGCCTTAGACCACTGCGCCACTCGGGAGATGAGATCTACATGATAATGTAAAAATTGTATTTTTTAGTGATCCAATACATAATATAGTACATTTGTCATAATTTGGTTGTAATCCAGAGAGGTTAGAAAATGTATCTAGATCCTCTATGAGGCTGTGGAGGGATTCTAGTTGTGGATTTAAAAGAAAACATGAATCATCAGCGTACAATGACACCTTTGTTTTTAAGCCCTGGATTTCTAATCCTCTGATATTATTATTGGATCTGATTTTAATAGCTAACATCTCGATGGCCACAATAAATAGATATGCCGATAGTGGACAACCTTGTTTCACTCCTCTTTACAGTTTAAAACTTTCTGAGAAATAGCCATTATTTACTATTTTACACCTAGGGTTACTATACATGATTTTGACCCATTTTATAAGAGATTCTCCAAAATTGAAATGCTCCAGGCATTTATATATAAACCCCAGTCGAACTTTATCAAATGCCTTTTCGAAGTCTGCTATGAATAGCAGGCCTGGTTTCCCATATTTTCCATAGTGTTCTATTGTTTCCAATACTTGCCTTATATTATCTCCAATGTATCTTCCATGTAAAAAACCTGTCTGATTAGAATGAATAATATCAGACAATACCTTTTTAATTCTATGCGCTATACATTTTGCTCGAATTTTTGCATCACAACACTTAAGTGTAAGGGGCCTCCAATTTTGTAAATGGACTGGATCTTTATATTTTCCACTTGTAGCCTGTATCAGTAATAATGAGCTCTTCTTCTTGAGTGTCAGATAATCTACCATTTACATAGGAGTGGTTAAAACATGCTAATAACAGTCCTCTTAGTATATCAAAAAAGGTTTGGTATACCTCGACTGGTATGCCATCCAACCCTGGAGTTTTCCCAGACTTAAAGTCTTTAATTGCATCCAGAAGTTCCTCCTCTGTAATTTCACCTTCACATGAGTCTTTCTGTGTGGCTGTTAATTTGACATTATTAATAGAAAAAAGAATCTCTACAATTAGCTTCAGTTAGAGGAGATGGAGGCGACTGAAAAGAAAACATATGCTTAAAGTACTTTGTTTCTTCCTTCAAAATATCATTTGATGAATTATGGGTGACTCCGTCAATTGTAACAAGTTTCATTAAGTTCTTTTTGGTAGCATTCCTATGTTGAAGATTAAAAAAGAAATGTGTGCATTTTTCCCCATATTCCATCCAGTTTGCTTTATTTTTATAATATATAACACTTGATCTTTCTTGAATAAGTTTCTCCATTTCTTTTTGTTTTTCCTCTAATTTATTCTGAGCCTCTATGTTACCGTTATTATTGCCATCTATATGTTCTGTTAGACTTTCTATTTCCTTTGTTAGTATAAACTCTTTTGACCTAAATTGCTTTTGTTTTCGAGATGAGTACTGAATTGCATGGCCTCTAAAGTCACATGTAAAGGTGTCCCATACAATAAGGGGATTCGCTGTACCTATGTTATGTTGGAAAAAGTCAGTTATAAATTCCTTTGTTCTAATTATAAATAAATTATCATCCAATAGGCTTTGATTACATTTCCAATATCCTCCATATTTAGTATGATATGTTAGGTTTCGTATGGTATGTAGTGATGTGTGGATGTACATCATCCATTGCGTATGATATGTTACGAATTACAATTAAGGTTAGGAGCAAGGTTAAAGAGTTAAGGTTAGAGTTAGGGTAAGGCATAGTAGTTGCAAAGTAGCTAAAAAGCAGTAAGCAGTTGCAAAAAATTTTATTAGCTAAAAAGCTGGCTCATTGTAATGGTTGTAATGGAAGGAATTGAACGGAGTCATCTGGTTTCCGTATGTTTGATGTGTTTGATTCCATTCCATTTATTTAATTCCAGCCATTACAATGAGCCTGTCCTCCTATAGCTCCTCCCACCAGCCTCCTCTGACACCCACCCATCCATCTTGTTTTTGCCTTAAGTAACCTTTTGTCTTATATAACCATACCAAACGTAACATATCATACTAATTTGACTGTTCCGGATTTGCGTTTACCATGTTACGTCTAGTCTATGAGACCAGGCTGCGTCCAACCAACCCTATCTCTTAATGTCACAGACAGGCCTGTTAAAAAGCATATTTGAGAAAACAAATCGCCTGACATTAAAACCTTTTTTTTTTTTTTTTTTTTTTTAGATAATTAAAAAAAAATCTTAAGCGGTGGTTTTTCCATGCAGCGGCTTCTTCTGAAATTCCAAAGACGCATCTCTGCTGATTTGCCAATAATGAAGCGCGTGATTCATTTGATAGATCCCCCTTTTTTTAATTATGGTGGATATGCCATGGTACGTGTGCCACCGAAGGGTCCATCTGCCATTATCATCCTGACATTCTGGTCTTCTTCTTTGTTTGGCACACTCTGCCTTCACTTTGAAGGTCAGTATTGAATTACTTTAAAGAATGCAAAGTACTATGTCTGCCTTAACATTGCCTGAGTAGAAAGAGCGAGTGAGGCCCTCAAAATAAGCAAGGGCTTTCTTTCTCAGCAGGGAACTCAGACTCTGTCTTGGAGCAGCAAAAGGACCTTGTCTTTGTCACGGTACCCCCCCAGTACTGCTGCTCATTCCGTTCACCAGCTCCGGAGGTCTACGTCACCGGCCTTCTAGGCGTCACTGACATGGATCATTACCACCAACCCCGGACTGTCTTGTCTCATTACGCACACCTGGTTCCCATCCCCCCTGATTAGTATGTGTATATATGTGCCCTCTGTTCCCCATTGTCCTGGTCGATTATTGTCCCATGTCCGTTGGTCTCGTGAGTACAGTGTATAGTGCTCTTGTTGTTTACGGGTCTCGTCCCGTGTATTGTGTAGAGGTTACACCTTGCTCTTTGGGTTACATCCCTTTTGTATATATACGTGTTTGTGTTGGGTGGAGTAAATAAAACCCCTACTACGTATTCCTGCGCCTGTCTGCTAATCAGTATACAACGTGACAGTCTTCTTGACAATGAATAATTCCCTGAAGGTGTAGCTGAGAAGACTACTTTGACTTTAAAAAGTTAAACACTTAGGCTCAGTATTGAAAGTACTAATAATCTACTCTATCCAACTTTTATTTAGCCAGTTAAGTATTTGAGATTGATACACCCCATACATGTACACGCTTCCCTGTCCCTGCATCATTTCCCAATAATATAACAGTGTAAAGACACATGCTTACAGTGGCATCTGTACACACACGCAGTGTTTTAGTACACACTTCTGTCAGCCTGTGGGCTGTAAGCACTTCTTACAGTAATCCACAGTCATGTATAGCTGGGCCTAAAGTGGGACTGGGAAACACATTTCTGGATCCAAGTACCCGTCATTGTTATATTTCACACACATCCATCCATTTAGTAATATGCCCCACTCGGCAGTGAGTGTGTATTTGAATATTTCATTGAAGATGGATGGATACCTAATCTTAGCTCCAAGCTGTGCCGTTTTGTCACCGATCCATTTTCCAATCAGGGTCTATCTACTTTTCCATTTTTATCTCCCTCTCTCAGTCTCTTTTCAGCTCCCTCCCTCTCTACCAACCACCCGTCTCTCTCTCTCTGTCTCTCTCCCTCTCTCTCTCTCTCTCTCTCTGTCTCTCTCTCTCTCTCTGTCTGTCTCTCTCGTTCTCTCTCTCTCTCTCTCTCTCTCAATTTATTTTCAGGATATCTCTGCAACAGTCTAGCAGTTGCTATGCTTGACAAGCCAAGCATAACTCTAAGGTTAAATAAAGTCTCGTACATCATAATAGTTTGCTTTATTAACCAATTATACTGAGAAATAGAATGTGGGGCTACATATGAAAACATCGGATATACTTTAATAAGTACGAATGCTGTTCACACAGAGACTGGAGGTGACAGATTCTTAGTTCCAATTAGAATCCAATTAGGAGTCCGTAGATTCATCAATAAGGGATCAGAGCAGCTGCATCAGAGTTTCTCCTGGTAATTATGCGTAGAACAAGCTTTTCCTTAAGATTAGATCTGTGCATTATGTTTCGTTTATCTACGGTTTCCATTAGAACAAACACAGTTTGTGTATCCTGTGTTAAGACAGAAAACAATTTGGTACACCAGTCGAATACAAATATTTTGTTTTGTTTATTGTTTTTCCTACTACACATACCATTAATGGACCGTCAATGCAGAGGCTTTCTGCCAAATTGGCTTTTGCAGCACAGAGATGCTTTTTGGTGATTTCAAAAGGCTAACTTCATTAATACTAATATAATTCCTCTCTCAGTCAAGATTCTTCAAACAGATATGATTCTATTATAACGTTAAAATGACACTCCTATTTTTTTGGTTACGAAACCGATGAATCAAATAACACCACCCGCAACCAAATGAGATTACATCCTAATCAAGATTAAACGTAATGGAGTAATTAGAGACTTAAGACGTCGATTACGATGTGTGCTAGCTCTTCCCAGTCTTTTTAAGTTTTGATATTTTGAGAAAGAACATCACTGTGAAAGAAAGTTAAAAATGACATCACAGTCAGTTATTACTTATTTTCTCCATTTTTCTCTTCCGTCTCAAATAAAATCAAATAAAATCTTCCTCTCTACATTACACGGATCAAACTCATCCTGATAGACACCCTCCCTACCCCAAAAACTCCCTTGAAACTCCCCTGGAACTCGGAGTGAATTCTGATTTAACATTACTGAAATAAAGTGTGTAAGTGCGTCCTCTTTAAAGTTTAACCACATTTCTTGCAGGTCTTTTACTACAAACAAATATTTTTGGGGTGAATTTATTTTTGGGTGAATTAATTTTTGGGTGAATTTCATACAATGGTACACCTGGATTAAAAGAAGGGTGACGTGTTGCATTTTCGTAAATGCTAGCCAAGTGCATATGTCTTGTATTGGAGAGCACCAATTCTATTATCACAATAATTGAATGATACCACCACCTGGCGTAATAGGGAGTGTGATTAAATATTTTGGTGACATCGCTTTTCAGTTGTTTTTAATTACTAAGTGTTTAACTTGACAAAATTATTTAAATAACAAGAGAAGATAAAACCATTGGATACATTAATTTAATTAATTTGATTAATTTAGGTTGTTTTGTGACCAAAACAAAGTCTTATCTTTGCACCAGCTAATCACAAAATGAGGCTAGGATGAGGGCAGTGGTGGCAATTTTTATCAGTATATATGCCATAGAAACAAGCTAAAAAGCAGTTGCACACATTTTCACTTTTATCAATAACTTGATGTGAGAAAGTACTTTTTGTAATCAACAAAAGTAATCAGCCTTGTCGTAATGAACGTTTGGAAGAGGATCGAGTACAGACGCTTGTTATAAATAACATTGGGTTTCTTCTGGTGGATTTTGAGGAGGAAAGTCAAAACTCTTCAAATCAGTCTGGTTCAGACACTCAGTATGAATTCAGATAAGGATGTGTTTATTCACCTCTCCAGTGGCTCATCTCTCTGATGAGTTTCACGTTTTATTAGTCGTATGTACAGGATAAACATGGTACACATCATCCAACGAAATGCTAACTTGCAGGTTCCTTCTCGACAATGCAACAACAATAAGAAATAATAAAAGATACAGTGCATTTGGAAAGTATTCAGACCCCTTGACTTTTTCCACATTTTTGTTACGTTACATCCTTATTCTAAAATTGATTAAATATTTGTTTTCCCTCATCAATCTACACAAAATACCACTCAATGACCTTACATTTTAGCAAATGTATTACAAATAAATAACTGAAATATGACATTTACATAAGTATTCAGACCCTTTACTAAGTACTGTGTTGAAGCACCTTTGGCAGGAAATA
This sequence comes from Coregonus lavaretus, assembly GCF_964263955.1. Taxonomy (NCBI): domain Eukaryota; kingdom Metazoa; phylum Chordata; class Actinopteri; order Salmoniformes; family Salmonidae; genus Coregonus; species Coregonus lavaretus. The sequence continues at coordinate 61,781,273 of NC_139994.1, forward strand.
CAGCCTTGTGTCTTCTTGGGTATGACGCTACAAGCTTGGCACACCTGTATTTGGGAGTTTTTCCCATTCCTCTCTGCAGATCCTCTCAAGCTCTATCAGGTTGGATGGGGAGCGTCGCTGCAAAGCTATTTTCAGGTCTTTCCAGAGATGTTGGATTGGGTTCAAGTCCGGGCTCTGGCTGGGCCACTCAAGGACATTCACAGACTTGTCCCGAAGCCACTCCTGCATTGTCTTGGTTGTTTGCTTAAGGTCGTTGTCCTGTTGGAAGGTGAACCTTCGCCCCAGTCTGAGGTCCGGAGAGTTCTGGAGCAGGTTTTCATCAAGGATCTCTCTGTGCTCCGTTCATCTTTCCCTCGATCCTGACTAGTCTCCCAGTCCCTGCCACTGAAAAACATCCCCACAGCATGATGCTGCCACCGCCATGCTTCACCGTAGGGATGGTGCCAGGTTTCCTCCAGATGACACGCTTGGTATTCAGGCCAAAGAGTTCAATCTTGGTTTCACCAAACCAGAGAATATTATTTCTCATGGTCTGAGTCCTTTATTAGCCTTTTGGCAAACTCCAAGCGGGATGTCATGTGCCTTTTACTGAGGAGTGTTTTCCGTCTGGCAACTCTACCATAAAGGCCTGATTGGTGGAGTGCTGCAGAGATGGTTGTCCTTCTGGAAGGTTCTGCCATCTCCACAGAGGAACACTGAAACGCTTTAAGAGTGACCATCGTGTTCTTGGTCACCTCCCCGACCAAGGCCCTTCTCCCCCAACTGTTCAGTTTGGCTGGACGGCCAGCTTTAGGAAGAGTCTTGGTGGTTCCAAACTTCTTCCATTTAAGAACGATGGAGACCACTGTGTTCTTAGGGATCTTCAATGCTCAAGAAATGTTTTGGTACACTTCCCCAGATCTGTGCATCGACACAATCCTGTCTTGGAGCTCTACGGACAATTCCTTCAACCTCATGGCTTTGTTTTTGCTCTGACATGCACTGTCAACTGTGGGACCTTAAATAGACAGGTGTATGCCTTTCCAATCAATTGAATTTACCACAGGTGGGCTCTAATCAAGTTGTAGAAACATCTCAAGGATGATCATTGGAAACAGGATGCACCTGCGCTCAATTTCGAGTCTCATAGGAAAGGGTCTGCATACTTATGTAAATGAGGTAATTCTGTTTTTTATACATTTATTCATTTGCAAAAGTTTCTAAAAACCTTTTTTTGCTTTGTCAATATGAGATATTGTGTGTAGATTGATGAGGAAAACATTTAATTTAATCAATTTGATAATAAGGCTGTAACGTAACAAAATGTGGAAAAACAGAAGGTGTCTGAATACTTTCAGAATGCACTGTATCTCCGTTCAACCAGGGTTTTTGGATGGGGTACAGTACCAGTCAGAGGTGTGGACACACCTACTCATTCAAGGGTTTTTCTTTATTTTTACTATTATTTACATTGTAGAATAATAGTGAAGACATAAAAACTATGAAATAACACATATGGAATCAAGCAGTAACCAATTTTTTTTTTTTAAACAAATCAAAATATATTTTATATTCGAGATTCTTCAAATAGCCACCCATTGCTTTGATGACAGCTTTGCACACTCTTGGCATTCTTTCAACCAGCTTCACATGAAATGATTTTCCAACAGTCTTGAAGGAGTTCCCACATATGCTTAGGACTTGTTGGATGCTTTTCCTTCACTCTGCCTTCCGACTCATCCCAAACCATCTGAGGTCGGGGGATTGTGGAGGCCAGGTGATCTGATGCAGCACTCTATCACTCTCCTTCTTGGTAAAATAGCCCTTCCACAGCCTGGAGGTGTGTTGGGTCGTTGTCCTGTTTGAAAAACAAATTATAGTCCCACTAAGCCCAAACCGGATGGGATGGCGTATCGCTGCAGAATGTTGTGGTAGCCATGCTGGTTAAGTGTGCCTTGAATAAATCACAGACAGTGTAACCAGCAAAGCACACCCACACCATAACACCTCCTCCTCCATGCTTTACGGTGGGAAATACACATGCAGAGATCATCCGTTCACCCACACCACGTCTAACAAAGACACGGCGGTTGGAACCAAAAATCTCCAATTTGGACTCCGGACCAAAGGACACATTTCCACCGGTCTAATGTCCATTGCTCGTGTTTCTTGGCCCAAGCAGGTCTCTTCTTCTTATTGGTATCTTTTAGTAGTGGTTTCTTTGCAGCAATTCGACCATGAAGGCCGGATTCACACAGTCCCCTCTGAACAGTTGATGTTGAGATTTGTCTCTGACTTGAACTCTGTGAAGCATTTATTTGGGCTGCAATTTCTGAGGCTGATAACTCTAACATATCGTCTGCAGCAGAGGTAACTCTGGGTCTTCCATTCCTGTGGTGTTCCTCATGAGAGCCAGTTTCAAAATTCTTGAAACATTCTGCATTGACTGACCTTCATGTTTTAAATTAATGATGGACTGTCGTTTCTCTTTGCTTATTTGAGGTGTTCTTTCCATAATAAGGACTTGGTCTTTTACCACATAGGGCTATCTTCTGTATTATCTTCAAATTAACTTTTAACAAGGCACACCTGTTAATTGAAATGCATTCTAGGTGACTACCTCATGAAGTTGGTTGAGAGAATACCAAGAGTGTGCAAAGCTGTCATCAAGGCAAAGGGTGGTTATTTGAAGAATCTCAAATATAACAATATATTTTGATTTATTTAACACTTTTTTGGTTACTATATGATTCCATATGTGTTATTTCATAGTTTTGATGTCTTCAGTATTATTCTACAATGTAAAAAATAGTAACAATTAAGAAAAACCCTTGAATGAGTAGGTGTGTCCAAACTTTTGACTGGTAGTGTATGTCCGGATTGTTATTGTGGGTACAACGTCATCAACACATTTCCTAATGAAGCCTGTGATTGATAATGTATATTCCTCAATGTTGATGGATGAGTCCTGGGTGGATGAATCTCTGAGCTGCATTATTCACTTTGATTAATTATCATTGGGGGGGATGAGGAGCTTCCAAAGAATTAGGCCCCTCATTTGCAAACTCTGAACAATGCGACCACCAGTGTGGACATTGATTTGTATGGGCAGAAAGTAGACAAACACCCCTAAAATCTTTAAAACTCACAACATGAGAAACTAGCTAAGAACAGACACCAACAGTGGTGCCGTTTTTTTACAATCTGGCGTTTGCGTCGTTAAAGCTTTCACACCTTGTGTTAAACCATCCATGCCTTAACTCAAGAAAAAAATTAAAAGGTTTTGTTTTTTCTCCACCGTGATCTAAGCGAGAGTGACATAGTAGCAATTAGTGTGTGTAGTGTGTGTATTTGTGCATGTGTAGGTGTGTGTATTTGCTTTTTTTTTGTATTGGTGTGTGTATTTGTGTGTGTACCCTCGGCTTGTCAGATCATGTTACTTTCCCCCTTCCTGCAGCAGTAAAGTTGTGACTTGCCTCACCCCACAACTGTCACATCACTTCCATTATTTATCAATTCAAATGAGAGAAAAAAATGTCCATGTTGACATTAATGACTCCGTGTGAGGGAGGGAGAAGAAGGGGGAGAAAATCTCTACTTATTAAGCAGACTGACTCACCCTGCCCGTTGCTAGAAAACCTATTGGGATATTATGAGTCCCTCGTCTGCATCTCTGTTAATTACTGTACAAGTAAGTCTGGTCCATTTTTTAAAAAGTTTTTCTGCGTCAGGTAAACAACTGCAGTGTGGAGAGCAGCTGTCTAATTTCTCTCTCTACGGCAGGACAGGATTTGTTGTTGCCTCTGTGTCCGCCTTCTCCACAGAATCTCTGATAATTAAAGTTTGGAGACGTGTCACGGGGAGGCTGACCAGGGTTCTAGGCCTAGAATAAGGAGGACATTGAAAAATAAGAACGTTATGCCTCCGTAGTCACTGGCATTGTTCTTGCTTTGCTTACTGAGACTATGAAGTCCAACAGATGTATCCCCTTAATAGTCCAATGGGGGAATACATAGTCAATGGAGGTATCCCCCTAATAGTCCAATGGGGGGGCTACATAGTCAATGGAGGTATCCCCCCAATACGAGAACTGAGTCATGGATGATTCACTTTTCTAAGTTCACTGGTTTGAAACGCACTAGTTTATTTTTTCCTGGCTGATCATCAAGCTTTGACAATTTGAATTAGCTTTATAGTGTTAGGGCAAAAAAAAAACGAGTTTGGGAAACACTGCTTTAACTGATGTCAGACGGTTTGTGACCCCTATTATCCCTAGAGTGGACCAATGTATAAACCATAAACATTATGGGCTCAACTCAGGCACTCTATTTTAATGTATATATACATGCCCTTGACAGACAAATCTACCCGGTGACTCGGAGCTCATGAATAAAGGTGACCGGACCAGCGTGGGTGAAATGGCGATCTGACTCCAACAGAAGCACCACCCCCGCTTTGCTGGCACCCACCAGCACTTTCCCTGCTTAAATCACATCACTTGATTTGCTTTTTCTAAAAGGTGGGCCTTTAAAGAAATGAATCTCGGAGGTAAAAACAGACAGGGATGTTTAATAGCAAGGTTGTGGACACAGACAGCCTATCCTGACTATTGATTCGCTGGTACATTGGCAATCAGTGAGTCACTCATTGTAGTGTGAGGCATATATACATGTAAGAGGACTTTCATCTCTTGTACGACTGGCTGCCAGTCAAATATCACCTAGGGCCAGTTTATATTTCATTAACTCATAATTAACGGCCACAGGTATTATGTCTCCTGTGGGGAAGAGAAACTGTGGATTTCCATTGTGAACACATTTTTTATTATGGAAGAGAAACTCCAAAGGAATAGTGGGGCCATTGTTTGAAACCAGCCCCTAATTACTAACAGTGTGTTTTTTGTCACCTTTCATGAGTTGGGTGTACATGTTATTTGTGAGGTGTGTGTGTAGCCAGTACGTGTGTGTGTGTGTGTGTGTGTACATCTTTATGTGTGTGTTTGTGCATGAGGCACTGTATTATTTATGGTTTTCTTTCACACCTATAAACCCACATGCTCTTTGTCTTTAAATCACAAACCACTGGAATAGCTTTCAAATTGTAATACGTAACAAAGCGATATAAAAAAAATCAGTTTGACCAGAGGTCTCATTTTTCCATTAACAGCTAGCCATGACATTTATTTCAGATTTGACAATGCCGATTACAAAAGCGCTTTCGCTCTGTGTCAGTGTGACATTGTGATAGAGTCAAGTTAAGTGGCTAGTGACAGGGCTCTCTGAACCTAGTTGCCGTGAAGTCTGGCTTGATCGGTGTGTGTGTGTGTGTGTGTGTGTGTGTGTATGTGTGTGTGTGTGTGAGTGAGTGTGTATGTGTGTCTCTGTGTGTGTGTGTGTATGGGGATGGCTGGCCACTACTTAAAGGGGATGCTTTTAGTAAAGTAACATTACTGTTAAACGTTTTCAAATGAAATTTGATTAACAATACAAATGGGCAACAAACACTGCGTTTATTTGGACAATAAAGAAAATCACCTCCACAAACACAAGGTATTACATAAGTTGTGTTTTATTTGGTCACTAGGCACAGCTGTGTTGTAGATGTAAAGCCTCCTGAGGAAGTACTGACATCAGATAATGGGACCCATACGTCCTCCAAAGACTATCTTATGTTATTACATTGATTTCCTGATTCCTGTCTCTTTCTGCCTGTATGCCAGTTTATCTTGGCTGCTCGTTGGCTGTACGGAGAGAGAACATATGTGGATAAGCCAGGCTCTTTGATATGTTTGGGGCTAGTAATGCCAGGAACATGCACTGAGGCGATGCGGTGTGTTTCATGTGTATGCTACATGTCTGGAGCGCCCCCGACTACTCGCAAACAAATAGGAGCCAAGCCTTCTCTATTACACCCAGGAATTCATTTTTGTGTTGCAACATGTATATTTTCCCCTCCTCTCCTCCCCCTCCTCTCTTTCCCCCTCCACTCCTCCCCTTCCTCTCCTCCCCTTCCTCTCTCTCCCCCTCCTCTCTTTCCCCCTCCTCTCCTCCCCTTCCTCTCCTCCCCCTTCCGCTCTCCCCCTTCCTCTCTCCCCCTCCTCACTCTCCCCCTCCTCTCTCTCCCCCCTCCTCTCTCTCCCCCTCCTCTCCTCCCCCTCCTCTCTCTCCCTCCTCTCCTCCCCTTCCTCTCTCTCCCCCTCCTCTCTCTCACCCTCCTCTCTCTCCCCCTTCCTCTCTCTCCCCCTCCTCTCTCTCCCCCTCCTCTCTCTCCCCCTTCCTCTCTCTCCCCCTCCTCTCTCTCCCCCTTCCTCTCTATCCCCCTCCTCTATCTCCCCCTCCTCTCTCTCCCCTCCTCTCTCTCCCCCTCCTCTCTCTCCCCCTTCCTCTCTCTCCCCTCCTCTCTCCCCCTCCTCTCTCTCCCCTTCCTCTCTCTCCCCCTCCTCTCTCTCCCCCTCCTCTCTCTCCCCCTCCTCTCTCTCCCCCTCCCCTCCTCCCCTCCTCTCTCTCCCCCTTCCTCTCTCTCCCCCTTCCTCTCTCTCCCCCTTCCTCTCCCCCCCTTCCTCTCTCTCCCCCTCCTCTCTCTCCCCCTCCCCTCCTCCCCTCCTCTCTCTCCCCTTCCTCTCTCTCCCCCTTCCTCTCTCTCCCCCTTCCTCTCCTCCCCTTCCTATCTCTCCCCTTCCTCTCTCTCCCCCTTCCTCTCTCTCCCCCTCCTCTCTCTCCCCCTTCCTCTCTCTCCCCCTCCTCTCTCCTTCCCCCTTCCTCTCTCTCCCCCTTCCTCTCTCTCCCCCTCCCCTCCTCCCCCTTCCTCTCTCTCCCCCTCCTCTCTCTCCCCCTTCCTCTCCTCCCCTTCCTCTCTCTCCCCCTTCCTCTCTCTTTCCCCCTTCCTCTCTCTCCCTCCTCTCTCTCCCCCTTCCTCTCTCTCCGCCTTCCTCTCTCTCCCCCTCCTCTCTCTCCCCCTTCCTCTCTCTCCCTCCTCTCTCTCCCCCTTCCTCTCTCTCCCCCTCCTCTCTCTCCCCCTTCCTCTCTATCCCCCTCCTCTCTCTCCCCTCCTCCCCTTCCTCTCTCTCCCCCTTCCTCTCTCTTTCCCCCTTCCTCTCTCTCCCTCCTCTCTCTCCCCCTTCCTCTCTCTCCCCCTCCTCTCTCTCTGCCTTCCTCTCTCTCCCCCTCCTCTCTCTCCCCCTTCCTCTCTCTCCCTCCTCTCTCTCCCCCTTCCTCTCTCTCCCCCTCCTCTCTCTCCCCCTTCCTCTCTCTCCCCTCCTCCCCCTCCTCTCTCTCCCCCTTCCTCTCCTCCCCCTCCTCTCTCTCCCCCTTCCTCTCTCTCCCCTTCCTCTCTCTCCCCCTCCTCTCTCCTTCCCCCTTCCTCTCTCTCCCCCTTCCTCTCTCTCCCCCTCCCCTCCTCCCCCTTCCTCTCTCTCCCCCTCCTCTCTCTCCCCCTTCCTCTCCTCCCCTTCCTCTCTCTCCCCCTTCCTCTCTCTTTCCCCCCTTCCTCTCTCTCCCCCTTCCTCTCTCTCCGCCTTCCTCTCTCTCCCCCTCCTCTCTCTCCCCCTTCCTCTCTCTCCCTCCTCTCTCTCCCCCTTCCTCTCTCTCCCCCTCCTCTCTCTCCCCCTTCCTCTCTCTCCCCCTCCTCTCTCTCCCCTCCTCCCCTTCCTCTCTCTCCCCCTTCCTCTCTCTTTCCCCCTTCCTCTCTCTCCCTCCTCTCTCTCCCCCTTCCTCTCTCTCCCCCCTCCTCTCTCTCTGCCTTCCTCTCTCTCCCCCTCCTCTCTCTCCCCCTTCCTCTCTCTCCCTCCTCTCTCTCCCCTTCCTCTCTCTCCCCCTCCTCTCTCTCCCCCTTCCTCTCTCTCCCCTCCTCCCCCTCCTCTCTCTCCCCCTTCCTCTCCTCCCCCTCCTCTCTCTCCCCCTTCCTCTCTCTCCCCCTTCCTCTCTCTCCCCCTCCTCTCTCCTTCCCCCTTCCTCTCTCTCCCCCTTCCTCTCTCTCCCCCTCCCCTCCTCCCCCTTCCTCTCTCTCCCCCTCCTCTCTCTCCCCCTTCCTCTCCTCCCCTTCCTCTCTCTTTCCCCCTTCCTCTCTCTCCCTCCTCTCTCTCCCCCTTCCTCTCTCTCCACCTTCCTCTCTCTCCCCCTCCTCTCTCTCCCCCTTCCTCTCTCTCCCTCCTCTCTCTCCCCCTTCCTCTCTCTCCCCCTCCTCTCTCTCCCCCTTCCTCTCTCTCCCCCTCCTCTCTCTCCCCTCCTCCCCTTCCTCTCTCTCCCCCTTCCTCTCTCTTTCCCCCTTCCTCTCTCTCCCTCCTCTCTCTCCCCCTTCCTCTCTCTCCCCCTCCTCTCTCTCTGCCTTCCTCTCTCTCCCCCTCCTCTCTCTCCCCCTTCCTCTCTCTCCCTCCTCTCTCTCCCCCTTCCTCTCTCTCCCCCTCCTCTCTCTCCCCCTTCCTCTCTCTCCCCTCCTCCCCCTCCTCTCTCTCCCCCTTCCTCTCCTCCCCCTCCTCTCTCTCCCCCTTCCTCTCTCTCCCCCTCCTCTCTCTCCCCCTTCCTCTCCTCCCCTTCCTCTCCCCCTTCTTCTTTCTCTCTCTCTACCTCACTCTTTCTCTCTCTCATTCTCTCACTCACTCTCTCTTTCAATCTCACTATCTCGATCAATCTCCCTCGCTCTGTCAATCCCTCTTTCTCTCTCCCTCCCTCGCTCTCTCTCTCTCTCTCAATCCCTCTCCTATTCACCTCTCTCTGAATTTCCCACCCTCTCTCTATCACCCTCAATCTCTCTCTCTCAACCTCTCTCTCTCCCTCTATCCCTCCCTTCTTGTTTAGTGGGACTGGTCAGCATGTATTCTTCAAGGATCAAAGGCAATGTTAAGTGTTCTGCTAAAGGGAGCCATGCAAAGGGGGAAATGATGCCAGAGCAATTCAGAGCTGTTC
>NC_139994.1:61790351-61843442 GCF_964263955.1 Coregonus lavaretus
ATTCAGAGCTGTTCTTCTGCCACAGTCTGCATGGTGCCGTGTAGTGCAGTGGTCACTAACAGTCTGCTCCCAATGCCTTCTGCTGTTAAACTTGAAAGCATCGTAAAATGGCTGATCTCGATTATTTTGTGGTGCTACAGACCATATGAACAGAATAAATAGGATAGAAACAAACAAACACACCACGGTTTTCAACTCAAATGAACTCCAAGTGGTTTTATAATACAGTGTGTTCACTGGTTCGCAAGCTTACCCTCATCTTCACCGCTCGGAACCGTGAAGATGTTCCGAACAAAAAAACACACAAAAAAACACAGAAAATTACCCTTAGTCATCCAGCCACCAACAGTAGCAGAACAAATGTATTTCCACAGAACGTTCACAGGCCCTGCTACGAGCTCATCAAGGTTAGCATGTTTCCCCTTCGGCTCTGCGCAGGCTGCCGCTCACCCAGATCAGATCGCTTTCTCACATAAAGCCTCATATTTACAGGGAGCCAGATGCGTAATGGCTTCACGCAGGTATCAAGATGTCTTCACGACAGTTGAAAGGTGAACCTGAAGGTTCTATTTCCCTCTCAACTCAAAGTCAACAAGAAGAGGGGGAGGATAAAGAAAACAAAACAGAAAACAGAGGATGTAAGCACATTGTTTGTCATCTGCCAGTACCAATTCATGAAACATTCAATGGTTAAGATGGGGTTTGACTTGTCAGATGTAAACTGACGGCATCATAGAAATCTCTCTCTTCCGTTTCACAAAGACACAAACAGTTGCTCATGTTTTTGAAAGGTTAGCAGGGCTTTGGGTGGCAGGAAACAGAACAATAAATGTCCGAACAAACTGAAAGACGGCTGGTGTCTAGGTTTTGACCACTCAGTACTTTAGCGAAAACATGCTATCTAACTTCAGCATGCCCATTGAACATGACTGGAAGCTTGAATAATTCTTCAAAAAAACATCCTTGTTCCTACAATAGATTCACTTTGTATCTCATTACAATAGTTCACTTTGTATCTCATTACAATAGTTAACTTTGATTCTCATTACATTAGTTAACTTTGTATGTCATTACATTAGTTCACTTTGTATGTCAGTACAATAGTAAAACAGTGAGAAACCTCCCTTGTTGCACCCTAACATGTTTCATTGAACTAGCCACAATGGCTGCCACGGAAGACAAGAGACTAGCTCTGTGTGTATGGTAATTGCAGGTGATATGTTTTCTGCATAAGTGGCTCAGATGCACCCAATTCATCACACACACACACAGGTGCGCACACACACACACACACACACAATTCATCAGGCACCTTCAGGCATACATGTAACTGACCCAGATAAGTTAAGAAGTCGAACGGATGAAATATGCACCCCGCTGAGGGAGGCAGGAAAAGGAGTGCCTGGAGAGAGGGAGAGGAGAGAGGGAGAGGAGAGAGGGAGAGAAGAGAGGGAGAGGAGAGAGGGAGAGAGAAAAGAGAGAAGAGCTCTTTAGGGGCGTGAGTGAGATTTATCACTGTCACCAGCTAACATAGAGGAAGAGGGGGCCGACTGGGATGGTTGTGAATGTAATCTTTGGATACAGTAGAGCATGCTGTGACACCGGAGGCCAACGCATACCTCCCTGCTGGTCGATGTCTAGAGCCCCCCCCGTTCACGAGAGAGAGGGATGAGAAGAGACGAGGATAGAAGGAGAGAGTCTACATTTTAATTAGGTGTGAAGGCTGTGTCAAGATCCCTGTATTAATAATTTGAATATCTTCTTAAAATATGAGTAATTAGTGATGTCGTCTATTCAAATATATATGGCGATCTCTACCTCGAATAGTAACGTTACTTCAACATGACCTTGAATATTACATGATATAATATGAATATACTGTAGCTAACTACCTAGAATATGTCAGAGATGAGGTGAATCTGTTGAGATATGTCCGATACACTGTGCGTGCGTGTGTGTGTGTGTGTGTGTGTGTTAGCGTGTGTGTTTATATCAGACGTTTCGTCCAGGAGACAGGTAGTGTGAATGAGAAAGTCAGACAGACTTTCCTGAAAAGAGCCGGGGATTCGAAGGTGCTTTGTTTTAAATGAAATATATCCGGGGGAGTGAATTTGTCAAAGAGATAAAAGTCTGAAAAGAAATGAGCCTCAACACTTAATTCGGCTAAACAGCTTCCCCCAAAGATACCAGCCCTATTGTGTCTGTGTGTGTGTGAGTAATTGCGCGCGCGTGTGTGTGTGTGTGTGTGTGTGATTGTCTAGTTGTGTTTATGCTTATGTCTTCTGTATTTGCATAAGACAGACAGATGCACTTCAATCGTGGGCTCTTTATCTTTGATTCCCTGCTTGAGTGGATAAAGAGTCTGTGCTTTCGGAACCCGTCTGAACATGCCCCCCTCTCTGACCTCTTACACTCCAGTCTGTTGGATCACAAACATGGCGACGGGAATCATTATTTTCAAAATGTTTGCAAAACAACCTCATTATTTTGTGTCATAAGCCGGTGCAGTAATTGCGGACGGTATGACTTTAAATATCATATGCTTTGTGAAAGGGCATGCCTGAACTGCGATTACCATTAGCTGTAATATAATGTATTTAATCCTATTGAATAGGCCTGGATTTAAGTGATCCTCACTGAAAAACACACCCTGTCCTCTCATATCATTTCTTATTTTTCTACCCAGCATGTAGAAACCCCACCTCCTCTACAGACCCCACTTCCTCTACAGCACCCCACTTCCTCTACAGACACCCACTTCCTCTACAGACCCCCACTTCCTCTACATACCCCCACTTCCTCTACAGACCTCCGTTTCATCTACATACCCCAACCTCCTCTACAGACCCCCACTTCCTCTACAGACCCCAATTTCATCTACATACCCCAACCTCCTTTAGAGACCCCCACTTCCTCTACAGACCCCCATTTCCTCTACATATCCCCATATCCCCACCTCCTCTACAGACCCCACTTCTTCTACAGACCCCACTTCCTCTACAGACCCCCATTTCCTCTACAGACCCCACTTCCTCTACAGACCCCCATTTCCTCTACAGACCCCACTTCCTCTACAGACCCCCATTTCCTCTACAGCACCCCACTTCCTCTACAGACCCCCACTTCCTCTACATACCCCCACCTCCTCTACAGACTCCCACTTCCTCTACACCCTCCCCCACTTCCTCTACAGACCCCCACTTCCTCTACACCTCCCCCCCCCACACACACATTCCTCTACAGACCCCCATTTCCTCTACAGACCCCCACTTCCTCTACATACCCCCATTTCATCTACAACACCAATTTCCTCTACAGCCCCCCACTTCCTCTACAGACCCCCACCTCCTCTACATACCCCCACCTCCTCTACAGACTCCCACTTCCTCTACACCCTCCCCCACTTCCTCTACACCCCCCCCCCCCACACACACATTCCTCTACAGACCCCCATTTCCTCTACAGACCCCCACTTCCTCTACAGACCCCCACTTCCTCTACAGACACCACTTACACCTATCCCTCTCCATTTGCCTGCGGGAAGTGGTTACCATGACAATGCATATTACCTCTTTAATTCGAGAGATCATCATCTTGAGCATGGACAGGGTAATGTTTCTATTTTGTTAGCTCTCTCTCTCTCTCTTTTTAATATAGACTGATGTTTCGTAATCCAGCGAGTTGAGATCAGTACACATGTACACAGACATCTCCAGAAATGGATGCACAAACAGATACAGAATGTACGCAATATCTATTCACTCAATTGTTCGCCTACCAGACTTCTAAAAAATCCTGATTAGATGTGGAGAAGAGAAGAGGAAGGTGGAAGAATGGAGGGATGTGGAGACAGCATCTTTAACAGGCCACTAGCTGAGGTGATGTGTTCAGTGTGACAGGACGCCATCTCTGTCGACAGAATATGTTAAATCAGTCTGCCAGAGCACAGGATCTCCGTTGCTGATACTGCAAACGGAGCCAGTGCACGCACGCACACACAGCAATAAGCCTTCCCATCTCTGCCTCTATTTTAGCTCTCACATCCCTGCGATGAACAGGATTATATCAAATTGGAAGCTGGCTGTTCACAAAGCTGGAGCAGTGTTGAGCACTATGTTTCTGTCAAAGAGGCATGGCTTCCTTTCAATAGGCCTGTTTATCAAATCAAATCAAATTGTATTTGTCACATTCTTGGTAAACATCAGGTGTAGACTAACAGTGAAATACTTACATTTTTACATTTTAGTAATTTAGCAGACGCTCTTATCCAGAGCGACTTACAGTTAGTGAGTGCATACATTATTTTATTTATTTTTCATACCCCCCGTGGGAATCGAACCCACAACCCTGGCGTTGCAAACGCCATGCTCTACCAACTGAGCTACATCCCTGCCGGACATTCCCTACTCTACCCTGGACGACGCTGGGCCAATTGTGCGCCGCCCCATGGGTCTCCCGGTCGCGGCCGGCTACGACAGAGTCTTATTTACTTATGGTTCCTTTTCCAACGATGCAGAGTTAAGATAACGATCAAAATAGAAATAGTGACACAAGGAATAAATACTCATGCAACAATGAGCTGTGGTGCCTACAGCAGCTGGCGGCCATTTTGGGGATAGAGAGCATAAACAAGCCTAAAGCGGATTGTGGCCATTTTGGGGATAGAGAGCATAAACAAGCCTAAAGCAGATGGCGAATTAGGAAACTGATACACAGTATCACAACATCACTGGTTCGGCAATAAAAAGGCATGAGTTGTTCCCTTGTCATTGTCAAACAGTGTTTACAACATGGATGTGTCATGTGGAACTTATGCCAACATTCGCTAATTAGTGTGAGGGGACAGAATAAAAATGAACACTGCTGCATCATTTCCCTTTTTCCCCTCCAAAACCCGTCACAGCAGCCGGGATGAAAAACTGACTGACATTAAATTATTTTCGACTTAACAGGTGCTTTGTCAGTTTTGTCAGTTTTGTCAGTTTTGTCACATCTATGGAGAGGTGTCAGTTGTTTGGAATAATTGAAAGAGTAACTGAGTTTTCAGTTTCCAGTCACAATCGGTGGCAACGGGCTTCGATACTTTTCGTCCTCCGTCACTTTATCGGGGGGAAATAATGATACGGGACTGTCACGGTAAAAAAAAGAAAGAAAGAAAATGAACGTTGCTGAAATGAAATATGACTTCAAAGTCATGACACTGACAAGACAACAAAGCACAACAGATCGAGCACCTGGGGTTGAGTTATGCATCATTAAGAGAAAAAAACCTGAACCATTGTAAAAAGGGACAGGGCATAATGTTGGTTGTATTATTTTTGATTCCCCTGACTCCTCCGCCGCTGACGTTGACATTTCGTTCCTGAATGCGAGTTATGTTAATAGGGGTTAGACTAAGTGCTGAAGCAATCTCGCAGATTATGTGGCCTGTAGAACAACCGACTGAGGTCTGTAGTGCAACGTATGCTGGAAGACTTCCCGAAACGTACAGCTACTTGAGTGAGGGCACTCGAACACACAGGCATCCATAGATCATACTGCTGTTCACTTACTTCTGTGCACACCTACAAGCACACACACACACACACACACACACACATTCACACAAACACTCTCACACCCCTGTCACCCACATACACACACAGCATCCCCTCACACTCCACACCAAACATACACATTCCTCTACTGAAACCCAGCCCTGATCCTCTCCCTGTGAAACAGATCTGTTAAACTCACAGCTGTGTGTGTGCACGCTTCGTTAAGCATGTCTCAAATCAGTCACACACACACACACATGTACACACACACACACACAAACACTCACACACACAGCGGTCCATAACCCGCCTGTCAGTCAAACGACTGGAGTTCATTAGAGACACTGAGACACAGTGACAACTCCTGCTGAAACAGACCCTGCTACATGGAATACACATGGTGTTAGGTCACGTGGCATCGCGAAGGTACAGTATGCCAATAACAAATACAATTCAAGACAGTTGAAAGAGTTGCTCATCTTCACATTTCTCAATGGTCCAGGAAAGCTTACATTATTCCAAAACCAAAGTAGCAACTGCAGTTGAGCAATTGCACACATTTGCCATAACTGAATTGTTGTGCATACTCATCTTTTTAATTGTGTTAAATTGAATTACATAATAAATCTCCCTGAATGGGTTTATCATGGATAAACATGAATTTTACAATTTATGCTGGATAAAGACAAATAAATTCATAATACCCTATCTTGTTAATATGATTAGAATGTGAAATATTCATTTGAATTAGCTTAATAATAAATTGAGTTATTAAAAATGTAACTCATTCAAATGCTATTTATGGTACATTATGAAGAGTGCACCAACAAGCTATTTCATGGATGTAGCCTTCTAGAATAGAGAAACCCTAATTCTACACACCTCTACTTCATTTCTCTCTCTCTCTCTCTCTCTCTCTCTCTCTCTCTCTCTCTCTCTCTCTCTCTCTCTCTCTCTCTCTCTCTCTCTCTCTCTCTCTCTCTCCTTCTCTCTCCACTCAAGTTTCATAAAAGAGTTCCACCCCTCCACCCCTCCACTCCTCGGCTAAACTGATTGCAGGAGGGAGCTGAAAAACGGGGACAGGGTCAATAATTTAAGGCACACAGATGCTAATTTAAATCTATCATCCTGAGATGTGCATACATCGTGTCAAAGGTAGGCCAGGGAAGGATCTGTCATGTGATTCATGTTCCACAGGGATAATTAGTTTTATGACATCATTTAATAGATACAAAAAAAAAACTGGGTTTGACTTCGTCGGCCGAGGGCGGGGGAGGAGAGGAGGAGGAGAGGTGTAGGGAGGGTGAGAGTGAGTGAGTGAGTGAGGGGAGTGAGAGAGAGCGAGAGAGAGAAAGAAAGATGGAGAGAGAGAGGAGAGATGAAGAAAGAATGGGATATTAAATTATGGAGCACCTTCACAGCACAGTCTGTCTTGTGCAGACATGATTGCCTTACCATCGTGGAGTGATGATCATCCGTTAGTCAGGGCTTTTTGTACAGCGATGAGGTTGGAGCTGTAGAGGCTGTTATAGGTTTGGCACTGGGTGGACAAGACTATAGTGAAGAATTTCCAACATGGGTCATAAGAGTGACATAGAAATGTTTCACCCCAGGAGTTCCAAAATACATGGGTGCAGCAACAGCAGTTTGATGGACTTGTGCATCATCATAATAACTCATGATAATAATATCAACTCAACGAACATGCCCAATCAAGGAAAAACACAAACGTTTTACATTCAGCTGAGGTAGGGTTCCCTGCCCATTGATGGCACTGATGAGGCTATTTCAAGCAAGGTCATCTAATAGCATACGACTAGCATACGACTGTATGCAGTAACTCCAGTTGCCTGTATGTGGTTGGAAGACAGTCCCTGAGCTCCGGCTACGCCCAGAGTCACACCACTGTCATTGATATAAGGCTATGGACTTTTACTGTCCTATCCTTTCCTGTATTCTAATGTGGGAGTGTTTCTCCTCTCCTTTTCTCTTTGAAACTACAACCTAAATCTCTGTCAAGATATGTGAGCCCTGGATGGGAGGTTTCTAGTACTCTCTGCTTTTCTGTCAACTAACCTTTTATATTTTGTTGTCCTTTCATTCCCTCCATATGTTTATTCGCCACAGTCACAAAAGGCTTTAGCTCAGTTGTGTTAGTGACTTGCAGCATCAGGTAGAGCAAGCAAGGGCCATTCTCTAACGCAGGCTATCTCTGAGAGCAAAGGAACTTTGGCTGTCACTGGATCTTAGGATCAGCAGCCTAGAGAGGGGATACTTCAACTGCCAGAGAGATGTGTGGACTCGGGTTGAGTGCTCTGAAAATAAAAAACTAAAAGCAGGCGTTTATCCAGTAGGGATTTAGTCTCTTCTATGCTCTGTTTGGTTTTATTCACCCACTCCATTTGACGTTGGATGCATTGGAGTTCTACGTGCTGTGAGGGAACGTTAGTAGTTTAAAAATGCTAGATATAAATATCTGGAGTGGTTTTTAAAAACACCAAATCAATCAACAAGTTCAGCAGAATGTCATGCCTAACTGTGCAAACAATGTTTTTAGAGGATAGACTGTATGCATATACCTGCTTTAAGAGGATAGACTGTATGAATATACCGTATCTGCTTTAAGTAACTCGTACACAATCTTTGGCAGGTCTGTGCCAAAACGCCCCGCTTTTCAGAATAGATGGCAGATTGACATATGGGCAAATTAAAATAGCATATCTGAAAAGGTGCTTACATTGTGCTGGGAGAAATTAGACAAAATGGGAAACATTGTTTTTGACCTTCGGGTTTAAACCATAGCCACAGGAAGTTGGGGTGCTCCCCCTGATAAATCAAAAAATAATTAGTGCACTAGGCCTTTATTACTCCTGTATGAGCAGAAAAAATAATTGTCAGCAGAGTGGAGAAAATACTCCCCTGTACCCTTCCCCCCGCCCACCCCAAAACATCTTCCCGCGGCCCCCCCCTCACAAGTACAAGTAGTGCTACTAAAGTTCATTATTTTATTTCACTACTTACATTCGTTTTCCTAGGTTGCAGCTTAGTCATAAAAAAAATACATTTTCAAGGCTAAACAAGATCTTTAGCACTCGGAATTAGATGTTGGCGGTCCAGAGGTAAACACACAAGGTTTTTAATAAGAAACAATACTTTCACCTAATGTGAAAGTGCTGTAAAGGTCCCTTGGATGAGATTACTGCACTCTTATCCCCTTCACACTAAGAAAAACAACAACATCCATAAAACCAAAAAATTAAAGTTCGAGGAACACGCAAGCTTGGCCCTCGACTCTTTCTAGTTTAATTACCTCCGTAAATCCAAGTACTCAGCGGCTTAGTGATTTTAATAACACACAACGCTCCTCATCTCTCTCTCTCTCTCCTCTCTCTCTCTCTCTCTCTCTCTCTCTCTCTCTCCTCTCTCTCTCTCTCTCTCTCTCATCTCTCTCTCTCTCTCTCCTCTCTCTCCTCTCCTCTCTCTCTCTCTCTCTCTCTCTCTCTCCTCTCTCTCTCTCTCTCTCTCTCTCTCTCTCTCTCTCTCTCTCTCTCTCTCTCTCTCTCTCTCTCTCTCTCTCTCTCTCTCTCTCTCTCTCTCTCTCTCTCTCTCTCTCTCTCTCTCTCTCTCTCTCTCTCTCTCTCTCTCTCTCTCTCTCTCTCTCAGCACAGTCAGCTGACAGATGTAGGGGCCTAATCCTACTGCACCTCTAGGCTTTTCAGGTATCCCCAGCCACAGAGAGGCAATCTTTCAGAGCATGTTTCACTCTGCCTGTTTCCTGTATGTCTGTCCCCGCGGCCCAAGCCGTGCTGGCTGGCAGTGGCTGGACACAGGCCTGTAGAGCTGAGAGGGTGGAGGGTGGAGGGGGGGATTACAGCTGTGGATGAAGCCTCAGCATGATGGCTTCTCTTTTCACTGAAAGATGTTCTGGACTGAATCCATCACCACACAGGGATAGAACAGCTGCCAAAGCTGCAGTGGGGGAATTATTGGGATGTGTAATGGAATGGACCAAAGACAGAAGAATGGATAACACACATGTGTTTGTGTGTATCACCGGTGGGGCTATGGGGAGGTTTATTGGTGTAAACCAGGGGTTGTAACCAAAATTATTTTCCAATCAAAAGTTCTGAACAGAACCATTCATTTTTTTGTTCAATTCCACTGTTCCTACCAGCAAAATAAAGTTCTGAACTGGTACGAACAAAAATAAAGTTACGGTTTATACCGCTCATTTCTGTTTCTTTTTAAAACTCTGACAATACATTTAGCTGGACATTAAATGACTTCACCAATCAGTGCGGATAGAGCAGCTTGCTATGGAGCGGGCAAAGCTATTTACATGCATTGGACAGACAACAGTAGGCCGCGAGATGCGACTGAAATTTTACGGGTGGGGAGACAGCGAGAGAGGGTAGATGAGAAGGCTTGACTTGAAGCACTGGGCATCTTGTTGTTAGACATGCATTATCTGAATTAGGCCCATAGAATTGTACCTAAGGAGGAGTGGCTTCTATGAAGGAACTTTGAATGTCTTTGAACTTCAGAGAGTTCGCTTAACGTTGGACCAGCTAGCTAGCTATAAGTGGCAGGTAGCCTAGCAGTTAAGCGTATTGGGCCAGTAACTGACAGGGTGCTGGTTTGATTCCCCGAGCCGGCAAGGTGGAATAATCTGCCGTGGCCCTTGAGCAAGGCAGTTAACACCCAACAACTGCGCCGATGACTTTGATTAAAGCAGCCCCCCCCCACACCTGTCTTTTTCAGAAGGGTTGGATTTAACGCCTAAGACACATTTCGGTTGAATGCATTCAGTTGTGCAACTGACTAGGTATCCCCTTTCCCCTAACAAGCTTGGGTGTTCAGAGTGGCAATGAAAACATATAATAACTCCAAGGTTAAATGTGAAAACTGTAGAATACTTAACTATCATTGAAAAGGTTAATCCATTAATCTAAATCACGCTTGTAACATCAGTAGGCTACTATACTTCGTAAGTGGACGGGCAAGTTGCCTACACAGGCACACAAACTGGCAAGGATTTCCAGCTGGCAGGCAGACACTGGAATAACTTTCTGAGTGACAGAGCTTTGTATTGGCGCTTTGTTGCGTTTTTTTGTGGGGCAAAAAAAAAAAACTATGCCTGGAATGGAAAATAACGTTATTAACCGGTTCCAATGCCTTTAAAATAACGGTTCTGTCCTGGAATAGTATAGGTCACTTTCGTTCCCGGTTCTGATTCTGTTCCTCAAAAAATCTCTTTATTTTCTGGTCTTCAGTTCTGTTCCCTGAACCGGTTCCAACCCCTTGTGTAAACCCTACACACCATGTTGCCCACAGCGATAGTGGAGAGCTACACACCATGTTGCCCACAGCGTTGTTGGAGAGCTACACATCATGTTGCCCACAGTGATGTTGGAGAGCTACACACCATGTTGCCCACAGTGATGTTGGAGAGCTACACACCATGTTGCCCACAGTGATGTTGGAGAGCTACACACAATGTTGCCCACAGTGACGTTGGAGAGCTACACGCCATGTTGCCCATGGCGATGTTGGAGAGCAACACACCATGTTGCCCACAGCGATTTTGGAGAGATACACACCAAGTTAGCCACGTAGGGAAAGGTTACTGTGACTTGTTGATTTTGGTAATTTGTCACTATTTTAGGACATTTGTTTCATTTTTTTATTAATTTGTTCCCCTCCCTTTGTTAAATGCATTTAATTAACATTTGGAGAGTTTCTTTCTTGAAGGAGGGGAACGGCTGAAAATGCCGCAGTTTTACTTAGTTTGTTCTTTTATCTTTTCATTTTAAGTGCATTGTGATTGGACAAATGTCCCTCCCACCTTCCAGGGTAGAGTAGACGTTATTAATTATGGGCCATTCATTAAGACCAGCTGTTGCTATGTTGTTGTTTTTCGGCATAATTACTAGAAGGCTTTTTTCTTGATTAAACGTATTATTGGAGGGGAAAGGAGAGGATAGAGGATGGAAAAACGTTTTCTATGGGAGAAGGAGGAAACAATTGTTCACCCAAAGCGTTATCCCTCTTTTCCTTTATGTTTTGATTAAAATGACAGAATTTCTTCATGAGTAAGCATATTTTTGTGCTATAAAATAATAAATAAATAATAAGAGATTTTGTCTGGTTAGTTAGCAGCAGCTCTGTGGCAAATGGCTGGTGTCTGGTTTGTGAAATATGCAACACTGAATTCAGACTCTGTTCCAATTACCATACTAGCATACCACCTCTTTAGAACGTAGTATTACACTGGGGATACATTCTAAGTGGTATGCTAAAATAGATACCAGAATGTAGCCTATCAGGGAGAGAGGTTCATTAGGGGCAATGTGAGGCAGGTATGATGTCAAAGGGGCGTGTCCAAGTCAACAAACACGAGGAGGGAGAAAGCAGTGATACAATTAGCAAATTAAACCATAATTGGCACAACCCACAAAGTAAAAAAAAATAAATAGACAGATGAAATCACTCAAATAAAACACAGCAAAATCACAGAAGCCAACATGAGAGTTAATGGCGTATCTACAGGGATGGCTACACCATTGGCATGCTGACATGCTTACATTGATCAAAGTGTAATTAAGCAGTAATTACAATTTAATGTCGGCATGAAATGTTAAATCATCGGAAATGATGAACAACTCCATTGCCATATTATTCACAGATTCTTAAAAATGTTTTGTTAACTCGGTAGGCAAACTCACACCTTGATTAAAAACAAATGATTAATCATCATATTTTATTACTTTAATGTCACAATAACCCCACAGATATTCATAATAACACACGATGAACCTTTCCATATCCAATCACGCTTCTTTATTTTTCTATTGCTCTGACATGTGTCAACAGAGGGATTAAAACCGGTACCGTAGAAATCCGGTAGCTGTGGAAAAAGCTGTGGAAAAAGGAAAATCATTATACAGTACCAGTCAAAAGTTTGGACACATTTATTTATTTATTTTAGTTAACCTTTATTTAACCAGGTAAGCCAGTTGAGAACAAGTTCTCATTTACAACTTCGACCTGGCACTCTACTCATTCAAGTGTTTTTCTTTATTTTTACTATTTTCTACATTGTAGAATAATAGTGAAGACATCAAAACTATGAAATAACACATATGGAATCATGTAGTAACCAAAAAAGTGTTAAACAATTCCAAAAATATATTTTATATTTGAGATTCTTCATATAGTCACCCATTGCCTTGATGACAGCTTTGCACACTCTTGGCATTCTCTCAACCAACTTCACCTAGAATGCTTTTCCAACAGTCTTGAAGGAGTTCCCACATATGCTGAGCACTTGCTGCTGTCCGACTCATCCCAAACCATCTCAATTGGGTTGAGGTCGGGGGATTGTGGAGGCCAGGTCATTTGATGCAGCACTACATCACTCTCCTTCTTGGTAAAATAGCCCTTACACAGCCTGGAGGTGTATTGAGTCATTGTCCTGTTGAAAAACAAATTATAATCCCACTAAGCCCAAACCAGATGGGATTGCATATCACTGCAGAATGCTGTGGTAGCCATGCTGGTTAAGTGTGCCTTGAATTCTAAATAAATCACCAACAGTGTCACCAGCAAAGCACCCCAACACCATAACACCTCATCCTCCATGCTTCACGGTGGAAAATACACATGCAGAGATCATCCGTTCACCCGCACAGCGTCTCACAAAGACACGGCGGTTTGAACCAAAAATCTCAAATTTGGACTCCAGACCAAAGGACACATTTCACCTGTCTAATGTCCATTACTTGTGTTTGTTGGCCCAAGCAGTCTCTTCTTCTTTTTGGTGTCTTTTAGTAGTGTTTTATTTTGCAGCAATTCGACCATGGCCTGATTCACTCAGTCCTCTCTGAACAGTTGATGTTGTGATGTGTCTGTTACTTGAAGTATGTGAAGCATTTATTTGGGCTGCAATTTCTGAGGCTGGTAACTCTAATGAACTTATCCTCTGCAGCAGAGGTAACTCTGGGTCTTTCATTCCTGTGGCGGTCCTCATGAGAGCCAGTTTCATCATAGCGCTTGATTCAGAAAAACCCTTGAATGAGTAGGTGTGTCCAAACTTTTGACTGGTAGTGTATATCAAGATAATAAATCTCCACATTATACATGTAAAATACAAGTGGTGTGATACTGTAATTGTCATTCTATGGAGTGTCGTGGAAATTCTAACGAATAAGGAGAGACTTTGTTATTCCTTCAAAGAATGATACTTTATTTATCGATTAATTATTGCAATAATGAGGCTGGTCGGTCATGCACTTCTGAGCTGAAAGGCAGAGAGCTCTAAGACACAAGGAGTACAGAAGCCTTATGTAGATAAGCTGTCTCATGCAAGCGTGTACAAACCACTTGTGATCTTGGTATGTGGATGTTTGTGGAGTATTAAGACGAAACTGGGGTACAGGGTACAGACTAACTATGAAAAAGATTGTCTCATTCTGTAGCAACTGCTGGTTCTTCTAGTCTTCTAGAGAGGACAACAGAATGTCAGAGCGACATGGAATCTCTCCAGACAGTTCCTCAAAAGTAGATTAATGGTTCCCCAAACCGGACAAACAAACGCCTTTCACTGTCTGCCTAGATGATGTGGGGTTTTACACCCACACACACATACACAAGCATGAACCTTTCGCCAAGCAACAGGCTCGGCACAGGACAACAGCTTCATCACTGGTGCGCAGGGTTTAACACTTTGCTCTGTTTTCAGTAGAATCAATGATTTCCCTTCTGACTAGCAGGACACCATAAGACTCGTCTCTCAGCTCTTGGCTGTGTCCCAAGAACACCATGGGACGTGCTTCCCTACTTACGTTCTTATGCTACACACAAATCAGTTAAAACAGGCCTATTCAAATGCACGCAAAATTCAATTTCATATGATCTAGTTTCTTTAACAGTTTTTAAATGACCAAGCAACTAGGCTTAAGGAAAGATCTTCTGGTACACAAGCATTACCAAGGTTTAACAGAAATTGCCCTCACAGTAGCCTACAGTAACTAATGCAATGTAACGTTATATCTAATAGGTTACACCCCCTTTACTACAAAGACATGCAGTTCACAAACAGCTCGTAAAAATGAGTCATAAAAGGGAAAGACGTGTGCCCGGCTAACCGCTAATAGCCACCGAGTCAGAGACTTGTTATCTGACTCATAACTAACAAGCACATCATTTTCAAAGTACAACAATGGTGTCAAATCACCAAGGGTGATCCCTCCTCGACGAGCGAGTCACCGGATTACCCTAAGCTGATTCTCCATAATTTACCCTCACCGAGTGGAAAAAGCACAATCCTGGATTCACGTTCATAACTCCCTGTCTTGTTCCCCCCCCCACTTCATTGTTGTCTCTGGAATGTCGGGAGCACTGAGGTGTATGTCAACGAATGCTAGAAAGCTGTAAATTGGGCCATTTAGAGTTGGAGGGAATTAGAATATGCTAATGTGTGGGTCAACCTCTGTGTTGTGGGGGAACGTGGTGGTAGCTTTTTTTTATTTGGTGCCTCAACACTTTTTAGAATTCATGCATTCAGCCCTTAATAGGGGATGTTGATTTATCCCCATATTTCTCACCTCGACTGTAACACACTCAAAAGAACCGACTGGATGGCCTTATTTATGACCTGCCTAGTTGGTTCTGTGCACCGCGGTGACTCGCGCCATACATGTCCAACTACATCCGATGACAGTGATTTGATGAAGGAGGCTGCCTAGCTGAAAACAGCCACCGTATTTCACATAACATATAGTGTACAGTACAGAATACTACAATGCCCACTCTATAAATTATATACTGTGGCCCACATGGACCATCTTTATGAAGACAATGGGAACGCTAGAGAAGTGAAGATTGGGTTTCTTTAAAACAGAAACTACAGGCCTGACACCGAGGAAGCCAGGCAGTGTTCCTTCAGCCCAGTGGAACATTGGGAACTTCATATTTATATACCATTTAAGAGAGCGCAGCAGAAGGTTGTGTTTAAGAGGCAAATAAAAACATCCCCCTACATGTCCCTCTGGCTCAGAACAATGTGGGATCAGAACAAACCCAGGATGTGTAGAGGCAAAGCAGCTTTCAGAAGGTGATTTTATTAAATTTTATCCTCCATCGTTTGTCTTTGAGCTCTGGCCGTGCTGGGCTCTGAGTGGCTGGGGGTCGCTGGGGGTCGCTGGGGATCGCTGGGTGTGCCACTACAGCAGTCCACTGCTGCAGCCGCAATCACTGTTTCGGGCCATAGGCTAATCCGTGGGGTTAGGAGTACTTAGAACCATGGAGTTGGGCCATCACAGATATTAAGGAAGTACCGAGGTTTTGCTCGCCTGAGGTAGAGTATCTTATGATAAGCTGTAGACAACACTATTTATCAAGAGAGTTTTCATCTATATTCTTCATAGCTGTCTATTTACCACCACAAACCGATGCTGGCACTAAGACCGCACTCAATGAGCTGTATAAGGCCATAAGCAAACAGGAAAACGCTCATCCAGAGGCGGCGCTCCTAGTGGCGGGGGACTTTAATGCAGGGAAACGTACATCCGTTTTACCTCATTTCTACCAGCATGTTAAATGTGCAACTAGAGGAAAAAAATTCTAGACCACCTTTAATCCACACACAGAAACACGTACAAAGCTCTCCCTCGCCCTCCATTTGGCAAATGTGACCATAATTCTAACCTCCTGATTCCTGCTTACAAGCAAAAACTAAAGCAGGAAGTACATGTGACTTGTTCAATACAGAAGTGGTCAGATGACGCAGATGCTAAGCTACAGGACTGTTTTGCTAGCACAGACTGAAATATGTTCCGGGATTCTTCCGATGGCATTGAGGAGTACACCACATCAGTCACTGGCTTCATCAATAAGTGCATTGATGACGTCGTCCCCACAGTGACTGCACGTACATAACCTAACCAGAAGCGATACATACCCCAACCGCACTGACCTAAAGGGTAGAGCTGACGCTTTCAAGGAGCGGGACTCTAACCCGGACGCTTATAAGAAATCCTGCTCTGCCTCCGATGAACAAACAAACAGGCAAAGCGTTAATACAAGACTAAGATTGAATAATACTACACCGGCTGTGACGCTCGTCAGATGTGGCAGGGCTTGCAACCTATTACGGACTACAAAGGGAAACACAGCCGCGAGCTGCCCAGTGACACAAGCCTACCAGACAAGCTAAATTACTTCTATGCTTTTTTTTTCATATTTCTTTTCTTTTTTTTAGGGGGTAGATCAGCTTAATATTGCAGATAGATTGTAACTTCCATCAATGTAATTGTCTGCATCACTTCCAATCACCCATGTTTTATATATATATATATATATATATATATATATATATATATATATATATATATATATACAGTGAGGGAAAAAAGTATATGATCCCCTGCTGATTTTGTACGTTTGCCCACTGACAAAGAAATGATCAGTCTATAATTTGAATGGTAGGTTTATTTGAACAGTGAGAGACAGAATAACAACAAAAGAATCCATAAAAACGCATGTCAAAAATGTTATAAATTGATTTGCATTTTAATGAGGGAAATAAGTATTTGACCCCTCTGCAAAACATGACTTAGTACTTGGTGGCAAAACCCTTGTTGGCAATCACAGAGGTCAGACGTTTCTTGTAGTTGGCCACCAGGTATGCACACATCTCAGGAGGGATTTTGTCCCACTCCTCTTTGCAGATCTTTTCCAAGTCATTAATGTTTCGAGGCTGACGTTTGGCAACTCGAACCTTCAGCTCCCTCCACAGATTTTCTATGGGATTAAGGTCTGTAGATTGGCTAGACCACTCCAGGACCTTAATGTGCTTCCTCTTGAGCCACTCCTTTGATGCCTTGGCCATGTGTTTTGGGTCATTGTCATGCTGGAATACTCATTCACGACCCATTTTCAATGCCCTGGCTGAGGGAGGGAGGTACTCACCCAAGATTTGACGGTACATGGGCCCGTCCATCGTCCCTTTGATGCGGTGAAGTTGTCCTGTCCCCTTAGCAGAAAAACACCCCCAAAGCATAATGTTTGAACCTCCATGTTTGACGGTGGGGATGGTGTTCTTGGGGTCATAGGCAGCATTCCTCCTCCTCAAACACGGCGAGTTGAGTTGATGCCAAAGAGCTCCATTTTGGTCTCATCTGACCACAACACTTTCACCCAGTTCTCCTCTGAATCATTCAGATGTTCATTGGCAAACTTCAGACGGGCATGTATATGTGCTTTCTTGAGCAGGGGGACCTTGCGGGCGCTGCAGGATTTTAGTCCTTCACAGCGTAGTATGTTACCAATTGTTTTCTTGGTGACTATGGTCCCAGCTGCCTTGAGATCATTGACAAGATCCTCCCGTGTAGTTCTGGGCTGATTCCTCACCCTTCCCATGATCATTGCAACTCCACGAGGTGAGATCTTGCATGGAGACCCAGGCCGAGGGAGATTGACAGTTCTTTTGTGTTTCTTCCATTTGCGAATAATCACACCAACTGTTGTCACCTTCTCACCAAGCTGCTTGGCGATGGTTTTGTAGCCCATTCCAGCCTTGTGTAGGTCTACAATCTTGTCCCTGACATCCTTGGAGAGCTCTTTGGTCTTGGTCATGGTGGAGAGTTTGGAATCTGATTGATTGATTGCGTCTGTGGACAGGTGTCTTTTATACGGGTAACAAACTGAGATTAGGAGCACTCCCTTTAAGAGTGTTCTCCTAATCTCAGCTCGTTACCTGTATAAAAGACACCTGGGAGCCAGAAATCTTTCTGATTGAGAGGGGGTCAAATATTTATTTCCCTCATTAAAATGCAAATTAATTTATAACATTTTAGACGTGTTTTTCTAGATTTTTTTGTTGTTATTCTGTCTCTCACTGTTCAAATAAACCTACCATTAAAATTATAGACTGATCATTTCTTTGTCAGTGGGCAAACGTACAAAATCAGCAGGGGATCAAATACTTTTTTTCCTCACTGTATATATATATATATATATATATATATATATATATATATATATATATATATATATATATATATATATATATATATATATATATATATATATACATACACATATATATATATATACACATATATATATATATATATATATATATATATATATATATATATATATATATATATATATATATATATATTTACATACATACATATACATATATACATACACACATACACACACATACACATATACAAACATACATACATACATACATACCTACATATACATACATACACATACATATCCTTTAAAAATATATATATTCCCCTTTATTACTTTCCAACCCCACCACCCTTTCCCTATTTGGAGTAAACTAGTGAACAACAATGCTTAGGCTTCTACTTCCAGCTTCTACTTACTATATAAATTTTATGGACACAGTCAATTTTACAATAATTATATTTTGTTTGTTTTTTCTCCTGAACTTCTTCTACTATCAACCTCTCCGATCATTTTCATGATGTCCATCCGGTTTGCTTCTATATGCCATATCTTTCTAACTGTGCTCTTTCACAAAAGCTCCCAACCTAAACATATATACTTATTATGGACACAGTATGCTTACATTATTAGTTATCTTGTTATTAGTTGTTGTAAGTTGTTATTAGTCCCATCCTTCAACTCCATTCATCACCACCCATCTATCTCTTAACACCATCCATATAGGATTTCTATTTGCCATATATTTTTCAACTGTACTGTGATGTTTTACAATTACTTATTCTTGCTTCGAGGCAAGCAACACTGAAGCATTCATGAGAGCATCAGTTGTTCCGGATGACTGTGTGATCACGCTCTCCGTAGCCGATGTGAGTAAGACCTTTAAACAGGTCAACATTCACAAGACCGCAGGGCCAGATGGATAACCAGGATGTGTACTCCGAGCATGTGCTGACCAACTGGCAAGTGTCTTCACTGACATAGTCCCTGTGCCCAATAACACTATGGTAACCTGCCTAAATGACTACCGAACCATAGCACTCACGTCTGCAGCCATGAAGTACTCAACACCATTATCCCAGAAACCCTAGACCCACTCCAATTTGCATACCGTCCCAACAGATTCACAGATGATGCAATCTGTATTGCACTCCACACTGCCCATTCCCACCTGAACAAAACGAACACCTACGTGAGAATGCTATTAATTGACTACAGCTCAGCATTCAACACCATAGTGCCCTCAAAGCTCATCACTAAGGTAAGGACCCTGGGACTAAACACCTCCCTCTGCAACTGGATCCTGGTCTTCCTGACGGGCCGCCCCAGGTGGTAAGGGTAGGTAACAACACATCTGCCACGCTGATCCTCAAAACGGGAGCCCCTAAGGGGTGTGTGCTTAGTCACCTCCTGTACTCCCTGTTCACCCACGACTCCAAAACCATCATTAAGTTTGCAAATGAAACAAAAGTCGTAGGCATGATCACCGACAATGATGAGACAGCCTATAGGGAGGAGGTCAGAGACCTGGCCGTGTGGTGCCAGAATAACAGTCTCTCCCTCAACGTGATCAAGACAAAGGAGATGATTGTGGACTACAGGAAAAGGAGGACCGAGCACGCCCCCATTCTCATCAACAGGGCTGTAGTGGAGCAGGTTGAGAGCTTCAAGTTCCTTGGTATTCACATCACCAACAAACTATCATGGTCCAAACACATCAAGACAGTCATGAAGAGGTGCACGACAAAGTCAAGTCTAGGTCCAAAATAATTCTTAACAGCTTCTACCCCCAAGCCATAAGACTCCTGAACAGCTAATCAAATGGCTACCCAGACCATTTGTTATTTTACTGCTGCTATTTAATTATTTGTTATTTTTCAATTTTTACTCATCTATTTTTTACTTAACACTAATTTTTCTTAGAACTGCATTGTTGGTTGAGGGCTTGTAAGTAAGCATTTCACTGTAAGGTCTATACCTGTTGTATTCGGCGTATGTGACAAATACAATTTGATTTGATTTGATCACATTTGGCGCAACTCCACGGCAAACAACCTTTACTGTAAAAAAAAAAATACTATGTTATTCCTGAAGGTACTCAGTAACTTTAACTAAAAGTTCAGCCATGAACAGATTCTGCATGTTTGCTTTGATGCAAAGTGAGTAATCTATATGGCCTGATATATGAAGTTAAAATCTGTCGATGTGCCCTTGAGCAAAGCACTTAACCCTAATTGCTCCTGTAAGTTGCTCTAGATAAGACTGTCTGCAAAAAAGAAATACCCTATTTACATAAGTATTCAGACCCTTTGTTATGAGATGAAACTGAGCTCAGGTGCATCCTGTTTCCATTGATCATCCTTGATATGTTTCTACAACTTGATTGGAGTCCACCTGTGGTAAATTCAATTGATTGGACATGCTTTGGAAAAGCACACACTTGTCTATATAAGGACCCACAGTTGACAGTGCATGTCAGAGCAAAAACCAGCCATGAGGTCGAAGGACTTGTCCGTAGAGCTCCGAGACAGGATTGTGTCGAGGCACAGATCTGGGGAAGGGTACGAAAAAATGTCTGCAATACTGAAGGTCCCCAAGAACACAGTGGCCTCCATCATTCTTGAACGGAAGAAGTTTGGAACCACCAAGACTCTTCCTAGAGCTGGCCGCCCGGCCAAACTGAGCAATCGGGGGAGAAGGGCCTTGGTCAGGGAGGTGACCAAGGACCCGATGGTCACTCTGACAGAGCTCCAGAGTTCCTCTGTGGAGATGGGAGAACCTTCCAGAAGGACAACCATCTCTCCCGCACTCCACCAATCAGGCCTTTATGGTAGAGTTGCCAGATGGAAGCCACTCCTCAGAAACAGGCACATGACAGCCTGCTTGGAGTTTGCCAAAAGGCACCTAAAGGACTCAGACCATGAGAAACAAGATTATCTTGTCTGATGAAACCAACATTGAACTCTTTGGCCTGAATGCCAAGCGTCACGTCTGGAGGAAACCTGGCACCATCCCTATGGTGAAGCATGGTGGTGGCAGCATCATGCTGTAGGGATGTTTTTCAGCGGCAGGGACTGGGAGACTAGTCAGGATCAAGGGAAAGATGAACGGAGAAAAGTGCAGAGAGATCCTTGATGAAAACCTGCTCCAGAGCGTCCTACAGCAGAGTTGCGCAGCAGAAGTGTGCTGGGCCCATGACCCAGAGGTCGATGGATCGAAACCATCCTCTGCTATCCAGTTGGTTTTTAGCTATGAAGTGCAAACAGGGATGAAAAACCCTAATTTCATGAGCTGATCTCAGTCCCCTTCAACGCAGTATTTTTTTCACTGGATCTGTCGATTCGTATAGTTCTAACTAATGAGCCTGTGCCCCAGTTGCCTAATGGATAAGGCACTGGCCTCCTAAGCCAGGGATTGTGGGTTCAAGTCCCATCTGGGGTGTACCTCAGACTGGGGCGAAGGTTCACCTTCCAACAGGACAACGACCCTAAGCACACAGCCAATACAACATAGGAGTGGCTTCCGGACAAGTCTCTGAATGTCCTTGACTGATCCAGCCAGAGCCTGGACTTGAACCCGATCGAACATCTCTGAAAATAGCTGTGCAGTGACGCTCCCCATCCAACCTGACAGAGCTTGAGAGGATCTGAGAAAAAAAAAATGGGAGAAACTCCCCAAATACAGCTGTACCAAACTTGTAGTGTCATACCCAAGAAGAATCGAGGCTGTAATCGCTGCCAAAGGTGATTCAACAAAGTACTGAGTGAAGGGTCTGAATACTTATGTAAATGTGTTTTTTCATTTTCTTATTTAAAATACATTTGCTAAAATTTCTAAAAACCTGTTTTTGTTTTGTCATTATGGGGTATTGTGTGTAGATTGATGAGGGATGTAAAACAAAACAAAAAAGGCTGTAACGTATTTTGTATTTTTGAATAAGGCTGTAACGTAACAAAATGTGGAAAAAGTCAAGGGGTCTGAATACTTTCCGAATGCACTGTACATAACCACATTTCATCCTCAAGGAACACTGACTGTGTCCACTCTTTTTCCCACTTCCTCCCTGGTTGGTTTAATCGACCAATGGGAATGTACATTTGTGAATTCTATCAAATCGACCAATCAGCCAATTACCACTAGCTCCAATCAGAGGATGCTGCTTCAGATGTAATCTGTGGACCCTGTGGAGGAAGATGAGGGGGAAATAAACTGTCATACAGTTTGCACTGCCAGCAGTTACACCGGAATCAGATCAATCTCCCAATGATTGCTTTGTTTAGAAGCAAACCAAGAGCTTCACATAGCCTTGAGTTGACAGTAGAGAGTAGGATGGAGAAATGTGCTAGAGCAGTTATTTTTAACATTCTTGACATTTTCATAATTTGTCCAATCGAACATATTTGTTGTAGTGACTATTTCTTATGGTTGTTGATAGCAGTAAATCCATTGTTAAGGCAGTAGTAGTTTTTTTTAGGCCTAGCTACGTGGTTGCCATTGTTACCAAAGTATGTGTGCATTTTGTGTACAGTATTCTTACAGTGTACGTTCATTATAAAGAAACTGCAGGGTACATCTCTGTCATGGGCGGACGTGATAGGAAACGCTCCAGTCAATGACATGATTAATTGCTAGTAAAGACCATGTAATTGGCATTAAACCCTATTGACAGCAGCATGTGTTGATATTTAGCTGCTGGCGCTCTGAGGGGAGACATAGAGTGAAACGGGAAGGTGGGATGGCCCGAGCCACAGTCTGCAGGGGCAGAGCATGGTGCTCTATGATTAGCAATGTCCGTGCCAAGTCCAGAGGACGCCAGAGGTCAGACCGACAGCACACACTGTACTGCACTGTGCATTGGGCAGAGGCAGGGGAAGAGGAAGTTACTCAGCCCGGATGGATTGGCTTACTGGAGTTTGGAGCATCAAATTCACAGATGTATACAATGACGTTGTGCACGCATCAGTTTAGTTTTTAGAAGTCGTTGATCTTATTATAACTTACATTTACACAGTGCATTTGTTTCTAACTTTGTCTTCCTAACCTTCATTCCTTATGTAGTCCATTCTGTGGTTGTGTGTACACATGTATATGTGCCAAGAAGGCAATATTTTATTGTTTAAAGTCTTTATGAAGTTTGTTGCTAGGGGTTGTTGCTTCACAGGGTTATCTGAGGTGTATATCGCTCAGCGGCTCTGCAGTAAATTCAATTTATTCATTTGCTATTGATTATTTATATGTTGACAAGTAGCATAAGTTTTAGCCGTTCCTGGCCCAAGCCATCTGTTAATCAGAGACAGTTACAATTGGAGGCATATGTTGCCAGTCAGAGTTTATGAAAGTGTGTACAATGAATTCCAAAAAGTACCATGAATTATGCATTAACTTGCTAATCTAAGAGCCTATTAGCTTCCAGACGCAATTACTCCAATGGAGAGAGGTAGAGGGGGATGACCAATGGGGGGAAAGATCAATTATTTACTCCCAAACCATAGAATTTCCCCTTTTCACAGACCTGCTGATTTCAAAGTGGAATGAAAGAACAGGTGAAAAAAAGTCCTCCTCCTCTCTCTGACTTTGCTAAGGGTTGCCTAGGAGAGGTGGAAGTTGATATTCTGCTAGAGCACTCCTCATTGAAATCAGTAGCGGGAATGTAAATGTCCCGGTTTGGTCCCTTCAACCCGGCGCGGATGTGAATGTATATTTATGTCAGAGGCATATGTAATTTGATTTCCAAAGTCGATTATATTGTATTGTGAAGGTCACATCGCAGTGGATTCAAGTACATTAGAAGTATGGGTAGGATTTAATTTTTTTTTTTTGCATACTGAAGTGGTGGCTGTGAAGTCTGGAGGCACAGGCAGTAAATGAAATAAAATTGTAAAACCCCAAGCCGAGATGTAAAAAGAAAATCAACTTGCGGATACACCAGACAGCCCACGCGATGCCGGGGAATATAAAAACAGATTTCTGAACATCATCATTTTTTATTCGGAATGTTCCGTAAGCACAATGTCCTTTGGATTTTATTCCATCTGTGATTCCTGACTATCTGGAAATGTTTCCCTCTCCATCTATCCTCGTCTAGATCTGTGGCGGTTTGTCCATTTCCTGTAACAAACTATTAAGATTACGGCACTGTCTGTGTTTGCCACACAATTGGTGGGTTCCCATTTACTGCACTACACTCAGTGGCTTTAGAAACTAACAGCTCTCACAGTGACTCATTCTGTGGCCTCTTAGCAAATTACAAGCAACACCTTTAATAACCAAGTTTAAGCCAGAATGTACTGTATCAACTATTTAGAACCTAAACCTACAGAACCAAGTTTTACATCATCAACTGTTTAAGTAATATGATTAACAGTTAAGTGCGTGAGATACTTGACTTGTCTATAGAAGTCTAAGCATATGGAGACTAAAGGTTATTGAATGAAGTTCCAGATTACATACATGGGTCAAACAACCCACATAACTCTGCTCTGGCTCAGAAAAAGTATCAAGTATATTTGAAATGTCTGTAACAGCTCCCCCTTGGCCTCAGTCCAGATGGTCACTAGTTCAATCCCCTCATGTCAAAAAACGACTTTTCATGCTCACGGGCAAATAAATGCTTGTTTTATAGACGATCAGGGAGTTATTATTTGTGTCTTATACAACACTCACGATTTCACAGCTCTAACATCAGCCACCACGGCAAAGAAAGGACTCTCCAGCCCTTGAGAATGTGAGGAGGGTGTTCTTCTATAATCAAAGCAGGAAAAAACAACCAAGATGAAAGGGAAAAGGGGCTGAAATCCCTCCGCCTGCCTGACGACTCCGCCAGGCTTCTTTCTTTTCTTTTCCCTTTTTTTTGTTGCCTGAAAAGTCTCAAAAATCGTCACGCCGTGATTTTTGCCTCCTATTAAAGTAGAAAGTAAGGCTTCTCTACATCCCGCCGCAGAGTGTGGAGTGCTAACAAGACCAGGTGCCGGGAGATGATCAATGGACGCCACATTATCAGACGTCACAGAGCGCCTAATTGAAACGGCCCTCTTTGAGGACCCCCACCATCCCGCCGCGTTGGCAGTTTTGCACCCGCTGTGACCCCCAACAATCCTTCTTTCCATGCCAGAGAGAAGCGCTGCGTCTTGGGGGGAAGAGGTGCAGCAACCTTGGCATCTAATTTAAGAGATATGCGTCATAGACCCTTGTGATACAGCAGGGAGTTGAAACCTTCACAGAGGAGCAGACAAGATTGTAAGCCGCCACTTTTGTTCAGTTCATCTTCCTACAGTCAATCTCACTGTAGGAGTGATGTTCTCGCAGAGCAGACAACTACTGAACAATCAGTGACTGAGTGTTTTTCAATCCAGCAGTGCCTTCTAATTTAGAACTAACAGCAGTGCATCATATGCCTTATAGTGTAGAACTAACAGCAGTGCATCATATGCCTTCTAGTGTAGAACTAACAACGTGGTAAACCATAAGCGAACGCAACATTGGAGATTTTCTGAGAAATGTGTATATTTCTGTCTCTTGTTTTTCCCAATGATGGCCTGATTAGCCACCACTTGGCATCTACAGTGCCATCGGAAAGTATTCAGACCTCTTGACTTTTTCCACATTTTGTTACGTTACAGCTTTACTCTAAAAGTAATTAAATTGTTTTTTTCCTCATCAATCTACACACAATACCCCATAATGACAAAGCAAAAACTGTTTTTTACACATCTTTGCAAAAAACAACATCAAAAGAAAAACAGAAATATCGCTTTTACATACGTATTCAGACCCTTTACTCAGTACTTTGTTGAAGCACCTTTGGCAGTGATTACAGCATTGAGTCTTCTTGGGTATGACGCTACAAGCTTGGCACACCTGTATTTGGGGAGTTTCGCCCATTCTTCTCTGCAGATCTTCTCAAGCTCTGTCAGGTTGGATGGGGAGCGTTAATGCACAGCTATTTTCAGGTTTCTCCAGAGATGTGCGATTGGGTTAAAGTCCGGGCCCTGGCTGGGCCACTCAAGGACATTCAGAGACTTGTCCCAAAGCCACTGTCTTGGCTGTGTGCTTAGGGTCAATGTCCTGTTGGAAGGTGAAGCTCGCCGCAGTCTGAGGTCCTGAGCGCTCTGGAGCAGGGTTTCATCAAGGATCTCTCTATACTTTGCTCCGTTCATCTTTTCCTCGATCCTGACTAGTCTCCCAGTCCCTGCCTCTGAAAAACATCCCCACAGCATGATGCTGCCAGCAACATGCTATATCATAGGGATGGTGCCAGGTTTCCTCCAGACGTGACGCTTGGCATTCAGGCCAAAGAGTTCAATCTTGGTTTCATCTGACCAAAGAATATTGTTTCTCATGGTCTGGCAAACTCCATGTGGGCTTTCATGTGCATTTTACTGAGGAGTGGCTTCCATCTGGCCACTCTACCATAAAACCCTGATTGGTGGAGTGCTGCAGAGATGGTTTTCCTTCTGCTAGGTTCTCCCATCTCCACAGAGGAACTCTGGAGCTCTGTCAGAGTGACCATCGGGTTCTTGGTCACCTCCCTGGCCAAGGCCCTTCTCCCACGACTGCTCAGTTTGGCGGGGTGGCCAGCTCTCGTCTTTGTGGTTCCAAACTTCTTCCATTTAAAAATGATGGAGGCCACTGTGTTCTTGGGGACCTTGAATGCTGCAGAAATGTTTTGGTACTCTTCCCCAGATCTATGCCTAGACACAATACTGTCTCGGAGCTCTACGGACAATTCCTTCGACCTCATGGCTTGGTTTTTGCTCTGACATGCACCGTCAACTGTGTGACCTTATATAGACAGGTGTGTGCCTCCCCAAATCATGTCCAATCAATTGAATATACCAAAGGTGGACTCCAATCAAGTTGTAGAAACGTCTCAAGGATGATCAATGGAAACAGGATGCACCTGAGCTCAATTTCGAGTCTCATAGCAAAGCGTCTGAATACTTATGTAAATAAGGCATTTCTGTAAATGTGAAAAAAATCCTAAAAACCTGTTTTTCCTTTGTCATTATGGGGTATTGTGTGTAGATTGTTGAGGATTTTTTTTATTTAATCCATTTTAGAATAAGGCTGTAACGTAACAAAATGTGGAAAAAGTCAAGGGGTTTGAATACTTTCAAAAGGTACTTAGCACATAATGACCATGTATTGTGTCACAATCACTTGACCTCCCCTACATCAAAAACAGTATCCCCAATACCAAGAAAACATCAACATTTCAAACATATACAGTACCAGTCAAAAGTTTGGACACACCTACTCAAGTCCATATTATGGCAAGAACAGCTCACTTAATCAAAGAGAAGTGACAGTCCAACATTACTTTAAGAAATGAAGGTCAGACAATCCGGAACATTTCAAGAACTTTGAAAGATTCTTCAAGTGCATTCGCAAAAACCATCAAGCGCTATGATGAAACAGGCTCTCATGAGGACCGCCACAGGAAAGGAAGATCCAGAGTTACCTCTGCTGCAGAGGATAAGTCCTTTATTAGTGGTTTCTTTGCAGCAATTCGGCCATGAAGGCCTGATTCACGTAGCCCAAATAAAAGGAAGTGTGATGGTGTGGGGGTGCTTTGCTGGTGACACTGTCTGTGATTTATTTAGAATTCAAGGCACACTTAACCAGCATGGCTACCACAGCATCCTGCGCCGATACACCATCCCATCTGGTTTGCACTTAGTGGGACTATCATTTGTTTTTCAACAGGACAATTACCCAAAACACACCTCCAGGCTGTGTAAGGGCTATTTGACCAAGGAGGAGAGTGATGGGGTGCTGCATCAGATGACCTGGCCTCCACAATCCACCGACCTCAACCCAATTGAGATGGTTTGGGATGAGTCGGACAACAGAGTGAAGGTAAAGCATCCAACAAGTGCTCAGCATATGTGGGAACTCCTTCAAGACTGTTGGAAATTCATTTCTCATGAAGCTGGTTGAGAGAATGCCAAGAGTGTGCAAAGCTGTGGCTGTAATCTGGTTCAGGTTATTAATCAACCTACCAGGGTGTTTACAAACACTACAGGAACAAGATCATCTACATGTATCGATCACATTTTTACTAAAACTGTAGAACTTTGTTCTAAAGCTGTATCCGTACCCATTGGATGCAGTGATCACAATATAGTGGCTATATCCAGGAAAGCCAAAGTTCCAACAGCTGGGCCTAAAATAGTGTATAAGAGATCATACAAAAGATTTTGCTGTGACTCATATGTGGATGATGTAAAAAATATTTGTTGGTCTGATGTGATTAATATGGAGCATCCAGACGCTGCACTTGATGAATTTATGAAATTGCTTTTTCCAATTATTGATAAACATGCACCTGTTAGAACTGTTAAGGCTCCACAGATTGATGAGGAATTGAAAAACTGTATGGTTAAAAGAGATGGGGCAAAAGGAGTGGCTAATAAGTCTGGCTGCACATCTGACTCGTTGACTTACTGTAAATTCAGAAATGTTGTGACTAAACTCAACAAAAAGAAGAAGAAACTGTATTATGAAGCCAAGATCAATGATATAAAGAATGATGGAAAATAAACTTTGCCGTACTTTAAATGAAATTATGGGCAGAAAGACACATTTAACTCCATCTTTCATTGAATCAGATGGCGTATTCATCACAAAACCATTTGATGTTGCCAATTATTTTAATGATTACTTAATTGGCAAAGTGGGCAAACAGGCAGGAAATGCCAACAATGCACAGTGAGCCATCGTATTCATGCATAAAAAAACAAATAATGTAAAGTTAGTGTGGGAGAGGTGGAGAAATTACTGTTATCGATCAATAATGACAAACCTCCTGGCATTGACAACTTAGATGGAAAGCTACTGAGGAAGGTAGCTGACTCTATAGTCACTCCTATCTGTCATATGTTTAATCTGAGCCTAGAGGAAAGTCTTTGTCCTCAGGCCTGGAGGGAAGCCAAAGTAATTCCGCTACCCAAGAATGGTAAAGCGGCCTTTACTAGTTCTAACAGCATACCTATAAGCTTGCTGCCAGCTCTTAGCAAACTGTTGGAAAAAATGGTGTTTGACCAAATACAACGCTTTTTCTCTGTAAACAAATTAACAACAGACTTTCGGCATGCTTATAGGGAAGGGCACTCAACATGCACTGCATTGACACAAATGACTGATGATTGGTTGAAATAAATTGACAATAAGAAAATTGTGGGAGCTGTACTGTTAGATTTCAGTGCAGCCTTTGATATTATTGACCATAACCTGATGTTGAAAAAACGTATGTGTTATGGCTTTTCAACCTCTGCCACATCGTGGATTCAGAGCTATCTATCTAATAGAACTCAATAGTTTTATTTAATGGAAGCTTCTCTAATGTCAAACATGTAAAGTGTGGTGTACCACAGGGCAGCTCTCTAGGCCCTCTACTCTTTTCTATTTTTTACCAATGACCTGCCGCTGGCATTAAACAAAGCATGTGTGTCCATGTATGCTGATGATTCAACAATATACGCATCAGCAACCACAGCTAATGAAGTCACTGAAACCTTTAACAAAGAGTTGCAGTCTGCTTTGGAATGGGTGGTCACTAATAAACTGGTCCTGAACATCTCTAAAACTAAGAGCATTGTATTTGGTACAAATCATTCCCTAAGTTCTAGACCTCAGCTGAATCTGGTAATGAATGGTGTGGCTGTTGAACAAGTTGAGGAGACTAAATTACTTGGCGTTACCTTAGATTGTAAACTATCATGGTCAAAACATATAGATTCAGTGGTTGTAAAGATGGGGAGAGGTCTGTCCGTAATAAAGAGATGATCTGCTTTTTTGACACCACACTCCAAAAAGCAAGTTCCGCAGGCTCTAGTTTAGTCTAATCTTGATTATTGTCCAGTTGTGTGGTCCAGTGAAAGAAGAAGACCTAGTTAAACTACAGCTGGCCCAGAACAGAGCAGCACCTCTTGCTCTTCATTGTAATCAGATGGCTGATATAAATAATATGCATGCCAGTCTCTCTTGGCTAAGAGTTGAGGAGAGACCGACTGCATCACTTCTTCTTTTTATAAGAAACATTAATGTGTTGAAAATCCCAAATTGTTTGCATAGTGAATTTACACACAGCTCTGACACACACACTTATCCCACCAGACATGCCACCAGGGGTCTTTTCACAGTCCCCAAATCCAGAACAAATTCAAGAAAGCGTACAGTATTATATAGAGCCATTATTGCATGGAACTCCGTTCCATCTCATATTGCTCAAATACACCTCATGGTACAACGCCTCTCCCCTATTTGACCTAGATAGTTTATGTGTATGTATTGATATGTGGGCTACATGTGACTTTAAAAAAAATGTATGTAGTTCTGTCCTTGAGCTGTTCTTGTTTATCAATGTTCTGTATTATGTCATGTTTCATGTTTTTTGTGGACCCCAGGAAGAGTAGCTATTGCTTTTGCAACAGCTAATGGGGATCCTAATAAAATACCAAAATATGAAATATATTTAGATTTGTTTAACACTTTTTTGTTTACTACATATTCCATATGTGTTATTTCATAGTTTTCATGTCTTCGCTATTATTCTACAATATAGAAAATTGTAAAAATAAAGAAAAACCCTTGATTGAGTAGGTGTGTCCAAACTTTTGACTGGTACTGTTTTACTCTGTTTTTCAAACCCTAAAAACTCAGGCTTGTTTCACAGACACAGATTAAGTCTAGTCTTGAAATAAGAAGCATGTTCAAGGAGATTATCCAATTAATGTTCTCAGAGAGTACCACCACCACCAGTTAGTTGAAATATGACAGATGGACTATCCAAATAAAGTGTTGTTACTACTACTACTACTACTACTACTACTACTACTACTAGTACTGCTACTACTTCTACTACTTCTACTACTACTACTACTACTGCTGCTGCTACTACTACTACTACTACTACTACTACTACTACTACTACTACTACTACTACTACTACTACTACTACTACTACTACTACTACTACCACTACTACTACTACTACTACTACTACTGCTACTGCTACTACTACTACTACCACTACCACCACCACAGAGTCCCCTAAGGGACAATGCAGTGTAGACTCAACATCCCAGATGGCACAGTCAGCCGACGGTGGCAACCCCTGTGTTATGGAGTCATGGCTGGCATGCTGCAGAGGAAGCATATGTGTGGCGAATGAATAAAACCTCCTAATCTTCCAATCCAATCTGCAGAAAATCAAGATCGGATCGACCGAACCAAAGCTTTGTTTTCTCTGACTCCCCCAGCGCTCCTCAGGAGAGAAGCTGTTAGAGATGAGGAGAGAGAAGAGGGAGGGAAACAGAGAGCGTCATTCCACCTCAAAAACCACAATAAAGAGAATTTCGACACCCACCATCTCAGATTGTTCCGAAATCGTTGCTGTAGTTAAAAACAGATAAGATTAGCATTCCTGCAACATTATTTTGTTGAAATATAATTGGATCTCTGATAAATTAAGCTAATTGATTGCATCCAAATTGGCTATTTTAATTTATAGGATTCATATAATATTCAATCAATGTAGTAGCTAACATCTGATTTGGACCGTAATTCTTACCAACAACGAGTAAGACACAAGGAATCCAATAAAATGATCAATAGCCACCCACAGACCCCCCACTCCAATCCCACCCCAACAACCAGTATACATTATCAGTCCTCTATTTTTGACAAGTAGTATGGAGCTGCTGCTGCTTGGAGTATTGCTTCTTCATGCTTTGTTATGTATTCCCTGGGAATCTGGTGATGTTTTTTTTCTTCTGTTCAGAGTCATTGAAGTTGCTTGCATTATTTACCATCAATTAGCGTGAAACTCCCAAATTTTGCCCACTAGATGTCACTGGTCCTGCTACTGCTACCACACCCTGTTATCTGTTTTGCTGGTCTCTTATTAAATGGATCACAACATTTTCCTCGCAACTTTGCGTAGAAAACCAATATCTGAAATGACATGAAATGACCCTAGAAAAGCGAGTGCGGCAGAGAGGGTAGAGAGAGAGAGAGAGCGCGTGCGCGAGAGAGAGAGAGAGAGAGAGAGAGAGAGAGAGAGAGAGAGAGAGAGAGAGAGAGAGAGAGAGAGCGAGAGAGAGAGAGAGAAAGAGAGAGAGAGAGAGAGAAAGAAGGGGATGGAGGAACCATGCTGAGGGGCTGTCAGAGGATGTTTGTGGAGATGAAGTTATGACCAGAGAGGGAGGTCTGACAGTGAAGGAAGGAGGGAGGGAGATCTAAACAGTGAGAGAGAGAGGGAGAGAGCGAGACAAAACAAGAGAATCCTCCTATGATAACAGCTCCATTGTACTTTTGCTGTGAGTACAAAATAAGGGGAAGATGCAGATTCAAAGTTGAGAAACAATGTAACAGCTTACCTCTAGGAGTCAACACCAGGGGAAATAAGAGAAATGAGAGACAAATTCAAGCACTTACTTTGGATGTGAACAGTCCATTTGAGATGCAATCTTGGACCTACTGTTCAAGTTCTGAAAATGCAGTGGTATGAATGGCTGTAATGCTGCCAATAACTTAACCAACTTTCCCTTCACTGAACTGGAGAGATATACAGTACTGATAAATCTAGTCGGAGTCTAGAGGCCAGCGACTAGCAACAACCTCACACTGTTGCCGTTGTGCAATCACTTTTGTAATTGCTTCACTCCTAGTGGCTACTCCTGTTTCATGGCTCAAGGCTTCAAATCCACAGCAGTTATCAGAAGAAGCTGTGAGTGGCACCAAATTACCTGCTGTTTCAGTCTCCTCCATTTTCCCAAATCTGACTTCCATGAAAAGTGACAGAATTTGCGCTCGTGTGCAGGCTAGGTAGGATAGGCAACCCCGGGCGGCTGCAAATCCTTATTTCTTTGCCACCCAAGTGATCCACAACAGCAGACGCTGACTCAATTTCACACCCTGAACCCTTAGAGATACTCACAGGTACACTGTATACACAGAAACGGGCAGCAGAGGCTGTGCCCATGAACTCCAGCACAACATGCCAATAATGATACACTCTCTACACGTTTTCATGGCGCTGTGCTAATATAGTGTGACTTGTGACATTCACAGCAACAACTTCAGTGTGTTATAAAATGTGGTCATTGTTTTCCCCTGAGGGTGTTGGAGGGAATAGCAGCCGTTTTTATGCGCTCCGTTCTGACCAATTGTGCTACTTGTGTATTGTTTTTTAGCTTTCTTTTAACATAATGTTTCCGCCATTGTTTCCTATGACCGGAAAGAGCTTCTGGATACCAGAATAGCTAACACTAACCTCGATTTGGATGAGGACTTCTACTTCAATGAGTCGGAGGGGAAAGACATATTGATTATCCCAGACCAGACCCAAATCCCTGATACTAGAAGAAGGAGGAGACGGTGCTATAGAGGCCAGCGTGCGGGTTACCTGACGAGACTGTGTCGGACAGTGAATAAACCGCCTCTGCCCTCCATTCTATTGGCAAACGTGCAATTACTGGAGAATAAACTGGACGAGCTCCGTTCAAGACTATCATATCAACGTGATCTGAACTGTAATATCCTATGTTTTTCAGAGTTGTTGCTGAACAAGGACATGGGAAATATAAATCTAGCTTGCTTTTCTATACATTGGCAGGACAGAACGGCAGTGTCGGGGAAGCTCAGGGGAGGGGGTGTGTGTCTCTTTGTTAACAACAGCTGGTGCGTGATTTCTAATATTAAGGAAGTCTTGAGGTTCTGCTCGCCTGAGTTAGTATACCTCATAATAAGTTGTAGACCATACTATTTACCAAGAGAGTTTTCATCTATATTTTTCGTAGATGTCTATTTACCACCACAAACTGATGCTGGCACTAAGACTGCAATCAACGAGCTGTATAAGGCCATAAGCAAACAAGAAAATGCTCACCAAGAGGCAGCGCTCCTAGTGGCCATAGATTTTAATGCAGGGAAACTGAAATCTGTTTTTATTTTTATTTTATTTCACCTTTATTTAACCAGGTAAGCCAGTTGAGAACAGGTTCTCATTTACAACTGCGACCTGGCCAAGATAAAGCAAAGTAGTGCAATAAAAACAACACAGAGTTACATATGGGGTAAAAAAAAACATAAAGTCAGAAATACAACAGAAAATATATATACAGTGTGTGCAAATGTAGCAAGTTATGGAGGTAAGGCAATAAATAGGCTATAGTGCAGAATAATTACAATAGTATTAACACTGGAATGCTAGATGTGCAAGAGATTATGTGCAAATAGAGATACTGGGTTGCAAAAGAGCAAAATAAATAACAATATAGGGATGAGGTAGTTGGGTGGGCTAATTTCGGATGGGCTGTGTACAGGTGCAGTGATCGGTAAGGTGCTCTGACAACTGATGCTTAAAGTTATTGAGGGAGATAAGAGTCTCCAGCTTCAGAGATTTTTGCAATTCGTTCCAGTCATTGGCAGCAGAGAACTGGAAGGAATGGCGGCCAAAGGAGGTGTTGGCTTTGGGAATGACCAGTGAGATATACCTGCTGGAGCGCAGACTACGGGTGGGTGCTGCTATGGTGACCAATGAGCTAAGATAAGGCGGGGATTTGCCTAGCAGTGATTTATAG
The DNA here is from genome assembly GCF_964263955.1 of Coregonus lavaretus. Classification (NCBI taxonomy): domain Eukaryota; kingdom Metazoa; phylum Chordata; class Actinopteri; order Salmoniformes; family Salmonidae; genus Coregonus; species Coregonus lavaretus. The sequence continues at coordinate 61,825,465 of NC_139994.1, forward strand.
ATGGCCTGGAGCCAGTGGGTTTGACGACGAACATGTAGTGAGGACCAGCCAACAAGAGCGTACAGGTCACAGTGGTGGGTAGTGTATGGGGCTTTGGAGACAAAACGGATGGCACTGTGATAGACTACATCCAATTTGCTGAGTAGAGTGTTGGAGGCTATTTTGTAAATGACATCGCCGAAGTCAAGGATCGGTAGGATAGTCAGTTTTACGAGGGCATGTTTGGCAGCATGAGTGAAGGAGGCTTTATTGCGAAATAGGAAGCCTATTCTAGATTTAACTTTGGATTGGAGATTCTTTATGTGAGTCTGGAAGTTGAGTTTACAGTCTAACCAGACACCTAGGTATTTGTAGTTGTCCACATACTCTAGGTCAGACCCGTCGAGAGTGGTGATTCTAGTCGGGTGGGCGGGTGCCAGCAGCGTTCGATTGAAAAGCATGCATTTAGTTTTACTAGTGTTTAAGAGCAGTTGGAGGCTACTGAAGGATTGTTGTATGGCATTGAAGCTCGTTTGGAGGTTTGTTAACACAGTGTCCAATGAAGGGCCAGATGTATACAAAATGGTGTCGTCTGCGTAGAGGTGAATCTGAGAGTCACCAGCAGCAAGAGCGACATCATTGATATACACGGAGAAAAGTGTCGGCCCAATAATTGAACCCTGTGGCACCCCCATAGAGACTGCCATAGGTCCAGACAACAGGCCCTCCGATTTGACACACTGAACTCTATCTGAGAAGTAGTTGGTGAACCAGGCGAGGCAGTCATTTGAGAAACCAAGGCTATTTAGTCTGCCAATAAGAATGCGGTGGTTGACAGAGTCGAAAGCCTTGGCCAGGTCAATGAAGACGGCTGCACAGTACTGTCTATTATCAATCGCGGTTATAATATCGTTTAGGACCTTGAGCGTGGCTGAAGTGCACCCGTGACCAGCTCGGAAACCGGATTGCATAGCGGAGAAGGTACGGTGGTATTCGAAATGGTCGATGATCTGTTTGTTAACTTGGCTTTCGAATACTTTCGAAAGGCAGGGCAGGATGGATATAGGTCTGTAGCAGTTTGGATCTAGAGTGTCACCCCCTTTGAAGAGGGGGATGACCGCGGCAGCTTTCCAATCTCTGGGGATCTCAGACGTTATGAAAGAGAGGTTAAACAGACTAGTAATAGGGGTAGCGACAATTTCAGCGGCTAGTTTTAGAAAGAAAGGGTCCAGATTGTCTAGCCCAGCTGATTTGTAGGGGTCCAGATTTTGCAGCGCTTTCAAAACATCAGCTGTCTGAATTTGTGTGAAGGAGAAGCGGGGGGGGGGGGGGGGGCATGGGCAAGTTGCAGCAGAGGGTGCAGAGTTGGTGGCCGGGTTAGTGGTAGCCAGATGGAAAGCATGGCCAGCTGTAGCAAAATGCTTGTTGAAATTCTCGATTATTGTAGATTTATCGGTGGTGATAGTGTTTCCTAGCCTCAGTGCAGTGGGCAGCTGGGAGGAAGTGCTCTTATTCTCCATGGACTTTACAGTGTCCCAAAACTTTTTGGAGTTAGTGCTACAGGATGCAAATTTCTGTTTGAAAAAGTTAGCCTTTGCTTTCCTGACTGCTTGTGTATATTGGTTCCTAACTTCCCTGAAAAGTTGCATATCGCGGGGGCTATTTGATGCTAATGCTGTACGCCACAGGATGTTTTTGTGCTGGTCAAGGGCAGTCAAGTCTGAGGAGAACCAGGGGCTATATCGGTTCTTAGTTCTGTATTTTTTGAATGGGGCATGTTTATTTAAGATTGAGAGGAAATTACTTTTAAGGAACAACCAGGCATCCTCTACTGACGGAATGAGATCTATATCCATCCAGGATACCTGGGCCAGGTCAATTAGGAAGGCCTCCTCGCTAAAGTGTTTTAGGGAGCGTTTGACAGTGATGAGGGGTGGTCGTTTGACCGCGGACCCGTTACGGACGCAGGCAATAAGGCAGTGATCGCTGAGATCCTGGTTGAAGACAGCTGAGGTGTATTTAGAGGGTATGTTAGTCAGGATGATATCTATGAGGGTACCCATGTTTACGGATTTAGGGTTGTACCTGGTAGGTTCGTTGATAATTTGCGTGAGGTTGAGGGCATCTAGCTTGGATTGTAGGATGGCTGGGGTATTAAGCATATCCCAATTTAGGTCACCAAGCAGTACAAACTCTGAGGATAAATGGGGGGCAATCAATTCACATATGGTGTCCAGGGCACAGCTGGGGGCTGAGGGGGGTCTGTAGCAAGCGGCAACAGTGAGAGACATATTTCTGGAAAGGTGGATTTTTAGAAGTAGAAGCTCAAACTGTTTGGGCACAGACCTGGATAGTATGATAGAGCTCTGCAGGCTATCTCTACAGTAGATTGCAACTCCACCCCCTTTGGCAGTTCTATCTAGACGGAAAATGTTATAGTTAGGGATGGAAATTTCAGAATTTTTGGTGGCCTTCCTGAGCCAGGATTCAGACACTGCTAGAACATCAGGGTTGGCAGAGTGTGCTAACGCAGTGAATAACTCAAACTTAGGAAGTAGACTTCTGATATTTACAGTGGGGAAAAAAAGTATTTAGTCAGCCACCAATTGTGCAAGTTCTCCCACTTAAAAAGATGAGAGAGGCCTGTAATTTTCATCATAGGTACACGTCAACTATGACAGACAAATTGAGAAAAAAAAATCCAGAAAATCCCATTGTAGGATTTTTAATGAATTTATTTGCAAATTATGGTGGAAAATAAGTATTTGGTCACCTACAAACAAGCAAGATTACTGGCTCTCACAGACCTGTAACTTCTTCTTTAAGAGGCTCCTCTGTCCTCCACTCGTTACCTGTATTAATGGCATCTGTTTGAACTTGTTATCAGTATAAAAGACACCTGTCCACAACCTCAAACAGTCACACTCCAAACTCCACAATGGCCAAGACCAAAGAGCTGTCAAAGGACACCAAAAACAAAATTGTAGACCTGCACCAGGCTGGGAAGACTGAATCTGCAATAGGTAAGCAGCTTGGTTTGAAGAAATCAACTGTGGGAGCAATTATTAGGAAATGGAAGACATACAAGACCACTGATAATCTCCCTCGATCTGGGGCTCCACGCAAGATCTCACCCCGTGGGGTCAAAATGATCACAAGAACGGTGAGCAAAAATCCCAGAACCACACGGGGGGACCTAGTGAATGACCTGCAGAGAGCTGGGACCAAAGTAACAAAGCCTACCATCAGTAACACACTACGCCGCCAGGGACTCAAATCCTGCAGTGCGAGACGTGTCCCCCTGCTTAAGCCAGTACATGTCCAGGCCCGTCTGAAGTGCATTTGGATGATCCAGAAGAGGATTGGGAGAATGTCATATGGTCAGATGAAACCAAAATATAACTTTTTGGTAAAAACTCAACTCGTCATGTTTGGAGGACAAAGAATGCTGAGTTGCATCCAAAGAACACCATACCTACTGTGAAGCATGGGGTTGGAAACATCATGCTTTGGGGCTGTTTTTCTGCAAAGGGACCAGGACGACTGATCTGTGTAAAGGAAAGAATGAATGGGGCCATGTATCGTGAGATTTTGAGTGAAACCCTCCTTCCATCAGCAAGGGCATTGAAGATGAAACGTGGCTGGGTCTTTCAGCATGACAATGATCCCAAACACACCGCCCGGGCAACGAAGGAGTGGCTTCGTAAGAAGCATTTCAAGGTCCTGGAGTGGCCTAGCCAGTCTCCAGATCTCAACCCCATAGAAAATCTTTGGAGGGAGTTGAAAGTCTGTGTTGCCCAGCGACAGCCCCAAAACATCACTGCTCTAGAGGAGATCTGCATGGAGGAATGGGCCAAAATACCAGCAACAGTGTGTGAAAACCTTGTGAAGACTTACAGAAAACATTTGACCTGTGTCATTGCCAACAAAGGGTATATAACAAAGTATTGAGAAACTTTTGTTATTGACCAAATACTTATTTTCCACCATCATATGCCAATAAATTCATAAAAAATCCTACAATGTGATTTTCTGGATATTTTTTTCTCATTTTGTCTGTCATAGTTGACGTGTACCTATGATGAAAATTACAGGCCTCTCTCATCTTTTTATGTGGGAGAACTTGCACAATTGGTGGCTGACTAAATACTTTTTTTCCCCACTGTATGTGCAAGAAACCAAGACTTTTGCGATTACAGAAGTCATCAAATGATAGCGCCTGGGGAGTAGGAGTGATACTGAGGGCTGCAGGGCCTGGGTTAGCCTCTACATCACCAGAGGAACAGAGGAGGACTAGAATAAGGATACGGCTAAAGGCTTTAAGAACTGGTCTTCTAGTGCGTTGGGTACATAGAATAAAGGGGGCAGATTTCCGGGTGTTATAGAAAAGATTCAGGGCATTATGTACAGACAAGGATATGGAAGGATATGAGTAAAGTGGAGGTAACCCTAAGCGTTGGGTAACTATGAAAGAGATAGCATCGCTAGAGTCATCAATTGAGTCGGTCTCCGCGTGTATAGGGGGAGGTGCGAAGGAGCTAACTAAGGCAGGTTTAGCTAGGCTGGGGGGTCTACAGTGATATAGTACAATTAGAAATAACCGAAACAACAATAAACTAACCATGTTTGGGCTGAGGCTAAACATAAACAGGATGTAGTACCGTAAAAAGGAACAGTCCAGCAGATATCAGCTGTATAGCTGAGTTATCATAAGGTCCGGTGGTGAAGCAATAGTAAGAGGCTATGGCTAGCGTGTGCTAGCGGGCCAGGGCTAGCAGATGGATGGAATCTTCGTGGTTAACGTCGTAACCACATCAGACGATTTCGTCGGCAGACCAGTCGTGTAGGATCGGCGGGGCTCCGTGTCAATACTAGGTGGTCCCGTCCGGTTGACAGAGAGGTAGATAGCCGGGAGATGGGCCTAGCTCAGGATAATTAGCCAGACCACAGTGTCCGTTTTGTTGTAGCTAGCTGGTAGCGACGAATCCGGAGTTAAAGGTCCAGTGATTCAGTGATTCCAGCGGAAAAACTGATATGTTCTGGGTCGATAACGCGCTGTGCAGACTGGCAGAATATCCGGTGATCAATGTCCAGTGATTAAAATTAATAACGCAGAAAAAAATCCAATGTTCTGGGTGAAACACCGCTAGCTAAGGCTAATAGCAAGTAGCTAGTTAGCTGGCTAGCTGGCTAGCTAGTTTCACTGGAGATTCTAGATAAAAGGTAAGTCAATAATAGAATCCGTTCCACATTGAGTGAGGCGGGTTGCAGGAAAGTATATTTTGTAGAAGGATGAAAAGTCTGATAGGGAAATAGGTACGAAAAATACAAAATAAACAAGGTATTTACAGTCTATTTACAGACACACGACAATAACAGGACTGCACTACTTCGCCATCTTGGATTGAAATTTTGCTAGAGTCATCAATCTGTTTGACCTCATTTCTACCAGCATGTCACCTGTGCAACTACAGGTCACCTTTACTTCACACACAGAGACGCATACAAAACTCTCCCTCGCCCTCCATTTGGCAAATCTGACCATAACTCTATCCTCATGATTCCTGCTTACAAGCAAAAACTCAAACAGGAAGTACCAGTGACTCTCTCAATACGGAAGTATTTCCGATGAAGCGGATCCTAAGCTACAGGACTGTTTCGCTAGCACAGACTGAAAAATGTTTTGGGATTCATCCGATGGCATTGATTATAATCTACTACTAGAAAGACGACCATTTACATATGGAGTAAAAATTGATTATTTACACTTGGAGATCTATTTGACTCTCAAGGACAATGTGCTTTTTCAGATGTACAACATACGTTTAATTTACTAATTTTGTAAACATACATTTACTGTCTGGATGTATGTAAAATCTAAAACCAAAGGAATTGTATCTGTTATTTACGTTGATAGTACAACTGAACCCTTGAAGATTTGTAAACCATTGAATAATGAGTTTCCAGCACTAGAGGGAGACATTGAGTGGGAAACTGTGTGGAGGAACATAAGTCGAGCATCTCGGAACCCTAATCAACAAACAATTCATTTCAACTTCATTCATAGAACTTATGCTACTCCACACAAAATATATTACATGTCTTTAGCACCCTCCCCTTTAGGTACTTTCTGTTCACAGAAGGTCATCGGCTCATTTATGCATGTAATATGGAATTGTCCTCAGGTTTATTGTTTTGGGAAAAATACCACTATATCCCTGTCCAAAATACTTGGAGTCGATGTACCTTGCTCTCCTGTTCTGTTGCTGTTGAATGACAGCGCATCAGTATCAATGTCATTAGATCACAAAAGGTGTCTAGCAGACATAACCGCTGCAAAAAAATGCTTGCCATAAGATGGAAGCTCCCACATACACTGGCATATGTTATTGATAAGCATGCAATGATTATCATGTGATATGGATGTGCACTGACATGGTATTTGCCAATTGCTATTTATTCTGCCGATTAATTTAATATATATAAAAAAAGAAAAAAAAGAAATGTACCACCACAGTCACCGGCTTCACTAATAAGTACATCGACAACGTCGTCCCCACAGTGACCATACGTACAGTTGAAGTCGGAAGTTTACATACACCTTAGCAAATACATTTAAACTCAGTTTTTCACAATTCCTAACATTTAATACTAGTAAAAATTCCCTGTCTTAGGTCAGTTAGGATCACCACTTTCTTTTAAGAATGTGAAATGTCAGAATAATAGTAGAGAGAATGATTTATTTCAGCTTTTATTTCTTTCATCACATTCCCAGTGGGTCAGAAGTTCAATTAGTATTTGGTAGCATTGCCTTTAAATTGTTTAACTTGGGTCAAACGTTTCGGGTAGCCTTCCACAAGCTTCCCACAATAAGTTGGGTGAATTTTGGCCCATTCCTCGAGACAGAGCTGGTGTAACTGAGTCAGGTTTGTAGGCCTCCTTGCTCGCACATGCTTTTTCAGTTCTGCCCACACATTTTCTATAGGATTGAGGTCAGGGCTTTGTGATGGCAACTCCAATACCTTGACTTTGTTGTCCTTAAGCCATTTTGCCACAACTTTGGAAGTATGCTTAGGGTCATTGTCCATTTGGAAGACCCATTTGCGACCAAGCTTTAACTTACTGACTGATGTCTTGAGATGTTGCTTCAATATATACACATAATTTTCCTTCCTCATGATGCCATCTATTTTGTGAAGTGCACCAGTCCCTCCTGCACAAAAGCATGATGCTGCCACCCCATGCTTCACGGTTGGAATGGTGTTCTTCGAGTTGCAAGCATCCCCCTTTTTCCTCCAACATAACAATGGTCATTATGGCCAAACAGTTCTATTTTTGTTTCATGAGACCAGAGGACATTTCTACAAAAAGTACGATCTTTGTCCCCATGTGCAGTTGCAAACCGTAGGCTTTTTTATTGCGGTTTTGGAGCAGTGGCTTCTTCCTTGCTGAGCGGCCTTTCAGGTTATGTCGATATAGGACACGTTTTACTGTGGATATAGATACATTTGTACCTTTTTCCTCCAGCGTCTTCACAAGGTCCTTTGCTGTTGTTCTGGGATTGATTTGCACTTTTCGCACCAAAGTACATTAATCTCTAAGAGACAGAAGCGTCTCCTTCCTGAGCGGTATGACGACTGCGTGGTCCCATGGTGTTTATACTTGCGTACTATTGTTTGTACAGATGAATGTGGTACCTTCAGGCGTTTGGAAATTGCTCCCAATGATGAACCAGACTTGTGGAGGTCTATAAAACATTTTCTGAAGTCTTGGCTGATTTCTTTTGATTTTCCCATGATGTCAAGCAAAGAGGCACTGAGTTTGAAGGTAGGCCTTGAAATACATCCACAGGTACACCTCCAATTGACTCAAATGATGTCAATTAGCCTATCAGAAACGTATAAAGCCATGCCATAATTTACTGGAATTTTCCAAGTTGTTTAAAGGCACAGTCAACTTAGTGTATGTAAACTTCTGACCCACTGGGATTGTGATAAAGTGAATTATAAGTGAAATAATCTGTCATCCACAAAGTAGATGTCCTAACCAACTTGAAAAAACGATAGTTTGTTAACAAGAAATGTGTGGAGTGGCTGAAAAATGAGTTGTAATCACTCCAACCTAAGTGTATGTAAACTGCCGACTTCAACTCTACATATCCCAACCAGAAGTGCAACATCCGCACTGAGCTAAAGGCTAGAGCTGCCGCTTTCAAGGAGAGGGACACTAATCCGGACACTTATAAGAAATCCTGCTACGCCCTGCAACGAACCATCAATACATGATCGAATTCTACTACAGGATCGAATCCTACTACACCAGCTCTGACGCTCATCAGATGTGGCAGGGCTTGTAAACTCTCACGGATTACATTAACATTTTAGTCATTTAGCAGAAGCTCTTATCAAGAAAAACGTACAGTTAGTGAGTGCATTATTTTTTTTCATACTGGGCCCCCGTGGGAATCGAACCCACAACCCTGGCGTTGCAAGTGCCATGCTCTACCAACTGAGCTACAAAGGGAAGCCCAGCCGCGAGCTGTCCAGTGACGCTAGCCTACCAGATGAGCTAAATACCATCTATGCTCTCTTCGAGGAAAGCAACACTGAACCATGCATGAGAGCACCAGCAGGTCCGGACTACTGTGTGATCACGCTCTCCGTAGCCGATGTGAGTCAGACCTTTAAACAGGTTAACATTCACAAGGCAACAGGGTCAGACAGATTATCAGGAAGTGTACTCAGAGCATGTCCTGACCAGCTGGCAAATGTCTTCACTGACATATTCAACCTCTCCTTGACCCAGACCTACACGTTTCAAGCAGACCACCATAGTCCATGTGTCCAAGAACGCCAAGGTACCCTCTCTAAATGACTAAATGACTCCTCTATACCAGGCGGTTTCAGAGGAAGGCTCTAAAAAGTGTCAACAATTCCAGCCACCCAAGTCATAGATCGTTCTCTCTGCTTCCGCACGGCAAGCGGTACTGGAGCGTCAAGTCTGGGACTAAACAAGTCTGGAACTAATCAAATGGCTACCTGGACTAATTGCATTGACCCCTTTTTTTTTGCTCTGACATTCTTGCGCTAGCTCTTTGCACACTCACTGGACTCTACCCACACACTCACACTATCTACACTGACATTCCAACACACACATACACACACACGCACTACATACGCTCTCACACACAAAACACACACATAGACACACTTTCACACTCTTTACATATGCTGTTGCTACTCTTTCAGATTTTAAAAATACAGTGGGGAAAAAAGTATTTAGTCAGCCACCAATTGTGCAAGTTCTCCCACTTAAAAAGATGAGAGGGGCCTGTAATTTTCATCATAGGTACACGTGACAGACAACTATGACAGACAAAATGAGAAAAAAAAAATCCAGAAAATCACATTGTAGGATTTTTAATGAATTTATTTGCAAATTATGGTGGAAAATACGTATTTGGTCAATAACAAAAGTTTCTCAATACTTTGTTATATACCCTTTGTTGGCAATGACACAGGTCAAACGTTTTCTGTAAGTCTTCACAAGGTTTTCACACACTGTTGCTGGTATTTTGGCCCATTCCTCCATGCAGATCTCCTCTAGAGCAGTGATGTTTTAGGGCTGTCGCTGGGCAACACGGACTTTCAACTCCCTCCAAAGATTTTCTATGCGGTTGAGATCTGGAGACTGGCTAGGCCACTCCAGGACCTTGAAATGCTTCTTACGAAGCCACTCCTTCGTTGCCCGGGCGGTGTGTTTGGGATCATTGTCATGCTGAAAGACCCAGCCACATTTCATCTTCAATGCCCTTGCCGATGGAAGGAGGTTTTCACTCAAAATCTCACGATACATGGCCCCATTCATTCTTTCCTTTACACGGATCAGTCGTCCTGGTCCCTTTGCAGAAAAACAGCCCCAAAGCATGATGTTTCCACCCCCATGCTTCACAGTAGGTATGGTGTTCTTTGGATGCAACTCAGCATTCTTTGTCCTCCAAACACGACGAGTTGAATTTTTACCAAAAAGTTATATTTTGGTATCAGCTGACCATATGACATTCTCCCAATCCTCTTCTGGATCATCTAAATGCACTCTAGCAAACTTCAGACGGGCTTGGACATGTACTGGCTTAAGCAGGGGAACACCTCTGGCACTGCAGGATTTGAGTGTCTGGCGGCGTAGTGTGTTACTGATGGTAGGCTTTTTTACTTTGGTCCCAGCTCTCTGCAGGTCATTCACTACGTCCCCCCGTGTGGTTCAGGGATTTTTGCTCACCGTTCTTGTGATCATTTTGACCCCACGGGGTGAGATCTTGCGTGGAGCCCCAGATCGAGGGAGATTATCAGTGGTCTTGTATGTCTTCCATTTCCTAATAATTGCTCCCACAGTTGATTTCTTCAATCCAAGCTGCTTACCTATTGCAGATTCAGTCTTCCCAGCCTGGTGCAGGTCTACAATTTTGTTTCTGGTGTCCTTTGACAGCTCTTTGGTCTTGGCCATAGTGGAGTTTGGAGTGTGACTGTTTGAGGTTGTGGACAGGTGTCTTTTATACTGATAACAAGTTCAAACAGGTGCCATTAATACAGGTAACGAGTGGAGGACAGAGGAGCCTCTTAAAGAAGAAGTTACAGGTCTGTGAGAGCCAGAAGTCTTGCTTTTTTGTAGGTGACCAAATACTTATTTTCCACCATAATTTGCAAATAAATTCATAAAAAATCCTACAATGTGATTTTCTGGAGAAAAAAATATCTCAATTAGTCTGTCATAGTTGACGTGTACCTATGATGAAAATTACAGGCCTCTTTCATCTTTTTAAGTGGGAGAACTTGCACAATTGGTGGCTGACTAAATACTTTTTTTCCCCACTGGAGTGAACATTTAATTGCCAAAACATTGAAAATATGACATTGTCTCTGTCAGGTCCACATTCCGTAGACATCAATAGAAAAATAGGAAATTACTATGAAATAATAAAATATGTCCGTTTTGTATATTGTCTAGTTTTTATTTGATGTCTTTATTATTTTTCATTCCTTAAAGTCCTGATTTCATCTCTGCTCAGGCAGTAGCAGCCAAACAACATTATCTCTGTTATCCCCATACTGTTCTGTCTTTAGCCATCTTATTTAACTTGGCTAGCTGTTGAGCTGTCTGGCGTAAAAGTGCGTTCATCGCTGCCTGAGCTGGAAAAAAAACAGGCGCAATGGTAATTGTATTTAATTACCACGTTTCTGCGCTGAACTAGGTTGATTATCTGCTTAATGAAAACTACATCTCCCTTCAGCCCAGCATCCCACATAGTTCTTGAGTTGGACTCAGAAAAAAAAAAAACGAACTAAATGGAATTCCAGTGATTGAACCGACGTCTGTCAATTAGCTGTTTAATAAGAACCGAAAATAAACAGAAACGTTGGTTAATCGCTCAGCAACTAATGTACATATTACCTAAATTACCTCACCTATGTCACAGCCCTGCACATGGACTCGGTACCGGTACTCCTTGTATATAGCCTTGTTATTAATATTTTATTGTCTTACTATTTTTTTTATTTTTATTTTTTTTACTCTGCATTGTTTGGAAAGGGCTCGTATGTAAGCATTTCACAGTAAAGTCTACACCTGTTGTATTCGGCGCATGTGACAAATAAAATTAGATTTTTGATTTGTTTGATTTGAACAGTACATCAAACAGATGTGGCTCTAAATTAGAGTGGAGGAAACCAACAAAGCTGAATAATGAACGCAGCAGGAGCATTTGTTTCCAGCGAGGGCGAGATTGAAAGGCGGTGGGCACAAAGCCAAGGTTCTCAGAAAGGTAAAACAAATATACGTATTCTCTGACACCTGCATGACGCAAATGATCACCATATAGGTTTTAGGTAACAAGTTGTAGGTAGCACTTTACAGAGTATACTTAAAAACTATACAACAAATAATGTAGAAAGGAGTTTGTAAGTCGTTTAGGCTAAACTGTTACTTAATTATTTATACGTTGCTAATAAAATATGTAATAAACAGTTTTGTTGGCCTAAGCCACATTTCATCGATGCATGGATGTAACAGGTGAGGAGAAAGAACATGCATGGTTCATAGTGTAATAAGTAAATAGTATAAGTTTGGATGGGAGCTAGTTAAGAGAGGATTTGCTGGATTTTCAAGGATCTGCTCCTTTTCTTACCAGGTATCTGAAACCAGTGAGGCACAGTGGCAGTGATGATATTCATTAAGTAGGCCCTGAATGCTGACACAGGAGAAGTTTAATAAAATATGCACATATTTCTACCGGGAAAACCACAAAGCCACTATCTCCACGTGAGATATCTCAATCTAAGTGTTTCCCATTAAATATGAATGTGATTTACAAGATATGATGAATTATTGACTTATTTACCAACATCATTACAGATTACATATCTGGACACTGGTCGGTAAAATATGCATTTTGAAGAATATATCAACATACCTTATTAATCAACGTTGTTCCAACTAAACATTTCTAAACGGTTTGGATTCAGAAGACCTTCTGAGATTGGATTAAATGCTAGTTCACATTATTCATTTTTTTTTTTAGTTCCTTCTCCTAGTGTGTGTGCGTATGTGTGTGTATGTGTTTGTGTGACTGTGTGTGTGTGTGTGGCTGGTGACAGATGCGTTTTTCTGCTGACAGTGGTGATCTACGGTGAGCCCTGCTGGCTTCGCACCAAGCTATTGCTTAATTCATTGACATTTTGTATAATTGCCTCGGGGCAGTTTGCAGAGGAAGTACGGGGCTCTAACAGGATTGGATTAGAAAAATACAATTACCATTTCAGATTTAAGGAGAATAATCTTTGAGGAGCTTCGACACAGGGGGAGACAGAAGGGAAGGGAAGGGAGCGGTGCTAAGGCTCACCAGGAGAGAGTGTGACGGAGGTGTGTGTGATGAGGAAATGGGAGGGAGGGGTTATGGTTATGGATGGTTGTGGGGCTCTCCTTTCTCTTTTCTTGCTGGTGGTTTATCAAGGTGTACTATCGCCATGGCAGCATCAGAAATGGCCTGTCAGGCCTCTTGGAAATGTCCATTGTAAGATAATGACGTGTTGAAACCCCCTGAACCGGCGCCTTGTCACCCACTGGTAATTGCTTCTTCATCCAGTTTATTGTCTCCAACTACCCTGCTCATCACTCATATTATTTTTTATAATCTTGAGGTGTGTGAGTGTGTGTGTGTGTGTGTGTGTGTGTGTTGCATCCCTATCATGAGTCCATGACACACTGTGGAAACAAATCATTTAAAATCTTCCCTATCATTTCTACCTCCTGATTCCCTCATCCTCTTCTCCTGATGTTGTGGTTGCATCAGCTCCTTCGAGGTGACAAGTCGGCTATCCAACACAAACCATGTAATTTGCTGTAAATGCGTCAGTATGAACTGTTATTCAATAATCTCTTAATAGCATGTTAAAAAAGACACGAGAAAAACTCAAACGGCACGAAATGTTGAATTATTAACAGTATTACAGAACGCATTGGTCCAGTTAGTTTGCAATTTAAGATGTGATATAACTGAGTGTGTTGTCAGTATTAAATCCTGATCATTTATAGGCCAGTAGTACTGCTTACAGAGATACAAACTGAGAGACAGAGACCACTGCTTATATGAATCCATCTCCAAACCTCCTTATGATTTGTGGCTGAAATACAGGCAACTTCCAAAATAAAGGAAACACTTGAGTAATTGAGGGATACAAAGTATATTTGAAAGCAGGGGCTTCCACACAGGTGTGGTTCCTGAGGTAATTAAGAAATTAACATCCCATCATGCTTAGGGTCATGTATAAAAACACCCAGTTGCCCATAATTTTGGATACCATGGCAAGAAGATGAGATCTCAATAACTTTGAAAGAGAGGTTTCATTGAAGCATAGGGGGTTTAAAGGGTGTGTGTGTGTGTGTGTGTGTGTGTTTGTGTGTGTGTGTGTGTGTGTGTGTGTATGTGTGTCTCAGTCACCAGATCTCAACCCAATTGAACACTTACGGGAGATTCTGGAGCGGCGCCTGAGACAGCGTTTTCCACCACCATCAACAAAACATAAAATGGTGGAATTTATCTTGCAAGAATGGTGTCACATCCTTCCAACAGTGTTCCAGACGTTTGTAGAATCTATGCCAACGCCCTCTTAAGACACTTTATGCTGGTGTTTCCTTTATCCTGGCAGTTACCGGTACAATGGATGTTTAGTCTGACGTCCAGCCTATATAGTATATAGGCTACAGTTAGTGCCCATTAGTATACTGTAAAGCACCAGTTATAATAAAGGGTCAATGTGGTTGTCTGCCCTTGGTTTATGAAAGAGTGTTGATATCGATCGCTGTGAATGAAATATTTGACCAAACACACCATGTCAGACAGTCCATTGTCGATGAACGATTGGAGCCTATCAATGTTTTTAGCTAACTCAAGGTGGGAGACGGTGGGTGTTTTTAGCAAACTCAAGGTGGGAGGGGGTGGTTTTTAGCTAACTCAAGGTGGGAGAGGGTGGGTGTTTTATAGCTAACTCAAGGTGCACTGTCACACCCTGGCTCTGGGACTCTATATGTTGAGCCAGGGTGTGTTCATTCTATGTGTTTATTTCTATGTTGGTAATTCTGGTGTGTTTATTTCTATGTTGGCTAGAGTGACTCCCAATCGGAGGCAACGAGTGTCAGCTGTCGTTGGTTGTCTCTGATTGGGAGCCATATTTATACTGTCTATTTTCCCTTTGTGTTTGTGGGTTCTTGTTCCGTGTTCGGTCATTGTTACCGTGGACTTCACGAGTCGTTTCTTGTTTTGTTGATTGTGTTCTATTATCACTAAAGATAATAAAGTTAAACATGTTCGTTCATCACGCTGCGCCTTGGTCTCTCCCTGACGATCGTGACAGAAGAACCCACCATGCAACGACCAAGCAGCGTGTCCAGGGGCAGCTCTTGGGCTGGACATGGGAGGAAGCGCCGGGAGAAGAGACGGTGGAGGCGCGCCGTAGAGAGGAGCAGCGGCGCCAAACGGGTCAACGTCGGACAGGCGAGAGGCAACCCCAGAAAATTTTTAGGGGGGGCACACGGCATGGACGACGGGGCTGACGGAGGCAGAAAAGGGGCGGATTCAGAAGGCCACCAGGTTACGGATACACCGCCCTGTACGTCCTGTGCGGATGCCTCACACAGAGTGTGTGAGGGTAGGCATTCAGCCAGGACGGGTTGTGGCCGCTCTTCACTCCAGGTCTCCTATCCGTCTCCACAGCCCGGTTCGGCCTGTCCCTGCTCCACGCACCAAGCCTACGGTGTGCGTCGCCAGCCCGGTCCGGCCTGTCCCTGCTCCACGCACCAAGCCTACGGTGTGCGTCGCCAGCCCAGCCCGGCCTGTCCCTGCTCTACACACCAAGCCTACGGTGTGCGTCGCCAGCCCAGTCCGGCCTGTCCCTGCTCTACGCACCAAGCCTACGGTGTGCGTCGCCAGCCCAGCCCGGCCTGTCCCTGCTCTACGCACCAAGCCTACGGTGTGCGTCGCCAGCCCAGTCCGGCCTGTCCCTGCTCTATGCACCAAGCCTAAGGTGTGCGTCGCCAGCCCAGTCCGGCCTGTTCCTGCCACTCGCACCAAGTCTACGGTGCGCGTCGCCAGCCCGGCCCGGCCTGTTCCTGCCACTCGCACCAAGTCTACGGTGCGCGTCGCCAGCCCGGCCCGGCCTGTTCCTGCCACTCGCACCAAGTCTACGGTGCGCGTCGCCAGCCCGGCCCGGCCTGTTCCTGCCACTCGCACCAAGTCTACGGTGCGCGTCGCCAGCCCGGCTCGGCCTGTTCCTGCTACTCGCACTAAGCCAGGGGTGCGAGACGTCAGCCTGGTAAGGCCTGTTCCTGCTACTCGCACTAAGCCAGGGGTGCGAGACGTCAGCCTGGTAAGGCCCGTTCCTCCTCCACGCACTAAGCCAGGGGTGCGAGTCGTCAGCCTGGAAAAGGCCCGTTCCTCCTCCACGCACCAAGCCAGGGGTGCGAGTCATCAGCCTGGTAAGGCCCGTTCCTCCTCCACTCACCAAGCCAGGGGTGCGCGTCGTCAGCCTGGTAAGGCCCGTTCCTCCTCCACGCACCAAGCCAGGGGTGCGAGTCGTCAGCCTGGTAAGGCCCGTCCCTCCTCCATGCACCAAGCCAGGGGTGCGAGTCGTCAGCCTGGTAAGGCCCGTTCCTCCTCCACGCACCAAGCCAGGGGTGCGAGTCGTCAGCCTGGTAAGGCCCGTCCCTCCTCCATGCACCAAGCCAGGGGTGCGAGTCGTCAGCCTGGTAAGGCCCGTTCCTCCTCCACGCACTAAGCCAGGGGTGCGAGTCGTCAGCCTGGTAAGGCCCGTTCCTCCTCCACGCACCAAGCCAGGGGTGCGCGTCGTCAGTCCAGCACAACCCGTGCCTGGGTCACCGGTGCCTGGTAAGGTACCGGTCAACTGCTCCACTATGGAGCTGAAGCTAACCGCTCCTGCTAAGTCCAGTTCAGCTCCAGCCGGCGGGGCCAGACTGGACCAGGGGCGCTATGGGGGGTGTATTGGAGGGTGGTGGTCAAGGCCAGAGCCAGAACCGCCGCCGAGGAGGTATGCCCGCCCAGCCCTCCCCTGTTTTGTTCAAGTTGAGGCGCGGTCGCAGTATGCGCCTTTAGGGGGGGGTACTGTCACACCCTGGCTCTGGGACTCTATATGTTGAGCCAGGGTGTGTTCATTCTATGTGTTTATTTCTAAGTTGGTAATTCTGGTGTGTTTATTTCTATGTTGGCTAGAGTGACTCCCAATCAGAGGCAACGAGTGTCAGCTGTCGTTGGTTGTCTCTGATTGGGAGCCATATTTATACTGTCTATTTTCCCTTTGTGTTTGTGGGTTCTTGTTCCGTGTTCGGTCATTGTTACCGTGGACTTCACGAGTCGTTTCTTGTTTTGTTGATTGTGTTCTATTATCACTAAAGATAATAAAGTTAAACATGTTCGTTCATCACACTGCGCCTTGGTCTCTCCCTGACGATCGTGACATGCACTCATGAATGGGTGTTTTTATTTATTGTGAAATATGTTCCTTTTTATTGCCCTAAACTCAGGTGTGGGGGAAACTTTTTACATTTTGGTCCAAGGTCCAAAACGTGCTATTTAGCGCGGCAACAGGTCTAGGTAGAGATGAAAGGTCATTATCGAGCGAGATGCACACACACCGTCTACGTCTTCTTTTCTGAGAGTTTCTATCATTCAGAACAACCTTGAAGTCAGCATTTGTCTCCGTCTGAAGGCAAGTCCTGGCTGGCACTTCCTTTATTTTGTCAAAGGATAGTCTTGCAGATGATTTATCAGGCTTAATATTAATTTTTCAAACACAAATGATACTCATGAATCATGCTGGACCGTGGCCACCCCTCCCTGACCTTTTTGTTGACCTATTTCATAAGTTTTGAATGGATAATTTGCTGGTGCAGGAAAGTTAGACTTTGTCCACAAGCTTCGTCTTCACTCTCTCCTCTTGGTAACTTCGCTGGACGTGATTGCAGTTTTTGAGGGATAACGTTCAAAAGGAACATTTTCCATTTTAAAATTAGCTGAATGAATGTTAGATGAAAAATATGAATTTATAAATGTAATGGCGAATTTGATAAGCCAACGCATGGTGAACTACGTTTCACCACAAACCAATGTGATGTTGGAACCGGTGACATCTTGCCCCTTTTCCTTAGAGGTAAATGTTTCTCAATGACACTGATGATTGGATTCGCAAGCAGTCCTTTACCTCTCAGTGATCCCTGTACGGTTCTTGTTTAACAAGCGTCATAATATCCATCGCTGGCAGAAAAATGTTTCATGAGGGTGAAAATGGTCTCAAAATGGCAGTTTTACTGAAGACTAACTAATGATGGAATGCGTGAAGGTTATAACGGGGTGAGACATATTTAATCCATCCTGTAAGGATGTGAACGCATCAATTACTTTTTTCTGGCTTCCTTTCCATTACAGTTGGAGA